>NW_005871054.1:1645642-1656990 GCF_000147115.1 Myotis lucifugus | reverse complement strand
TTCATTTTTTGGTTGATTTTTTCTTTGTTAAATGGCATTTAAATATATAAAATAAATATCAAAATATGTCTTTGTTTTACTATGGTTGCAAATATCAAAAAATTTCTATATGTGACACGGCACCAGAGTTAAGTTAGGGTTTTTCAAAATGCTGACACACGAGCTCAAAAGGTTTGCCATCACTGGCTAGGCACTTGTTGGTGTAAGGATATAAATAAATGGAACAGAATGGCAGATCCAGAAATAAGCCGTTCCACTTATGGCCAATTGATTTTTGACAAAGATGCCACAGCAATTCAGTAGGGGAAATGAGTTTTTCAACAAATGGTACTGGGACAATTGGATTTCCATGAACAAAATAATGAACTTAGATGCTTATACCACATTACACACAAAAATGAACTCAAAATAGACTCAAACTACTAAAACTTCTAGGAGAAAACAAGAGACAAATTTTGTGTCTTTAGGTTAGAAAAAGAATATTTATATATAACACAAAAAGCACAACCAATGAAAGAAAAAAATAGCTAAGTTGGGCTTTGACAAAATAAAATTTTGCATATCAAAAGGCACTGTTAGAAATGAAAGGGCAAGCCATAGACTGGGAGAAATTATTTACAAATTGTATATCTGATAAGGAACTTATGTTCAGAATATATAAAGAACTCTTTTAATTGAATAAAAAGACAACTCAATAAAAATGGACAAAAGTTTTGAATAAATATTTCACCAAAAAAGATATACTAATGGCTAATCATCACATACAAATGCTCAACATCACAGTCATTGGGAAATACAATTAAAATCATAATGAGATACTACTCTACACCAACTAGAATGGTTATAAAAAACTGACAATACCAAGCATAGGTGAGGATGTAAAGAAACTGGAGCCCTCATACATTGTTGGTGGGTATGTAAAATGATACAATCACTTTGGAAAAACAATTGGGCAATTTCTTAAAACTAACAACATAAACTTACAATATAACCAGCATTTTCACTCCTAGATATCTTCCCAAGGGAAACAAAACATAAATCTATGCAAACACTTAGATGTGAATATTTACAGCAACATTATTCATAATAGCCAAAACCTGGAATTAATTCAAATATCAATCAGCTGATTAGTGGGTTTACAAAATGTGTTATATCAATGCAATATCATACGATTCAGCAATTAAAAAGGAATAAACTACGTGATGTGGCATGTATAAACCTCCAAAATATAATGCTAAGTGAAAGAAGCCATACACACACACACACACAAATTGTGAACTCCATGTATATAAAATTTCCAGATTGTATGATTTTCATTTATATAATATTTCTCTAAGACAGAAAGCATACCAATGATTGTCTTGGCTGGAGATGGGAGTGGGAATTGACTACAAATTGGCACAAGGGAGCTCTATGGGGTGATGGAAATGTTCTAAAACCACACAGTGGTAGTAGTTGCAAATTTTATAAATTTACCATCCATTGCTGAATTGTATAATTACAATGGGTGAATTTTATGTAAATATACCATAAAATATACCTCAGTAACATTGTTTTAAAAAAATATATATTTTATTGATTTTTTACCGAGAGGATGGGAGAGGGATAGAGAGTTAGAAACATCAATGAGAGAGAAACATCGATCAGCTGCTTCCTGCACACTCCCTACTGGGGATGTGCCTGCAACTAAGGTAATTACCCTTGACTGGAATTGAACCTGGGACCCTTGAGTTCACAGGCTGATGCTCTATCCTCTGAGCCAAACCAGTTAGAGCACATTGTTTTTGTTTTTTTAAAGTAAATTGAGGAAGGACTTCTAAGTAGCTGAAGATATTAATTGTGGCTGCCTTCCTTTTCATCTCCCAATACTTCCTCTACAAACAATACAAAACAGAATAAAGGGAGAAATGAAAGTTCATGAAAACCACACTTCTGTCACGACTTGAAGATAGGATGTCAAAAATCCAAAATAATTGTAAATAGAATGGAAAAAACACCAAAGCCCAGTGTCTGATCTCTCCAACTCCTGGTGTTCTTGCAGATCAGAGTATGGACTGCATGAAGGGCCTAAAATTAAAAGTACCATGCAATTAAAAGGGACAGGTTTTTTAGCTTCTGGGGAGGGAAGGTAGGAGGGTGATCAAAGGCAAAAAGGGAGAGGCACCTTTGGTAACGGGGTGTGAAGGAGGAAATAAGTATAAGGGGAAATTTTAGGGTTCTGCAAAACAGAGAACCAAAAAGTGAGGTCATACAACTCTATCAGGAATGTGCAGAGTTTAATTAGCTCCTCTTTGGTTCTCTCATTTCCAGCATCTTCCTGTTCAATTTCTGGCTAGCCTGCCATTCTGGCACTTGACCTAATAAGTAGAACTGTGGCCTTCCCTGTTCATTAATTATCAAGTTTGTTACTTTTGCCCTGGCTGGTTTGGCTCCAGTGGTGGAGCATCGGCCTGTGGACTGAAGGGTCCTGGGCTCTATTCCATTCAAGGGCACATGCCTGGGTTGCGGGTTAGATCCCTAGTAGCGGGCCATGAAAGAGGCAGCCAATCAATGATTCTCTCATCATTGATGTTTCCATCGCTCCCTTTCCCTTCCTCTCTGAAATCAATTATACACACACACACACACACACACACACACACACACACGAAAAAAGTTTGTTACTTTTACTGATGGTGAGTTTGCTGTTTTATTGACAGTGCTGCTGCATAGAGTTTTTCTAGTCTTAAGCTCCAAATCAAATCAGTATTGGTATTCATGAAGCCTGTCATCCTTTACAAAAACTATAAGGTTTTGAACTAGCTTGGGGGTAGTGGGAAGATGGGAGCAATCTCGTAGAACATCACAGATTGCCATATATTGTGTATTTCATATGACAAAGATCACATATTCATATACATCACATATGATATATATATATGTATATATATAAATGTGGTCTCTTCATAATTATTGCATAGAGTTAGGATCTTTAAGGGCAGGTGTATAAATTACAGACCAAGCTACAAATCCTGCCTACTTCCTGCTTTGTAAATAAAGTTTTACTGTAACAGCCACTCTCATTTATATATATTTTTTGTGGATATTACAAGTAGTTGTGAGAGTTTGTATGGCCTACAAAGCATAACACATGGCCTTTTACACAAAAAGTTTGCTGACCTTTGCTTCAGAGTATTATCATCATAACATAATTTTCATTATAAGTAACACTATTACTTTATCTAGTGTTTTTAATTTCACGTTTATCCTTATGTTTGTTTTCTTAATAACCTAATGTGGCAAGCTGAATAGATAGTAAATTATCATCAGATTTCAAAAACTAATGGCTAGCTTGCATAAGTATAACATATAAATTATAATTTAAATTAAGTATTCAAAATTAATATTTTAATCTAATAATATAACAGTCCTAAAATTTAACAACAGAATACAAACAGTTCAAATCATTAATTTTATTTTGGCCTTAAGTAACATTAATTCTAACAATATCTTTCTACATTCACTTTTGCCTCCATCTTGCCTGCTCTTCCATGACCAAAATACTGCAGTCTTAGATGTGAAAAATGCACATTTTTTCTTTTGACTTTCTGAAATTTCATTTAACTCTTAGTTTGCATTTAAACAGGGAATGTTTAAATTGTTTAATACTAAACACTTAATGCAGCAATTTTCTTAGTTCAACATATTTTACCTGTTAGAAGAGACATTCACTGTTCTTTGTTGATTAATATGTCTGTGGATTGAAGAAAAGGGAGAGAGGTGTTCTGGAAATGTGTCTCCTCCTTGGCGTGTTAAAGATAGGCCAACAAATGCTTCGCTTAGCATATCCCCTCTGTCTAAAGGCCCCAGGAGTTCTGTTAAAAAATGATAAGACATGAGTCAAATACAAATAGTTCCCTTGAGTATGATTACAGGAAAGCTTCTATATGCCCCAGTGAAACGTAAAAAAAAAATTAAAAAAATGGCAATTTACTGTGTAGTGCACAGTGGAAAACATATAGTCACATCTCCTATTACTTTTGTCATTCTTACACTTAGTTCAACCAGGGGTTTCTGATAATTGAATAACGAATGTTTTTTGAATTCACATTTAAAAAATTTGCAACAGCATGGATGGAACTGGAGAGCATTATGCTAAGTGAAATAAGCCAGTCAATGAAAGAAAAATACCACATGATCTCACTCATTTATGGATAATAAAGACCATTATAAACTGATGAACAAAAATAGATACAGAGGCAGAACAGCATCAAACAGACTGTCAAACCACAGCGGGAAGGCCGGGGAGGGTTGGGAGGGGGCAGTAAGAGATCAACCGAAGGACTTTTATGCATGCATATAAGCATAACCAATGGACACAAGACACTGGGGGGTAGGGGAGGCCGGGGGAATGTCAAGGGGGAAAAAAAAAGGAGACATATGTAATACTCTTTGTAATACTTTAAGCAATAAAACAAAATTAAAAAATGAAAAATAAAAAATTCATTTCTACTTGATTATTCATAGTGTATCTTTTGTTCTGAGGTGGGTCTCTTGCAGACATCATATATATGGGTTGTTTTCTTATCTATTCAGCTACCCTATATCTTTTGATTGGAGCATATAATTTGTTCACATTTAAAGTGATTATTGATAGGTACATATTTATTATCATTTTATTCTTTATAGCTATCCCCTCAATTTCTTTTCCTTAAAGAAGGCCCTTTAACATTTCTTGCAATATTTGTTTGGTGGTAATGAACTTCTTTAGCTTATATTTGTCTGGGAAGCTCTTTATTTTGCCTTCAATTTTAAGTGATAGCTTTGCTATGAATAAGTAGTCTTGGTTGTAGGTTCTTGCTTTCCATCACTTTGACTATTTCATGCCAATCCCTTCTGGCCTGAAATGTTTCTGTTGAAAAGTCACCTGACAGTTTTATGGGAACTCCTTTGTAGGTACCTGTCATTCTCTTGCTGCTCTTAAGATTCTCTCTTTACCGTTAACCTTTACAATTTTAATTATGATGTGTCTTGGTGTGGGCCTCTTTGGGTTCATCTTGTTTGGGACTCTGTGTTTCCTGGGCTTATGTGACATTTTCCTTTAACCAGGTTAGGAAAGTTTTTTTTTTTTTTAATTTTTATTTTTCGCTAAAAGTATTACAAAGGGTATTACATAAGTGTCCTTTTTTCCCCCCCACCCTTGACAAGCCCCTGCCCTCCCTTACCCCCCAGTGTCTTATGTCCATTAGTTATGGTTATATGGATGCATACAAGTCCTTCGGTTGATCTCTTATTCCCCTCCCTCCTGTCCCCCAACCCTCCCTGGCCTTCCCACTGCAGTCCGACAATCGGTTTGAGGCAGCTCTGCCACTGTATTTATTATTGTTCAAAAGTTTGTAATGGTCTTAATTATCCATGAAAGAGTGAGATCATGTGGTATTTTTCCTTCATTGACTGGCTTGTTTCACTTAGCATAATGCTCTCCAGTTCCATCCATGCTGTTGCAAATGGTAAGAGTTCCTTCTTTTTAACAGCAGCATAGTATTCCATCGTGTAGATGTACCACAGTTTTCTAATCCATTCATCTACTGATGGGCACTTAGGCTGTTTCCAGATCTTAGCTATGGTGAATTGTGCTGCTATGAACATCTGGGTGCATATATCCTTTCTGATTGGTGTTTCTGGTTTCTTGGGATATATTCCTAGAAGTGGGATCACAGGGTCAAATGGGAGTTCCATTTCCAATTTTTTGAGGAACCTCCATACTGCCTTCCATAGTGGCTGCACCAGTCTGCATTCGAACCAGCAGTGCACAAGTATTCCTTTTTCTCCACACCTCTCCAGCACTTGTCGTTTGTTGATTTGTTGATGATGGCCATTCTGACAGGTGTGAGATGGTACCTCATTGTTGTTTTGATTTGCATCTCTCGGATGATTAGTGACTTTGAGCATGTTTTCATATGTCTCTTGGCTTTCTGAATGTCCTCTTTTGAAAGAAGTCTATTTAGATCCTTTGCCCATTTTTGGATTGGATTGTTTATCTTCTTTTTGTTAAGTTGTATGAGTTCCCTATAAATTTTGGAGATTAAGCCCTTATCAGATATGACGTTGGCAAATATGTTTTCCCACGAGGTGGGTTTTCTTGTTGTTTTGTTGATGGTTTCTTTTGCTGTGCAGAAGCTTTTTATTTTGATGTAGTCCCACTTGTTCATTTTCTCTTTAGTTTCAACTGCCCTAGGAGCTGTATCAGTGAAGAAATTGTTTTGGCATATGTCTGAGATTTTGTTGCCTTTGTATTCTTCTAGAATTTTTATGGTTTCCTGTCGTACATTTAAGTCCTTTATCCATTTTGAGTTTATTCTTGTGTATGGTGTAAGTTGGTGGTCTAGTTTCATTTTCTTGCATATATCTGTCCAATTTTCCCAACACCATTTATTGAAGAGACTATCTTGGCTCCATTGTATGTTCATGCCTCCTTTGTCAAAAATTAATTGAGCATATTGGTTCGGGCTAATTTCTGGACTCTCTATTCTATTCCACTGATCTATATGTCTGTTCTTGTGCCAGTACCAGGCAGTTTTGAGAACAGTGGCTTTGTAATACAGCTTGATATCTGGCATTGAGATCCCACCTACTTTGTTCTTTCTCAGGATCGTTGCAGCTATTCGGGGTCTTTTTTTATTCCAGATGAATTTTTGGAGAGTTCGTTCTAGATCTTGAAGAAGGCCATTGGTATTTTAATGGGAAGTGCGTTGAATTTATAGATTGCTTTGGGTAGTATGGACATTTTAATGATGTTGATTCTACCAATCCAAGAACATGGTATGTTCTTCCATCTGTTTATGTCTTCCTCTATCTCTTTTTTCAGCGTCCTGTAGTTTTCTGAGTAGAGGTCTTTAACCTCTTTAGTTAAGTTTATTCCTAGGTATCTTAATTTTTTTGGTGCGATGGTAAATGGGATTGTTTTTCTAATCTCTCTTTCTGAAAGTTCACTATTGGTGTATAGAAATGCCTCAGATTTCTTGGGGTTAATTTTGTATCCTGCTACATTGCCAAATTCATGTATTAAGTCTAGTAGCTTTTTGATGGAGTCTCTAGGGTTTTGTATGTATAATATCATGTCATCTGCAAATAAGGACAGTTTTACTTCCTCTTTTCCAATTTGGATGCCTTTTATTTCTTCTTCTTGCCTAATTGCAATGGCTAATACTTCCAGTACTATGTTGAACAGGAGTGGTGAGAGTGGGCATCCCTGTCTTGTTCCTGTTCTTAGGGGAAATGGTGTTAGTTTTTGTCCATTGAGTATGATGTTGGCTGTGGGCCTGTCATATATGGCTTTTATTATGTTGAGGTATGATCCTTCTATTCCCACCTTTCTGAGAGTTTTTATCAAAAATGGGTGTTGGATTTTGTCGAATGCTTTTTCTGCATCAATTGATATGACCATGTGGTTTTTTTCTTTCAATTTGTTTATGTGATGTATCACATTTATTGATTTACGGATGTTGTACCATCCTTGCATCTCTGGGATAAATCCTACTTGGTCATGGTGTATGATCCTTCTGATGTACTGCTGGATCCGATTTGCTAAGATTTTGTTGAGGATTTTGGCATCTATGTTCATGAGGGATATTGGCCTGTAATTCTCTTTCATTGTGATGTCTTTACCTGGTTTTGGTATTAGGGTGATGCTGGCTTCATAGAATGAGCTTGGAAGTGTTCCTTCCTCTTGAATTTTTTGTAGTAGTCTGAGGAGGATAGGTTTTAGTTCTTCCTTGAATGTTTGGTAAAACTCCCCTGTGAAGCCGTCTGGCCCTGGGCTTTTGTTTGCTGGAAGCTTTCTGATGACTGCTTCAATTTCTTCCATAGTTATTGGCCTATTGAGGTTTTTAGATTCTTCCTGATTGAGTTTTGGAATGTTGTATTTTTCTAGGAATTTGTCCATTTCCTCCAGGTTGTCTAGTTTGTTGGAGTAGAGTTGCCTGTAGTATTGTTTAACATTTGTATTTCTGTGGGGTCTGTTGTTATTTCGCCTCTATCATTTCTGATTTGGTTTATTTGGGACCTCTCTCTTTGCTTCTTGGTGAGCCTGGCTAGGGGTTTGTCAATCTTGTTTATCCTTTCAAAGAACCAACTCTTGGTTTCATTGATTTTCTGTATTGTTTTTTTGGTCTCTATTTCATTGATTTCTGCTCTAATCTTTATTATCTCCTTCCTTCTGCTCACTCTGGGGTTTTCTTGTTGCTCTCTTTCTAATTCTTTGAGTTGTAGAGTTAGATGATTGACTACCATTTTTTCTTGTTTTTTGAGATAGGCCTGTAGAGCTATAAACTTTCCTCTCAGGACTGCTTTCATTGTGTCCCAGAGGTTTTGGATTGTTGTGTTTTCATTGTCATTAGTGTCCAGGATGTTTTTAATTTCTTCTTTGATGTCATCGGTAACCCAATCAATATTTAATAACATGCTATTCAGCTTCCAAGTGTTTGAGTATTTTGGGTTGTTTTTATTGTAGTTTATTTCTAACATTATGCCATCGTGGTCTGCGAAGATGCTTTTTATGATTTCAATCTTCTTGAATTTGTGGAGACTTTGCTTGTGACCCAATATGTGGTCTATTTTTGAATATGTCCCATGAGCACCTGAGAGGAATGTATATTCCGCAGCTGTGGGGTGAAGTGTTCTGAAGATGTCAATTAAGTCCATCTGATCTAGTGAGTCATTTAGGATTGCTGTTTCTTTGCTGAGTTTTTGTCTAGCGGATTTATCCAGTGATGTCAGTGGTGTATTAAAGTCCCCTACTATGATTGTATTGTTGTCGATCTCTCCCCTGATATCTTCCAGAAGTTTTCTTATGTATGTGGGTGCTCCTGCATTGGGTGCATATATGTTTACCAGGGTTATATCTTCTTGTTGTAATGATCCCTTTAGTATTATGAAGTGGCCTTCCTTATCTCTGGTTATGGCCTTCACTTTGAGATGTATTTTGTCAGATATAAGTATTGCTACCCCAGCTTTCTTTTCCTTTCCATTTGCGTGAAAGATATTTTTCCATCCCTTCACTTTCAGTCTGTGTGAGTCCCTTCTAATGAGGTGGGTCTCTTGTAGACAGCAGATGTATGGGTCATGTTTTTTTATCCATTCAGCCACTCGATGTCTTTTGGTTGGAGCATTTAGTCCATTTACATTTAAAGTTATTATTGAAAGGTACTTGTTTGTAGCCATTTCTTTTTTTGTGTGTGTGTGGCTGTTTTCTTTCTGAGCTTGATATTTCTTCTTTTTACACCAGTCCCTTTAGCATTTCTTGCATGGCTGGCTTGGTGGTGATAAACTCCCTTAGCCCTTTTTTGTCTGTGAAGCTTCTTATTTCCCCTTCAATTTTGAATGATAGCCTTGCTGGATAGAGTATTCTTGGATTCAGTCCTTTGCTTTGCATCACTTTGTAGATTTCCGTCCATTCTTTTCTGGCCTGATGTGTTTCTGTTGAGAAATCATTTGATAATCTAATGGGAGATCCCTTGTATGTTACTTTCCGTCTCTCTCTTGCAGCCTGTAAGATTCTCTCTTTATCCTGAACATTTGCCATGGTAATTATGATGTGTCTTGATGTGGGTCTTTTCGGGTTCACCTTGTTTGGGACTCTCTGGGCTTGTGTGACTTTTTCTTCCTCACCTCAGGGAAGTTTTCTGATATTATTTCTTCGAATAGGTTTTCTAATCCATGTTCATCTTTCTGTTGTTCTGGTACCCCTATTATTCGTATGTTGTTTCGTTTCATGTTGTCCCAAAGCTCCCTTAGGCTCTCCTCCTGTCTTTTCATTTTTTTCTCCATTTGCAGTACAGTTTGAGTGTGTTTTGCTTCCTTGTCTTCTAATTCACTAATTCGGTCCTCTGCTTCTCCCAGTCTACTGTTGATACTTTCAATGGTGTTTTTTATTGCAGCTATGTCGCTCTTCATTTCTTCTTGGGACTTACTTAAGTTGTTGATTTTTTCATCTGTTTCTTCTAGCTTCTTGCATAAGTAGTTGAGTTTTTCATCTGTTTCTTCTTGCTTCTTGAACATCCGGTGCATGTACTCTAGGAACCTTATTCTGAATTCTTTTTCCGTCATGTTGCATATCTCTGTCTCACTTAGCTGCTTTTCTGGCGAGTCCTCCTTTTCTTTCCTTTGGGGGTTTCTTTGTCTACCCATGTTTGATCTCACTGACATGACTAGTTGTTGAGTCGTTCAGTGACTGGACCCTGGGTGGCAGTGGCTGCTCCCTGGGTGGCAGTGGCTCCTCGGGCTGTGGTTGCTCCTTGGGCGGTTGTGGTAGCAGCGGCTCCTCTGTTGATAGCAGGGCCTCTGGTGGGTGCTGTTCACAGCTGTGGTGGCTCTTCTGGCTGGTGGAGGGAGGCTTCACACACAGCAACTGTTCCCCAGGCAGAGCGTGTGGTGATCAGGAGGCCGCTGTTGCTTGAATCTTTCCGTGGAGGGGTGCAGGTCCCCTCTGGGCTCTTACAGTCGCGTTGCTTGCGAGTCGTTGCCTCCGGGTTAGTAGCCGCCAGGTTAGTAGCCGATCTCTGAGGTTAGGAAAGTTTTCAGTCATTGTTTCTTCAAATAGGTTCTCAATCCCTAACTCATTTACATATTTCAGAGGCACAAATGGAAGTCCAAACAACCTAGATGCACACTATGGGTGCTACTTTCCATTGTCATATACTCATGTGTTAGACCCAAAGAGGATATTTTTCACTACAATGATTGTGAAAAGTGAAACAAGTGCCCAGCTGGCGTGGCTCAGCAGTTGAGTGTCGACCCAGGAACCCAAAGGTCATGGGTTTGATTCCCAGTCAGAGAACATGCCTGGGTTGTGGGCTCAATCCCCAGGAGGCGTTGTACAGGAGGCAGCCAATCAATGATTTTTCTTTCTCATCGTTGTTGTTTTTTTTTTTTAAATATATTTTATTGATTTTTTACAGAGAGGAAGGGAGAGAGATAGAAACATCGATGAGAGAGAAACATCGATCAGCTGCCTCCTGCACATCGCCTACTGGGGATGTGCCCGCAACCCAGGTACATGCCCTTGACCGGAATCGAACCTGGGACCTTTCAGTCTGCAGGCCGACGCTCTATCCACTGAGCCAAACCGGTTTCGGCTCTCATCATTGTTTCTATCTCTCTGTCCCTCTCTCTTCCTCTCTCTTCAAAAAAAAAATGAGTAAAAACATATTTAAAAAAGTGAAGCAAGCATCCTTTTACTTGTGAATCTGTTAGAAGAGGGTTGGCTTGCATTCATATTTGCAATCATGAAATCCATCATACATAATGAAGGATTAATGTTGAGATTTCTTTCCCATGCAAATGTAAGTACTTTCTCATATGTATGTGTA
>NW_005871054.1:1621856-1645530 GCF_000147115.1 Myotis lucifugus | reverse complement strand
TATGTATGTATATATATATATGTACAGGGTGTCCCCAAAAATGTATACACACTTTAAATAATTATTAGTTCCAATGGGTTAAATCTGAAAAGAAAGAAACATCAATTGAACTATTAGTCATTAAGTGTGTATACATTTTTGGGGACACTCTATATATCTGTAAGTTTCTTCTTGCCTTTTCATTGTTAGTGCATAAATCAATGGCATAGTATAGCCCAATACTACATCGTACACAATAAATAACCGAGTGAACTATCTTGGTGCCATCACTGAATAATGTGGTACTAACACTTAAGTATCTAACATTGTTATATATTGTGTGAGTAAGAATTCTTTCATCATCTTGAGCACTGGAAAACCATAAGAAATAGTTTTCCTCGTCTGGTCACTTTATACTCTGCTGGAATTGAATTTAATGACGTGAAGTTGGGTTTGGAAATTGATGTCTGATTTGAATTCTATTTACTTGCATCTTTAATAAGTTTCTTTCTGGTAGCATTAACAGGACCTCTTCATCATGAATATAACAGTGAGTTCTTTGAAGTAACTGTGATGATGCTGCATTTGTTTCTTTTCTGCATGTCATTTTAACCTACTCAGTGTTTTCCTAACTACCCCACCAATATCAACATAGTGCTGATGTTTTCCTGTCACATCTTTAATGACTGTAATGTTATCAACATCCTAACTAGTTGTACTTTGGGCAGTGCAGATTCTCCTCTCTTAGTACCTTTATTGCTACCTCTGTTAAAGGAATGGGAATGGTAACAAAAACCATTGTAATGTAGCATTGGCTTTGTGTGTGTGTGTGTGTGTGTGTGTGTGTGTGTATCCTACTTCTGCCACATTCCACCATGATTTTCAAGTAAAGATGTTATATTGCCAAGCAAAAGAAGAAGGGTTGCTATTTTTCTTCTGTAGCCATCTGCCCAATGGTTGCTGGTTTATTGATAGGCGAAACATCACTAATGTCTTATGGATTTGACACCAGTTGGGCAGGACTGGATCAGCCAGTAGGTGAAACCAGCCAAGGGTGTGGGGGTCCCTGCCTACTGGCAGGTAACTGTGGAAGTCACACCCTCTAAAATCCTCTCCAGTGATTTGTGGCAGATGCTTCCTGCCTTCTACTGCAATTGTACCTCTGTAGGACATTGATTCAAGGGAAACATCATCCATTAACCCTGGGTGATGGGATAGTTATAGGATGTTTAATAGATACCCGCATAACCTCTCATTGTGGTCACTACACCTGACTGCTATGTGGCAGGAGAGCCACACCCATTCTCACTCCTGAACAAATAGGATGGTCTGTAAAATGCTTACATCAACACATTTATCATCCCTTTTACTTGGCAGCTTGACTTAGCTCCTCCTTCCAAATTCCACCCTTACTGAATGACCCAGACATATCCCACCAAATGCACATGACATATTAATACACCGTGCATTGTGAGATCCCATTCTCGACGTGTCATCCCCTATGCATTTCTCTAACTATTCTTGCTATGTACGCATAGTTAATATAAATCCTTCTCTTTTGCAATATTTGAATCCAGACCTATCTACCTAACCCCATGTGCCATTACCAGCTAGGCTACCAAGGCAAGAAGGGGTATTATTGGCAATATGGCCACAACACGATTATTGGACCAATAAAACATGATAGTATTTTTTTATTGAGGAGAGAGAGAGAGAGAGAGAGAGAGAGAGAGAGAGAGAGAGAGAGAGAGATCTGTTGTTACACCTTTTTATGAATTCATTGGTTGATTCTTGTTATGTGTCTTGATTGGGGATCAAACCCACAACCTTGGCTATTGGGACGATGCTCCAACCAACTGAGCTAACCAGCCAGGGCCATGATGGCATTTTTTATGTACTAATTTTGTAAACCAAAAGCATAAACAAACATTATGAGCTATTTGAACCCAGGGGTGTTTTCTAAGTGTGGACATCTTTGACAGCGCCAAATCTCAAGGACCATTTGGCATGAACCAAATATGCTCATGGATGTTTTTGATAGGGACAAATTTCAAGGACCTTTCAGTGTGGACCAACTGTCTCAATGGACAGTTTGGACACACCAAATGTCTGCCAATCTCTATTTAGTAGCAAAAGAATCGAGGTTCATATCTGGTATGTCTGGCTCAAAGCCAATACTGTTCCATTTCTTCAAATAGCCCAAAGAAAAAGAAGAGAAATGAGCTAAGAGAACTTATTGCTTTTATACATTTGTCTTCTGAAATAAATGGCACTATTTCCCTGGTGATCTTATACATTATTCTTTAAATCTAGCTATTCTTTTGTTGGCTTTGTGCATTCTAAGGAGATATCCTTTCCAGTCTAAAATCTCCAAAGGATTTTCAGGGTAAAACACATTTCAAGATATGCAATCACATGGAAGAATGAAAATCTTTTATAATATTGTTTGCAAAAATGACAGCTCTACTTAACAGAAGCCATTAAAATATTTACAAAGTAGCAGCTGCTCTTGTAAAAAAAATATGGCTTTTTGGAGGCATAAAAATAAACAAGTTGATAAGTACAAGATAAGCCATTTGTCAGCTTCTTTGTGTACATAGCACAATATATAAAAAATTCTGATATTTACAGAGCAATTATAATATAAAGCCTTTTTAAGTTAAAAGGACACAGACTCAGTGAGAACTGTTTACAAGAATTCTTCACACTGATCTTTTAAACAATTTAGGAAGCCCCCAAACATAATTCTTTAAGAGATGTTAGGTTTTAGATGTGTTTTTAAAAAATAAGTTTTGTTCTTAAAGATAATTTTACATTTTATATGTGTATATATAAAATTCTCTGTTCAATTTGCATTCTTCGTTGAACTAGAATTTCAGCCAGTGGTTTTATGAAAATAATTACAAATCATAGGAAACAGATCAAGAAAACCAAAATGGTTAAAAGTAACTGAACATTTATATTTTTATTACCAATTTCACATTTTGTAGATAAACTGAGTGGCTTTGTCTTTTTAAAAACAAATCATTTAAAAAAGCAAACAATTATTAAAATCTGTATTGTTGGTAATTTTTATTAGTTTTCTCAAAAGAGAGCAATGATATGCAATTATTACAACCCTAGATTATTTATGAAGAAAGTGAAAAATATAAGAAAGTGGCTTTTGGCAAAATCTTGACAGTTACATGGAAGAGTGACTTTGGACATGTTCCTGTGATATGAACTTGCTCATTTTATTTAATGACTTCTACCTACTGGTAAGAGAATTATATGGAAAGGATAATCTTCTGGTAATGGTTTCTAAGTCTGTGATATACTATTAATAGCTTGAGAAAACTACACATTATAATTTCATTTTTAATTTTCAATTTTATCCCAAACCTTTAAAAATATTTTGAGAATATTTTTCCCGCCCTTCAAGTTCATTTTTTCTTGTACCTCCAAAAACAATATTTTCTATGCTGTTCTTAAGGAAAATAATATGTTTCTATCTTTTAGAACCTGGAAAAGTCATGAGATTATTATGATAATGGGGGAAAGTGTTGGGATGCTCAATTATCAACAGCATGTCAAAAGTAAGAAAGAACAGGAAAGAGCCAAATGGTTAAAAGAGGTCAGCATAAGCAACTTTTAGGGTTAATGTTAAGGGGTCCTACACTGTTAGTCTCAGTTATTTCCAAGTGTTGATATAATCTTTATGAAAGATAATATGTAAGATCTTCCAATGTAAGAAATACAGATGCCTTCCAATGTAAGAAATACAGAATACATTGTGTTGAACAGTTATGTTTTCATTAGAATATGTAAGCACAAACAGGAAAAGTATGCACATTATTGATAATGTGTTATCACAGTGTTTTATGGATGAAAATTTACCTTTAGCATTGGGTTTCTCTTGTCATCTTTTGAGAGCTTTGATATATTTCTTCAGTGGAAATAAATAATGACAACTCATTCTTTGGGGCAGATGTAAATACAATTGACCGTTGAACAACTCAAGTTTGACCTGCACGGGTCCATCTATATGTGGATATTTTTTTCAATAAATAACTGTTGGCTTTCCATGTCCATGTGGGTTTTGCGTCTGCAGATTCAACCAACTGGGAATCAAAAATGGTATTTTCCATTTGTGGTTGGGAATCAGCAGAAGCTAAGGGTTGACTGTATGCATTGTTCTGTGCCATTTTATATTAGGGACTTGAGCATCTGTGTATTTTGTTATCCATGGGAGTCCTGAAACCAGTTCCCTGCATATACCAAGGGCCAACTGTAGTTATTTTTTGGGGATATCATAAGTTATATGTGAATTTTCAACTGCATGGGAGTTGGTGTCCCTAATCTCCATGTTATTTAAAAGGTCAAATATATATATCAGGGTGTCTTTGGGTTAGATTTCTAGAAGTGCAAGTTCCATAACTGTTACATCTTCATTGTGAATTGTATCTTTCAGCATTATGAAGTTACCTTCTTTGTCGCTCTTTTTGGTCTGAATTCTCTTATCAGATTTCTAGAGTGAACTCTATTTCCTTTATTTTTATATATATATATATATGTATAGATATATATATCTATACATATATATGTATATCTATATATATCTATATATATCTATATATATCTATATATATCTATATATATATATATTTGATTTCAGAAAGGAAGGGAGATGGAGAGAGAGGTAGAAAAATCAATGATGAGAGAGAATCATTGATTAGCTACCTCCTGCACACCCCCTACTGGGGATCGAGCCCCCAGCCTGGGCACGTGCACCCTTGACCGAAATCAAACCCAGGACCCTCCAGTCCACAGGCCAACACTCTATCCACTGAGCCAAACCAGCTAGGGCACAGATATCTTTTTAAGTGAGTGCCTTTGTTTTCTTCAGATAAATACCCAGAAGTGGATTTACTGGATCATATGGCAGTTCTATTTTAAATATTTTTAGGAACCATCATACTGTTTTCCATAGTGGCCACACAATTTACATTCCCATCAATAATGCAGAAGGGTTCCCTTTTCTTCACATCCTTGCCAGCTTTCTTTCTCTTTCTTTCTTTCTTCCTTCCTTTCTTTCTTTCTTTCTTTCTTTCTTTCTTTCTTTCTTTCTTTCTTTCTTTCTTTCTTTCTTTCTTTCTTTCTTTCTTCCTTCCTTCCTTCCTTCCTTCCTTCCTTCCTTCCTTCCTTCCTTCCTTCCTTCCTTCCTTCCTTCCTTCCTTCCTTCCTTCCTTTCTTTCTTTCTTTCTTTCTTTCTTTCTTTCTTTCTTTCTTTCTTTCTTTCTTCTTTTCTTTTTTCTTTTCTTTTCTTTTCTTTTCTTTTCTTTTCTTTTCTTTTCTTTTCTTTCTTTCTTTTTCCTTCCTTCCTTCCTTCCTTCCTTCCTTCCTTCCTTCCTTCCTTCCTTCCTTCCTTCCTTCCTTCTTCCTTTCTTTCCTTTCTTTCCAATAATAACTATTTCCCCAGGTGTGGGGTGATATCTTATTCTGGTTTTGATTTACATTTCCCTTATGATCAGTGATGTTGAGCACATTTTCATGTACCTGTTGGCCACCTGCATGTCGTTTTTGGGAAAATTTCTATTCAGACCCTCTGCCAATTTATTAATTGGATTGTTTTTTCCCCCTATGGAGTTGTATGAGTTCTTTATTTATTTCTGATTATTAACCCCTTATCAAATATATGATTTGCAGACATTTTCTTCTGATCTGTAGGTTACCTTTTCATTTTGTTGATGGTTTCCTTCATTTACTTTTTATTTTCAAGTGTTTCCTCTTTTAAATTCTCTAGTTATCATAAGGCATTGTGTTTTTTGGTCTTGTGATCCTTCTAGTTTGACCTTCATCTCTGAAATTATTTTCCTCTCTTTTTAAAAATTATTTTCTTTGTTCTTTCATCTTTAAAAAAAATCTTCTCTAATCACCACATTTCTTGGTTTCTCTAATACTCTAATACTGATTTATGTTTTTTCATAACTGCTATCACTATATTAATTTATTTAAGCTTATTTTAGAATATTAAGGTTTGTTTTCATCTCTGGTAATGTCATTTTGTAGTGTTTTCACTCTTTGTAGGGAAATTATTCTTTTGTTTTTTAAAAGTAACTGTGTAGTTATTTTTTATGAGAAGTTGGGTTTTCTATACATTTAAGATGGCAGAATGGGCCAAGATGACTTTATTGTCATAGAATTGGAACACATGTGTCTGTTGTATTCATCAAGTAGTCAAAAATATGGTTTCCTATTGTCTTAGTCTATTCAGGCTGCTATATCAAAATACCCCAGGCTGGATAGCTGATAAATACTAGGAATTTATTTCTTATAGTTCTGGAGGCTGAAAGTCCAATAAGGTATCAGTATGGTCATGTCCTGGTGAAGGCCCTCTTCTAGGCTGAAGACTGTTGACTTCTCACTGTCCTCATGTGGTGTAAGGGGGTGAAGGATCTCTCTGGACCCTGTTATATAAAGTCAGTACTGTAATCCCATTCATTAGGGCCCCACCCTGGTGATCTAATCACCTTCCAAAGGCCCCAGACTGGTACCATCACCTTAGGGGTTAGGACTTTAATGTATGTATTTTGGGGGGACACAAACATTCAGCCCATCCCATCTATATTCTTCCCTTCGATTTCAACTTTCTTTTCCCTGTGGCTTAATTGTGCCTGTTATGCTGAATTTTGGCTCTACTCCCACTGTTTCTTCTCAGTTCGGGAAATTTATCTAAAAATGGTTGATTTGTTAGTTGTAAGCATTTGTAGGACCCAGAATCTAGTCCATTTCAGCACCTCCATACCTTTCCACAATTCTCTTGTATCCACAAATTATAACCATCAGTGTCATCTCCCGTTTCTGGTACTGTTCTGAGAATGGCCCTGCAAAATTTTTCAGTTCATAATGGTTCTCCATCTCTCAGTGCCCAAAAAAAGGCCCCTTATCGTTCCTCCTCTTCTCCCGTGAATTTTTTATTGTGTGTGTGTGTGTGTCCCCACTTTTGTAGTCTGTATTCATACTGAAAATCAGATTAAGTGAGCTTTTGCTCTTCTGCTCCATCTGTGGTTTCTGTCCTCCCTGAGTTCCTTAGGACACCTGCATTACCATTTCACAGGTGTACCATACCAGTTCAGCTCCCT
This sequence comes from Myotis lucifugus, assembly GCF_000147115.1. Lineage (NCBI taxonomy): Eukaryota > Metazoa > Chordata > Mammalia > Chiroptera > Vespertilionidae > Myotis > Myotis lucifugus. The sequence goes on along the minus strand of NW_005871054.1, from coordinate 1,638,430 downwards.
AATGATCAATGTCCCTGGAGTGGGTTGTGTCTGGCTAGTTGACTAGGTGCTTAGAGCCAGAAGCAAGAGCCCCTTTGGCCTGTGGAAAAAATAGTGAGAGCATTGGTATTTCACAGGTGGCCCATAGGGCTGCCCCATTCCCACCCTTTTAAGGCAGGGATGTGGTAATTAGGGTGTGTGTGCACTCAGAGCTGGGAGCCTCCCACTTGTTACATACTGCTTGAGTCTCTTCATTGTTCCAGAATAGAGTTGAGCTCAGCAAAGTCATTTTCCTTGCTGATTTCTGCCAAGCCTGTTTTCTTGGCTTTGGTTTTGCTGGATAGTAGGTAGGGACAGTGGGAATCTTGCTCATCCATTCATGCGTGTCACTAATTAGATGATGAGGCATTTGACAACCTTAATAGAGTTATAGTTACTCCCATCATTTATCTGTGCTTCATTGAATTTCTTCACTTTGACTTTTAGAGCACTAGGTAGAAATCACATGTATCAACACCCATCATGGGCCTGCACAATCCCATGAAGTTTTTAGTGCATTTTGTATTTGTTGGTGATTTGTCCATATCATTATATTTTGGATTATAAGAATATATTTTCACTAGATTTTGCTGATGTTGTCCATGGATTTTTGAGGTTATTAAGGGATTCAAGGAGATTCAAATACTATACTGATGCCATCTTCCCAAAATCCTCTGGTTGCACTGATTTTCATAAAAATAGGGAATAATCTAAACATCCATTTGTTAAAAAAATTGTAGTATGTCCATACAATTGAATAGTAGCTGTTAAAAAAGAGAAGGGGGTTGATCTACATATATTCACATAAAGCTTTGCAAAATATTTTAAGTTCTTTTCAAAAGGTGATTTGTAAAACAGGAAGTAATGAATGACCCACATTTTGTTCAAAATATGTAAAAGGGGAAAAGCTAGAAAAATATGTATTACTAAGATTCCTTTTCTGATGGGTGGGATTATACAGACTTTTTATTTTCCAAATTAAACATTCCATCAATGTTTGAATTTTATAGTATGTGTATGTATTAACTTTTGTCATCAGAAAGTATGTATTTAAAAAACACATATGTAATAACTTAATAAAATAAATAAATAAAAGTCACCAAAAAAACCCCATAATGGTTATACTATAAAATTACATAACATAGAATTATCATATACAATTATAAATGTAATATATATACCATGTAACAAATTAATACTACTTGCATCTGAAGAGGAAACTGGTGACTACAGAGTAGGCTTGAGATTAGAACTTTTTACTAGATACTATACCTTTTGAATTCTGAACCATTTTTGTATTCATTTAAAAAAATAAGTAAAATTAAAATTCTTAAATATCCAGGTTATTTAATTTGAAGATTCTTTAACAGATCACAGCAACATTCGTTATAAAACTGTTATGGTGTCTTCAAAGACTTGATAAAATACACTAAAATAGAATTGGTTATGGAATGGGGTTAAGATTAAACTTGTTTCCATTCTCCTTCATATGGATCTACATCCCCTTGCTTTACTGACACATTGGGGGCTCAGCTGTGTGCTGCAATGTTTTATTAAAGAAAAAAATGCAATTTAAAATTTTAAAAAAATACGCACATGCATTTAAACCTCCTCTAAAATAGGTAATTTAGGAAATGGCCAGACTTAATGGCTTTTTTTCTAAAAATGAATTAGCATAGGAAATTTTTAAACAGAATAAATGGAACCAAAGATTTTATACTAAAAACTCATGTTTTCTACTAAGGACTACCACAACAATAATGTGGTCTAAAGATATTAATTGGGTTCATCTAGAAGATATATTTTAAATGGCATCACTTCCACATAATTATTCTGGCAAGTCATTGACAGTCTTTAAAAAAATCTATCAAATACTTTAAGCACGATTTTAAAAAAATCTCAGTGACATGTTTTTTCTTTTGAAGCATAGAAAGAGAGAAACATCAATCAGCTGCCTCTTGCACGCCCCCTACTGGGGATGTGCCTGCAACCAAGGTACATGCCCTTGACCGGAATCGAACCTGGGACCCTTGAGTCCGCAGGCCGATGCTCTATCCACTGAGCCAAACCGGTTGGGGCACATTGACAGTCTTTAAAAAAATCTATCAAATACTTTAAGCACGATTTTAAAAAAATCTCAGTGACATGTTTTTTCTTTTGAAGCATAGAAATCCACCAAACAAGAACCAAAATAATTCGTTAAAACAAGAGTCGTAAACTATGGCTACGCCAAATCCAGCTTCTGCTGCCTGTTTTTCTGCAACCTGTAACCTAAGGATGATTTTTACATGGTTGGGAGAAAGTCAAAAGAAGAATAGTATTTTGTGATATGTGAACATTATATGAAATTTATATTTTAGCGTTCATAAATAATTTTATTGGAACTTGATTTTGATCATTCATTTACATATTGTCTATGGCAGCCTTTGCACAAGGGCAGAGTTGAGTAGTTGTGACAGAAATGGCATGGTCCACAAGTCTGAAATATTTACTGGCTGGCCCTTTGTAGAAAATAATTTGCCAACCTCTACTTTAGAATACTTCATTAGCCTAGAAATGCTAGATCCATTAGAATCATAGGTTTTGAATCATCTCTCCAGTTTTTAATTCTGACAGAGTGATCAACAAAACAATTGATTTGATCCTCAAATAGTGGGTTTTTTCATTCATGACTTAGGTAAATTCTTGAGACCAATTTAAATAAGGTATTTAAAATAGCTTTCTTTCTCCTGAACTAAAATCTTCCCTTACAGCTGTCATCCTAGAGTAAAAAGGAAGAATAACATATCATTTAGTGCTGGGCCACATAATTAATGGACCAGTGCACACATTGATAGGTTTAGATGAAAAGTGACTGAAATCTGAACTGTAAGCTTTCCCTTTCTTGTTACTTCAAAACTAGTTTGGGCTTTAAACTTCAGCTTACAGGTGTTTATCTCTCCTTCCTTGTCACATAAACAGGCTTCTTGAGACATAGTTTTGTGGTTTGGTCCACCTCAAAAAGAAAACCCCCCAAATCCTACAATTTAATCCACAGATAAAGACTAGACTACCTAATGTCCCTTAAAGTTGCCTCCATCCATGGACACCCTTCATATGCACTCACATATGAAAAATTAGAAGTGTCACTATTGAATACTAAGTTACCAAGCAATTACACAGAAAGGTCTTTACCTCAAAGTTTGAGCACTGACCAGAATTCAGATTGGTAATTCGTGGTAAAAGGTTTAAAATCTTTAATACTTATCTAAAGGCTTAGATATTTGGATTACTACCTTATTGAAATTAGACCACAAAAGTTATTTTATTGCAAGTAAGGTTTTTGATCTAGGAAAAAAGGGAAGAGGCATTTTCATGGATTATATTGTACTTTTCAGTACAAGTTGAATTTTATTATTGAGACTAATTAAGATTAAATTATCGAATATTCAGGACATTAGAATATTACTAGTTAGAAGTCAGTAAACTATTATTTGTTTTCATCGTTGGTTCAAAATTGTTCAGTTGTTAGAGAAGTATGATGTAAGTATATATTTGTTTTTGCATTAATTTTCGTATTTTAATGTAAAATTAAGCATTTCTTATAAAATATAGCATGTTTGAAAACAGCGGTCGCCAACGTTTCGCCGGTGGTCCGCGGACCACTGGTTGGCAACCACTGCTTTAAAACACAGATTTTTGCATATTTCTTTATAAAGATAGCAAGGGTCTCTAGTGAAGCTTTTGGTATTAATAGCAATTTAAATTTAGTATGTATATTGTCATACTGAAACAAATTATTTATAAGATATTTTAAAATACTGGTTCAAAACCTGCCAACAATTAATAAAATTATATTCTTTATCCTCAATCTGAAATAGTTGCTGATATAATGAAGGCTGAATTAGCTAATTGTGATGTTTAAATATATAACTTATATACATGCATAGTGTCACAAATCTTTCTTGCATTGCTCTTTACATTTGGGTTTTATTGTTTAGTTTTTTTTTCCAGATGGACACTTTTATGAGCCAAAACATAGGAACATTTTCTGAATTTACCTTTAGGCATTAAGACAAAAAAAAACAAAAACTAGCGGTATTATAACCTGACTTGTTTAAAATATCACTATGCTACTTTGAATGACAGTTTATAATTTACAAGTAGGGTGTGGCTAATAAAGTCACTGAAGCAGACATAAGCATAGGTTTTCCCTTATACACACTTCTGGCCTGTCAATCACATCTCCCAAATGCTTTGTTGCACAGGCATGCCAATAACTAAAACCACATTTTATCGTCTTATACCCAAAGGCTTTTAAAAGGCCATGCAATCCTATCAGTGTTTGAAAACTCCAGAGTAAAGTTGCAAGTCCTCAAGCCCAGACTTCTATTCCATCTAAAAAGAGTAAAATTATACTTTAACAAAACTGTTAAAACTTTGGTTTTAAAGTACTTGTTCTGCCTTGTTTTCAACATTTTCTTTTTTTAAAAAAATAATTCTTTATTGTTGGAAGTATTACATATGCCCCCCTTTCCTCCACATTAACCCCCTCCAGCCTGCCCCTGCCTCCAACCCCATTTTCTGTGGCCATGGGCCATGCATATGCATAAAAGGTCCTTGGTTGATTACCTCCCACTCACCCACCCTCCCCCGCCTTCCCTCTGAGTTTCTGCACCGTGTTCCATGCTTTGAGCCTCTGGATTCACTCTGTTCATCAGTTTATTTTGTTACTTAGGTTCCTCAGGTGAGTGAGATCATGTGATACTTGTCTTTCTCTGACTGACTTATATCACTTAGTATGATACTCTCCAGTTCCCTCCTGCTGTCTCAAAGGGTAAGAGATTCTTCATTTTTACTGCTGCATAGTATTCCATGGTATAAATGTACCACAGCTTTTTTATCCACTCATCTACTGATGGGCACTTGGGCTGTTTCTTAGCTATTGTAAATTGTGCTGCTATGGACATGGGGATGCATAAATTCTTTCTGATTGGTGTTTCAGGTTTCTTAGGATATATTCCTAGAAATGGGATCACTGGGTCAAATGGCAGATCCATATTTAATTTTTTTGAGGACTCTCCATACTGTTTTCCATAATGGTTGCACAAGTATGCGTTCCCACCAGCAGTGTACTAGAGTTCCTTTTTCTCCACATCCTTGCCAGCACTTGTCATTCGTTGTTTTGTAGCCATTCTGACAGGTGTGAGGTGATACCTCATTGTTGTTTTAATTTGCATCTCTCTGATGATCAGTGACTTTGAGCATTTTTTCATTTGTCTCTTGGGCATCTGTATGTCCACTTTGGAGAAGTGTCTATTTAGGTCCTTTGCCCATTTTTGAGTTGGATTGTTTGTCTTCCTTTTGTTAAGTTGTATCAGTTCCTTATGTATTTTGGATATTAACCCTTTATCAGCTGTATCATTGCCAAATATGTTCTACCATACAATGGGCTCCCTTTTTGTTTTGTTGATGGTTTCTTTTGCTGTGCAAAAGCTTTTTATTTTGATGTAGTCCCATTTGTTTATTTTCTCAGTTTCTTTTGCCCGAGGAGATGTATCTGTAAACATATTGCTATGAGAGATGTCTGAGATTTTGCTGCCTATGGTTTCTTCTAGGTTTTTATGGTTTCACAACTTACATTTTATTCATTTTGAGTTTATTCTTGTGTATGGTGTAAGTTGGTGGTCTAGTATCTGCCCAATTTTCTCAACACCATTTATTGAAGAGATTGTCTTTACTCCATTGTATGCTCTTGCCTCCTTTGTCAAATATGAATTGAGCGTAGTGGCTTGGGTCGATTTATGGAGTCTCTGTTCTATTCCATTGATCTATATGCGTTATGCTGGCTTTGTAGTATAACTTGCAATCTGGTATTGTGATTCCTCTTTGTTTTTCTTTTTCAAGATTGCAGCTATTAGAGGTCTTTTTTGATTTCATATAAATTTTTGGAGTATTCTAGGTTTGTGAAATATGCTGTTGGTATTTTAATAGGGATTGCACTGAATCTGTAGATTGCCTTGGGTAGTATGGACATTTTAATGATGTTGATTCTACCAGTCCATGAACACAGTACTATTCTTTCACTTGTTTATATCTTCTTCTCTTTAATCAATGTACTGTAGTTTTCTGAGTACAGGTCTTTTGCCTCCTTGGTTAAGTATATTCCTAAGTATCGTAGTTTTTTTTTGTTATTGCAGTGGTAAGTGGGATTGTTTAGTTTCTCTTTCTGAGAATTCATTATTGGTGTATAAAAAAACCATCAATTCTTAGGTGTTGATTTTGTATCCTGCTACATTGCCAAATTCATTTATTAAATCTAGTGGTTTTTTGGCGGAGTCTTTAGGGTTTTCTATGTACAGTATCATGTCATCTGTGAATAATGAGAGTTTTACTTCCTCCTTTCCAATGTGGATGCCTTTTTTTCTTCTTCGTGTCTGATGGCTGTGGCTAGGTCTTCAGGACTATGTTGAATGAGAGTGGTGAAAGTGGACATCCTGTCTTATTCCTGTTCTTAGGAGAAATGGTTTTAGTTTTTGCCCATTGGGTATGATGTTGGTTATAGGTTTGTCTTATATGGCCTTTATCATGTTGAGGTATGCTCCCTCTATTCCCACTTTGCTGAGAGTTTTTATCAAAAATGGGTTTTGGATTTTGTCAAATGTTTTTACGGCATCTATTGATATGATCATGTGATTTTTGTCTTTCAATTTGTTTATGTGATGTATCACGTTTATTGATTTGCGAATATTGTACCAGACTTGCATCCCTGGAATAAATCCTACTTGGTCATGGTGCATGATCTTTTTAATGTATTGCTGGATGTGATTTGCTAATATTTTGTTGAGGATCTATGTTCATCAGGGATATTGGCCTGTAGTTCTCTTTCTTTGTAGTGTCTTTGTCTGGTTTTGGAATTAGGATAATGCTGGCCTCATAAAAAGAGTTTGGAAATGTTCCTCCCGCTTGAATTTTTTTGGAATACTTTGAGGAGTATAGGTGTTAGTTCTTCTTTGAATGCTTGGGAAAACTTCCCTATGAAGCCATCCAGACCCGGGCTTTGTTTGCTGGGAGTTTTTTGATTACTGCTTCTGTTTCATCAGTTGTTATTGGCCTATTCAGGTTTTCTGATTCTTCCTGATTCAGTTTTGGGAGATTGTTCAACATTTTTCTATAGTAACTTTTATATATATAGGAAATGTTAACACAAATGACTTAAATATCCTATATAATAAAGAGCTAATATGCAAATGGTCATCATGCCCTCATGCCCTAGTGCTCGCACACCAGGGCTGGGGGACCTGAGGTCGTGCCCCCCCCCCCCGCCCTGGTGCCAGGCCGGGGGACCTGAGGCTGTGTCCCCTGCCCGGCGGGGCTTGACGGGGGTGGGGCCAGCTGGGTCTGGGTCTCACACAATTTTGAGGCACGCACGGGTAGGCAGGGACTTGACTCTGGGTCCTGCGGTGCGCCCCAGACTCTGACAGGAGGGATATACATTTTACTAATTTTGTTTCATCTCTGACACTTCTATTATAGAGAAAGGGAAAATAGCAATATTAAAATATTTCCTCTAATTCCATGTTAATGTGCTTGAATTTTGTGCACCCAGCCACTAGTATATGTATAATATCTTTAATGGTTTAATGCATATTAAGATGTAGTGAAAACAACATAGCAGCAACAAAGAACTCTATAGCATGGCTTACTACATCTCCTTCCCCTCCTGCTCCGAACACAGCATTCTTAGTGATTTTCTTATTTATGTATGTATTTATTATCTGTCTATATTCTATCTTTTGTGGGGTAACCTGGTACATATTTTAACTTAAATGGGTGACAGAAGCAGGGTTTAAGTCAATAAAAATTCTACATGTATTTTAGCACTTTCTAGTTTTAGAAAATTAGTTCTTATAGCAGATTTCAAAACTGGACATGAAGTTGTTGGGAGCTCGTTACTTTCTTGCATGTCTTCTGTGATTGGAGCATGAGATGAGAAAGTAACTTGAGAGATGCAGGGAGCAGCAGAAAAGTGGGTGAATCTGATTGGACATGTACAACTTTCAGCTGAATGTGAGGCTGTGGGTTACAACATTACGCTGGAAGTCTCTAGGACATTTTTAGCTAAAATGGATAGTATGGATGTGTCCTGGAGGAAAATGATGTCTCTAACTTTGATTATGTCTCCTGGTGACTACTGTCTGTTGCTTGGTGCATTAGAAGGTTTTTTCTTAGTCTTTTTAGGTTTCTTAGTATGAAGTCCTTCCAAATCTAGTGACTGGGGAGGGTTGTGAAGTTATCTAGTAGTGCAGGAAAAAAGCAGGTGTGGAAGTTAAGATTAGTATGCAGTGATATTCTGTAAGTGAGTGTAAATTGTTATTTATTGGCTAGAGTATAACCCTCCAGTGCAGGACTTACGTTTGAAGTTTTTTTAAGATACACAGAACCAGGTGTATTGGCAGATAACTTCCCCATCTCTTGGTCTATACCCCTTGTCTTGAGGGGCTTGTTTCTAAAAGGTTCTTGATTATATTAGGCATTGCCATGTGTGCATGTCCACGTACTGTTTGCTCTTAATAGTCTGTTAATTAAAATGATGTGGAAAATTTATGACCAGAACTCAAGCAAAGCCTTTACTTTTTTGAGATTGTTCATTAAACAGGGCAACGAGGTTAGAAAAATGGGGGATGAAATAACCTGTGAATCCCAGAAAAGTTTAAATATCTTTGATGAGGGGTTGCCCTTCTTGGGGTTGGATCCTTTCCCATAGTTTGACAGAACATTGAGCTTAGGAGAGTCAACTTCAGGCTCTCAAAGATGCATTCTTAGGGGTTGGTACAGTAATGGTATTCTTGCAGTCTTAATTGCCAAAACTGAATTACTTTGCGTAGACAGACTCATAGAAAGTTGAAACTAAGGTTAAAAATCAAAATTTCATTCAGATATATGATTACTTCTAATATAAAAGATCAACCTTTGGAATCTGGAGGGCTTTTCCACTTACGATTGTATCCTGTAAATCTAGCTTTTTAAGTATCAGACCACCAGAGCTGTAGGGTATTGACATAACAGGCATTCTCCTGCCCCCCCCCCACAAGAAGACATTTTTAAAAACTGAAGATCTCATGTATCATGACCATAGATCAAGAATGTGGGAACAGAGCCTCTGGCTTGGAAAACTGCACTGTTTGCCACATTAAGCTCCAAGACTTTCACTTGCAGTTCTAGTGACAAGGTAACCCCTTTTGTCTCCTGGTCGGAGAAGACCTCAAGTAAGCAGGTCAGCATTCTAGGAGTGGGTAGAGCAGATGGCACACCTAGCTAGACGGTTGGTAGTCTATGCTGACCATCCCCACCTAAAGCTTGCAGTATTTCGGTCAAGGATTTATTTTTTTATTATAAATTACTTTTGATTTATTTCTTATATTAAAGTTATGACTGCATTGTCTTATTAAATTGTGTGTTAAAATGTTCATTATCTATGGATTTTATTTTAGCAAAGTAAAATTGATGTTATATAAAATTATTTATGCTATATCAACCAGAGGACTTATATGTATGCATATAAGCCTAACCAATGGAGACACTCCACAAAACATATATCCATATTTCCAAAAAACTTATAAAAAGATGCTTAACTTCATGAGTCATCAGAGAAATATAAATTAAATTCACAATGAGTAAACAGTGTTGGGAATAACAAGTATTGGCAAGGACGGTGATGAACTGGAATTTTCATATACTGATAATAAAAAAGTAAATTGCTTCAGCTATTTTGGAGAAATCTTTGAAGGTATCTACTAAAGTTGAATGTATGTAGAAATGCATAGGTATATTCACAAAGGCCATGTAGAAAATGTTTATAAGAGCCCCAGACTGGAAATAACTCAAATGTCCATCAGTGCTAAAATGAATAAATAGACTGTAACATATCTGTAGTATACAAGGGAATAACATAATAGTAATATGGGTGTATTTTAAAAACATAATGTTAAGTGAAATACATCAGACCTCAACCCTTCTCAAAAGACACTCTATTAGTCATCTCTATACATTACTGACAATGCATATATTTATGAGTGCACCTATTTCTAGATAAGGATGCATGATTTTCTTCCAAGTAAAATGATTTGTTGTATTATAAGTCAGGAATGTTTATACTTTGGGGGTACAAGGGAGGCTTTTGGGGTGGTGATAAAATTCAGTTTAATTATCTGTATGCTTGTTATATGGATGTGTTCACTGAGTTGAACACTTAACAGTATGCACACCCGTTCAAATGTATGTTATACTTTAACTTTACCTTAAAAAGCACACATTCATTTTCCTATGATAGAAACAATATTTGGCACTTTAGAAGCAAATCTTGTGATCTAACATATTCTTTGTTGAAACCCTATGCTCTGGAACAGGAGTTTGTAATGGCAGCTAAATAACTGCAAAGGCTTTAGATAAAAAGGAAAAGTAGGTGAAACATAAATGTATTGCTTGAATTGTCTGGTTATAGATATGTAAACTCTAAATAAATAGAGTACCTACCAGCAGATATATCTAACTGTAAAGGAATAGAAGATTCTTTCCAGAACCCAATTGCCAGATATATTTTTTTCCTGAGCAAAAGACTTTCCTAAGCATTTACTAGTAAGCAATTGAACTCCATTCTTTGACAGATAATAGGAAAGAAAAAACAACATACTCCACAGATTTTTAAAATATTGTTTTCAAGATTTCTTGAAATTCCTGAGCTGAGTCCTCTTTGTGATATGTCACACCCTGTCACATCAAGTTACCTTACATTGAATAAACAGAAGAAAGGTTATAAATTTAGCATGCATACCACCTGACATAAAAATATTTGCCAGCTATTTCTTCTGCTTAAATGAATGCATTCCAGATATGTACATTATTAGCTTGGAAAAACTATAAATTTTATAAAAAACTAAAATAGTCATTTCTATATAGTACTACAATGCATGTTTTTTGAATACCTCTCTTCTAGAAGAGAAAACAGTTTTACTAAAAATAACATATTTCTCTTTCACATTTTGTCTTCTTTTGCCCTTGCATAGGAATGTATGTGCAAAAACTTATTTTGCTTCCTTCTTAGAAAAAGTCTTACCAGGAACGTGGTAAATAGTGGTAATTTAGTCAGAAAATACATTAAAAAGAAAAAGGAACTAATTTAATTTTAAAAGAAAAGTTGCCCTGGACGCATGTATGGTGGTTAGGTTGATATACCATTTGTAATAAAAAATGTTAGGAAGATGTAAATACTTGTTTTTGATTACTAAGGCCAGATAAAGTGAGTTCATGAGGATAGTTAGGTAATGTAGGAAAAAAGAATTTGAGGATAAGTAATCACCTTTTGCACACACACTCAATAGTCTCCAGTAATATAAATTTTTAGTTACATTAAGCAGATTTGCTAAACAATGCTTAGTTCTCAATCTCATATTTTGTTATAAGTGTAGCTTTAAATAAATATACCCACTGAATGAACAAGTCAATTTCTTTTAGTTCTAGAGGAATTGATGAAATTTACCATTTAATAAGTGAAGGACTACTTAGCTCAAAATCCAAGGTAAAGAAGTTCAGTTCCACATTAGTATGATTACCTGCCAACTTACTATTCAGGGGTGTTAGAAACTGTATGAGACAGTGCACAAAGCTACTTCCCTGCAGTATGCTATGAAAATGCTGTAAGTACGTACTTTTGGCAATGTTAGTATAATATGGTGAACAAAGACAACAAAGAAAACCTTTCTTACTGTCCTTCTTAAATTCAAAAGACGAATGAAACCCAAAGCAAAATAACTCAAAAAACAACAACAAAAACCTAACAAGCAGTTTTGGGGCAGCAACTAATATGGGAAATAGCAGACTTGATGTAAAAGAGCAGAATGGCAAAGTGGTTCAAAGTATGTGATTTGAAATCAAACAGGAATTGTTTTAAATTCTGACTCTGACACTTTGAGTCTGTGTCCTTATTTATAAACTAGAGGCCTGGTGCACGAATTCATGCACCAGTGGAGTCCCTCAGCTAGGCTTTTATTATATAGGATGTGAAAGATGATACTTAACTCTTATTTTTGTAAATGTAACAACAGTAATTGCAGAGCTTAGCACCATGCCTGGCAAATAATATGTGCTAGTAAATAGTAGTTATTTTTATTTTTAATTAAGTTTAGTCCCACCCTGGCCAGGCTGCTCAGCTGGTTAGAGCATCGTCCCGTACACCAAAAGGTCACGGGTTCAATTCCCAGTCAGTGCACATGCCCACGTTTTGGGTTAGATCCCCAGTTGGGGCTTGTGTGGGAGGCAACTGATGTTTCTCTCTCTCTCTCTCTCTTTCATTAATAAAAACATCCTTGGGTGAGGATTTAAAAAAAAAAAGATTACTTCCTTTCTTTTCTAACCGATATTTTATTTTTAGATTCAACACAGTAGAGAAGTTAAAAACATGTTTTGAAAGAAAAAGAAGGACCTATGGGTAACAGTTTTCTGCATTATACTTTTTTTCATTTGTAAAATAGATACATTTATGATATGTTGAGACTATTAAATGAGGCAATACACAAAGTGTTCAACACATTCTCCAACAATAGTGAGCACTTGACAAATGGCTAAAATCATAACTCCTGGGGTTTGGCTCTAGCTCTTGTACTGATCACTGTGCAACTTTGAGCAAGTCACTCAGCCTTTCTTTTCTTTTTCTTTTTTAATTGATTTCAAAGTGGAAGGGAGAGGGAAAGAGAGATAGAAACATCGATGAGACAGAATCAGCGGCCTCCTGCACACCCTCTACTGGGGATGGAGCCCACAACCCGGGCATTTGCCCTAACCGGAAAGCGAATCCTGACCTTCTAGTTCATAGGTCGACACTCAACTACTAAGCCACATTGGCTGGGCCAACCTTTCTGAATTTCATAAGAAAAAAAGGGGGGGGGGTCATAACACCTGTCCTGTTTTTCTAGGGTTGTTGAGATAATAAAAGAATGCATGTAAGCACTTTGAAAACTATAAAGCCCATTAACAATGGATGGTGTTATTATGGTTCTTGTGGCAGTTTTAGAGGTTAAGCATCATAAAAATGGGAATTTAAAAATCTAAAAGAAAGCTATGCTTGACCTTTGTTACTTTTGCAGACAATACACAAGTGATGAACATTATAGAAGCAACTTTTTTTCGGTTGAGATTAGTTTATTATGGTACTAAGGATCAGAAAAGTTACTAAATATGAATATTTTGTGCTCTCAGGAATAAGATATTAAGACTTGAATTTATGTACATTGTAGTGCATGACAAGTATATTGAAAGCCTTATTTGACCTCAGGAATCCACTTCTAACAGGAATGATATATTATTATGTTGTTAGATTTAATTAAAATTTGTAAAACCTTTTAAGATGAAAAACTCTATAAAGTGGTTCCCAACGTGGGCCACGCACATGCCCCACAGGGGGGGGGCAATTTGATTTTTAAGGGAGCAATTTAAGAATGAGTTGTTAACAGTGAATTTTTTTTGCATTTCTTATGGTTCTAGGGGCCTCATATACAGTATGTAAATATATATTGTGACATGGTTATGCATTTCAGTTCTCTGTTATATGTTTTGAAACTGCTATTTTTTCATATCACTTCATATTATTATTATTTTTAAAACAATTTCTTAGTGATTTCTTCCTCAGTACTTCAACTGTCCTTTCGTTCTTTCATTTTTCTCTTTCATGGATGCCATATTCTTTGGAAGCTTGTTTAAACCAAGTTAATGGCCGTTTAGGTTTCCTCCATGCGAACAGGAGTTCACTTTTTGAATAAGAATTATATGTCATGGGGGAGGACATCAGGATTTTAGAGATGCTTAGGTGGGGCATGGCCAAAAAAGGTTGGGAACCACTGCTATAAATGCTTAGCATTTATTGCTACAAACGCCTAACAAGGTTAAGTTCCTCTTCAAAATGCAGCGACTTCTTGATGAGCTAGTTGTTAACATAACATGGCATCCCAAAAAGAGAGTTGCTATGTCATACCAGTGATTTCATGGATATAGCAATCATTAGAACTTACTAATTATAACTATTAAACAATCATTCTTCTAAGGTTATTATTATCTCACAGATTGAGGCACTGAGAAGTGAAATAACTAATTTGATTCTACGCTTCAAGCTGGAACAGAGTAAAGCCCAAGCTTTCTGGGAAGTACTAATGCTGTAGAGCTGCCTTGTCCAATATGGTAACCACTACTGTGTGTGGCTTTTTAACTCTTGACACATGGCTAGTATGACTGAGGAACTAACTTTTAAATTTTATATAATTTTAAAATTTAAAACTGATACTGAGTTTAGTAATTATACAAATTTTAAGAACATTTAGATCAACCTAAATACTACAAAGTACCTATTCAACTGTAAATTTTATGAAATCTAAATATGAAGTATTTCCAATGAAAACTTAACATCTTATATGATAAGTATTTTAAGATGTAGTAGTGCCCAGCCAGCATGGCTCAGTGGTTGAGTGTCAACCTGTGAACCAGGTCATAGTTTGATTCCCGGTCAGGGCACATGCCCGGGATTGTGGGCTCGATCCCCAGTGTGGGGCATGCAAGAGGTAGCCGATCAGTGATTCTCTCTCATCATTGATGTTTCTATCTCTCCTCTCTTCCCTTCCTCTCTAAAATCAATAAAAATATTTTTTTAAAAAAATAGTAGCAATTTTAAAGTTACGTAAGTAGTTTGCATTATATTTCTATTAGATAACACTGCTATACAGGTTTAAAGATATGCAATAAATTATATATGGGCCTTATTCCCTCTTTTATCCTTTCAATTCAATTATAGGAAGTTGAAGAATACTTGAATGTTAAAAATTCAGTTCTGTAGTTATAGAATCAGGAGCAGTTATATAGGTCTTTCTTTGATATGTAGAGACTTGGCCTTCAGGAAGCATAATCTCAGTGAAGTGCTGATAAAAGTTGAACAACTAGATCATCAAAAAAAAAAACAAAACAAAATATAAACAGGGGCATGGATACATGGTACAGACAGACAACTGTTGAAGGAATAGGGGAGAGGAGGACTGGATGAAAAAAGGTGAAGGGATCAGCCAAAGGACATATATGCATAACCCACAGTCACAGACAACAGTGTGATCGAGGGGAGGGGGAGGCATATCCAAAAAAATACTAAGAGTGATGTCACAGAGTTACTGTCTGTGTTTTCTTACAGAAGTTTTATGGTTTGAGGTCTTACATTTAAGTCTTTAATACATTTTGAATTAATTCTTGTATATCATATAAAAGAATTATGATTCAACTTCTTCCTCAAGATTGCTTTGCTATCTGTGGTCCTTTGTGATTTCAGATAAATTTTAGGATTATTTTTTTCTAGTTCTGTGAAAAATGCCAATATTTTGATAGGAATTGCAATGAATCTGTAGATTGCTTTGGGTAATAAGGACATAGTAATGATTTTCTATTCATGTGCGTGGTATAACCTTGCATTTATTTGTATCTTCTTCAATTACTTTTTTCAATGTCTTATAGTTTTCCAAGTACAGGTCTTTTACCTCCTTGGTGCATTTTATTCTTTGAAATTTTATTCTTTTTGATGCAATTGTAA
The DNA here is from genome assembly GCF_000147115.1 of Myotis lucifugus. NCBI lineage: Eukaryota > Metazoa > Chordata > Mammalia > Chiroptera > Vespertilionidae > Myotis > Myotis lucifugus. The sequence goes on along the minus strand of NW_005871054.1, from coordinate 1,622,817 downwards.
ATGGGATTGCTTTCTTAATTACTCTTTCAATAGTTTGTTATTGGTATATAAAAGTGTAACCAATTCCTGAATATTAATTTTGTATCCTGCTACATTGCCAAATTCATTTATTAGGTATAAGGATTTTTTGATGGAGTCTTTAGGGTTTTCTAAGTACAGTATCATGTCATCTGTGAACAATGACAATTTTACTTATTCTTTTCCAATTTGGATGCCTTTTATTTCTTCTTCTTGTCTGATCGCTGTGGCTAGCACTTCCAGTACTATGTCGAACAGGAGTGGTGAAAGTGAGCATCCCTGTCTTGTTCTTGTTCTTAAGGGAAATTGTTTTAGTATTTGCCCATTGGGTATGATGTTGCTATAGGTGGGACAATGGAAACTAACGAGAAAATAAACAAATGGGACTACATCAAAATAAAAACGCTTCTACACTGCAAAAGAAACCATCAACAAAATAACAAGAGAGCCCACTGCATGGGAGAACATACTTGATAATGTCATCTCTGATAAGGGTTTAATCTCCAAAATTTATAGGGAACTCATACAACTTAACAAAAGGAAGATAAACAATCCAATCAAAAAATGGGCAAAGGACCTAAATAGACACTTTTTGAAAGAAGACATACAGAAGGCCAAGAGACATATGAAAACATGCTCAAAGTCACTAATCATCCAAGAGATGCAAATCAAAATGACAATGAGGTACCATCTCACACCTGTCAGAATGGCTACCATCAATAATCAACAAATGACAAGTGCTGGCGAGGATGTGGAGAAAAGGAACCCTCTTGCACTGCTGGTGGGAATGCAGACTGGTGCAGCCACTGTGGAGAACAGTATGGAGTTATCTCAAAAAATTAAAAATGGAACTCCCATTTGACCCAGTCATCCCACTTCTAGGAATATATTCTAAGAAATCAGAAACACCACTCAGAAAGAATATATGCACCCCTATGTCATA
>NW_005871054.1:1617172-1621756 GCF_000147115.1 Myotis lucifugus | reverse complement strand
GGGGGGGGGTTTTTTCAAAAAAAAAAATGTGTCTTTTTTTTAAAAAAACTTTTTTCCCCCACAAAAAAAGGGGGTTTGGGTTTTTTTTTTCCCCCCACCCCTTTTTTGGGGGGTTTTCGGGTTAAAAAAACCCCCAAAGCCAATTTTTTGGATTTGCCTTCCCTGGTTGCCTCTCCTTCCAAATTTTTTGAGTTTTTAGGGTTAGGATCCAGGGGGTCCCCAAACCGCAGCTCGTGAACCACATGCGGCTCTTTGGCCCCATGAGTGTGGCTCTTCCACAAAATACCGGCTCTTCCACAAAATACTGACTTCTGCACATGGGCCACGAAGTTTCAATCGCACTGTACGTGCGCGCCCGCACGTGGTATTTTGTGGAAGAGCCACACTCAAGGGGCCAAAGAGCTGCATGTGGCTCGAGAGCCGCGGTTTGCCGACCACAGGGTTAGATCATTTATTACCAGTTTTTCTTGTTTTTTGAGGTAGGCCTGTAGAGCTATGAACTTCCGTCTCAGGACTGCTTTCATTGTGTCCCATAGATTTTGGATTGTTGTGTTTTCATTGTCATTTGTTTCCAGGATGCTTTTTATTTCTTCTTTGATCTCTCTGGTAACCCAGTCATTGTTTAATAGCATGCTAGTTAGCCTCCAAGTGTTTGATTTTTTTTCAGTGTTTTCATTGTAGTTGATTTCTAGTTTTATGCCATTGTGATCTGAGAAGATGCTTGTTATGATTTCTATTCTCTTGAATTTGAAGAGACTTTGCCTGTGTCCTAAGATATGGTCTATCTTTGAAAATGTCCCATGTGCACTGGAGAAGAATGTATATTCTGTAGCTTTGGGGTGAAATATTCTGAAGATGTCAATTAAGTCCATCTGATCTAGTGAGTCATTTAGAATTGCTTTTTCTTTGCTGATTTTTTGTTTAGAGGATTTATTCAGTGGTGTCAGTGGGGTATTAAAGTCCCCTACTATGACTGTATTGCTATCAATCTCTCCCTTGATATCTTCCAGAAGTTGTTTTATGTATTTGGGTGCTCCTGTATTGGGTGCATATATGTTTACCAGAGTCATATCTTCTTGTTGAATTGCTCCCTTTAGTATTATGTAGTGGCCTTCCTTATCTCTTGTTATGGCCTTTACTTTGAGGTCTATTTTGTCAGATATAAGTATCGCAACCCCAGCTTTTTTCTCATCTCCATTTGCCAAAAATTTTTTCCATCCCTTCTCTTTCAGTCTGTGTGAATCCTTTGTTCTGAGGTGGGTCTCTTGCAGACAGCAAATATATGGGTCATGTTTTCTTATCCATTCAGCTACCCTGTGTCTTTTGATTGGAGCATTTAATCCATTTACATTTAATGTTATTATTGAAAAGTACTTGTTTGTGGTCATTTTTATTCTTAATGTTGGTGTTTCTTCTTGTCTTTCTGTTTCTTCTTTTTACAGCAGTCCCTTTAGCATTTATTGCATTGCTGGCTTGGTGGTAATAAACTCTCTTAGCCCTTTTTTGTCTGTGAAGCTCCTGATTCCACCTTCAATTTTGAATGATAGCCTTGCTGGGTATAGTATTCTTGGATTCATTCCCTTGCTTTGCATCACTTTGTATATTTCATTCCATTCCCTTCTTGCCTGGTGTGTTTCTGTTGAGAAGTCAGCTGATATTCTAATAGGAGATCCCTTGTAGGTAACTTTCTGTCTCTCTCTGGCAGCCTTTAAGATTCTTACTTTGTCGTTGGTGTTTGCCAATTTAATTATGATGTGTCTTGGTGTTGGTCTTTTGGGGTTCATCTTGTTTGGCACTCTTTGGTGTTGGTCTTTTGGGGTTCATCTTGTTTGGCACTCTATGTGCTTCTTGGACTTGTGTAGTTTTTTTCTTGCCAGTATCAGGGAAGTTTTCTGTCATTATTTCTTCAAACAGGTTTTCTATTCCTTGCTTCTCCCCCTCTCCTTCTGGTACCCCTATTAAGCGAATGTTGTTTTGTTTTGCGTTGTCCCAAAGCTCCCTTAGGCTCTCCTCTTGCTTTTTAAGTTTTTTTTTCCAGTTGCTCCTGTGTTTGTGTGTTTTTTCCTACCTTGTCTTCTAATTTGCTGATGCGGTCCTCAGCCTCTTCTAGTCTGCTGTTTAAGCCTTCCATTGTGTTCTTTATTGCAGCTATGTCGTTCTTCATTTCCTCTTGGTTCCTTTTCATGTTGGTGACATTCTCATTCAGCTCCTTATAATTCTCATTGAGTTGTGTGTATTTGTCATCCAGCCATTTGAGCATCCTTATAACCATTACTCTGAATTCTTTCTCTGATAAGTTAGTAGCCTCAATTTCATTTAACTCCCTTTCTGGTGATTCCTATTTTTCTTTCCTTTGTGGATTGCTTTTTTGTCTTCCCATGTTTTGCTGTAATGTTTTAATTGTAGCTCTGATTGCTTTGCTACCCAGTTTCTTTTGGGTATGGTGCTACTGGTGTGACCTCTCAGGTCTCCTGGGCTTCGTAGTCTAGTGTAGCTCCCTACTTGAGCTATTTGGGTTCTCTTGATATAGGCCTGCGAGCTGGAAAGGCATAACTGAGGTGTCTAGAAGTTAGCAGCCGTGGATGGGGTGTCCCAATTCTTGCTGTCTTGGTTGAAATCATGCGTGCCCCGCGGGGACTCACAGTGGCACCCAGGAACCGTCTGTTGGGGTGGTGGGGCTCAGGAGGCCTGCGTTCTGGAAAGGCATGACTGTGGTGTCCAGAGTTCTGTAGTTGTGGGGTGGGAAGACTCAGCTTTTGCTGCTGCCTCCATGGTTGGATACATGCAATCCCAGCGGCAGTTCACAGGGGCACCTGTGGTGTGTTTGCCAGCAGGGTGTACTGACACACTCTGAAGGTCCCTGGCACTGAAGCCACTGGATTGCAGTGTCTGTGGGCAGGTATCCCAGAAGAGGGAATTCAGCGTTTCTACAGCCCAGCAGTGCACTCCTGTTTGTTTAAGTGCGTGTCCAGCGGGGCTTGTAGCGGGGCCCCAGGGCTGCCTGTGGAGCGGTGGTCTTGGGAGACCTGCACACTGGAAAAGCATGCAACTGTAGTGTCCAGAGTTCTGCAGCTGTGGGGTGGGGAAACTCAGTTTTTGCTGATGCACCTGTGGTGGACAGGCGCGCGTTCCCGGTGGTGGCACACAGGAGCACCCAGTGAGTTTGCTAGCGCAGGCGCACTGAAGCACTCTGAAGGGTCCTGGCACACTTAATCGAGGCGTCTTTGGGCCGGTATCCAGGATGGGTGAATTCAGAATTTCTACTGCCCAGGGGAGTGCGTGCCTATTTGTCCAAGATCGGACCCAGCGGAGGCTCACTGCAGCTTCCCAAAGTGCCCTGTGGATAGATGGGCTCAGGGGGAATGAGCAACTGTGGCAGTGCCTTGGCCGGTGCTGAGCTCAGACGCACTCTGAGGGACCCAGGCGCTGAAGGGCCCTGGTGCTTAAGTTGCACAGCTGGGTGTGTGGCGGCTGTTATTCAGGCAGAGGGAATTCAGAATTTCTACTGGGGGGGCAGTGCGCCTGTGTCTGTACAAAATCACACCCAGCTGGGGCTAACAGTGACTCCTAAGAGAAGTCTATGGAGTGGTGTTCCTCGGAGACCTGCGCACTGGAGATGCGCGAATGCGATGTCGGAGGATTGCCGCTGGGGAGGGGGAGGCTGCACTTACTGCTGCGGGCGTGGTGCTCCTTTGGAGGTGGAGATCCCAGGGTCTGCGAGTCTGTGGGTGGGCAGCAGGTTTTGGCTGGAGTGGCTGCTGGGTCACGGGCAGTATCCCAGGCCTGTCTGGGTGGTGGTGCTGATGAGTTCCTAGAAGAGGCCGCTCTCCCCTTCAAGATGGCGTGGGCTCTGTGCCCGAGTCCGGCAGACCAGGGAGTGCCCGCAGTGGTGGTTGTCTCTCCTTGTCCCAGAGAGCCTGGTCTGCCAGCCTCTGCTGCTCCTGCCGGATTTAACTGTCCCTCACTCACTCACACACACACCACACACATCCACACCCTCTCTTTTCATCCCCTCACTCACTCACTTCCTATTCCTCACCTCTGTCCTGCCAGCCGCCATCTTTTTCTCAATATAATTTCAATCTTCTTAAATTTACTGAGACTTGTTTTATGATGTAACATGTGGAAAATGTTCCATATGAGCTTGTAAACAATGTATATTCTGCTTTTGGGTGAAATGTCCCAAAAATATAAACTATTTTTTTTCCTTTTTATTGACTCTATTGGGGTGACACTGGTCAACAAAAGTATACAAGTTTCAGGTGCACAATTCTACAACACATCATCTGTACACTATATTGTATGTTCACCACCACAAGTCAAGTCTCCGTCCATCACCATTTATCCTCCTTACACCTCCAGCACTCACTGCACTCTTGTCCATGTCTATGAGCTTTTTTTCACACAATCCTTCCACTCTCCCCCCCGCCTAATTTTCCCCCTCCTTGACAGCTGTTGGCCTGCTATCTATGAGTCTGTCTCTATCTTGCTTGTTAGTTTATTTTGTTCATTAGATACTACATGAGTGAAATTGTATAGTACTTATCAAGAGAGTACATTACTGTCAATCTCTTGTACTAGGTG
>NW_005871054.1:1603874-1617034 GCF_000147115.1 Myotis lucifugus | reverse complement strand
TGTGGAGGCTTTGTGGTACAATTCTGTCTTTTTACCTGAGCTGGGTGCTCCAGGGGATGTCCCTTTTGTGGGTTGTGTGTGCCCTTCTGTTGTAGTTGAGTTTGATTGCTGTTAGCATGTTAGTGATGGGATTGATCCTTAGGCTGACTGGCTGTGAGGATTGGCCATGACTACAGCAAACAAGCTATTGTGTGTAAGCTGACCCCATGGACTAGGAGATGCTGTCATAGGGCTCTGGTACCAGCTGAGTCTGCCCTGTGTTGTTTTCTGAACTGATTGGGTTCTAATCTGGTGTAAAGCCAGCCACCAGTTGTATTAAGTTTTGGAGACTCTTGACAGGGGCTCCAGTGCAAGCCAAGATCAGCCACAATTTGTGTCAGGCTTCGGGCCACCTAGTGGGCTACAAAGTAATCTGCCACTGGTTAACACTTGTGCTGGGCTTGGAGGTGACTGAGAGAGGATGTGCTGCAAACAGAGGCCAGATGCCACTAGTTCCATGCGTGGAACTGTTTGATGGGCACCACAGTGTGACCTGAGGTAGAGGACTCTTGAGCCAGGTTTGTGGCTAATTAGTTGAAGCTATGCTCTAGGCCAGGGGTCCTCAAACTACGGCCCGCGGGCCACATGCAAATACAATATTGTATTTGTTCCCGTTTTGTTTTTTTACTTCAAAATAAGATATGTGCAGTGTGCATAGGAATTTGTTCATAGTTTTTTTTTAAACTATAGTCCGGCCCTCCAACGGTCTGAGGGACAGTGAACTGGCCCCCTGTTTAAAAAGTTTGAGGACCCCTGTTCTAGGCCTATACTGGCCACATATTGTGCCAGACTTGGGACCATCTGATAGGAGTTACAATGCAAGTTGAGAATGGTCGCTGTTGTGCCAGGCTTGGAGACACTTAGCAAGTGGTACAGGGCATGCTGAAACCAGCAGCTGCTTGTTTGGGGTTTGTGGAGCCCTGAGAGATTTTAGGGGTGTCGGTAGCACAAGCCAAGGCAGGTTGCTTATGTGAAAAAACTGCTAAAAGTGGCTTGGGTGGTATGTCAGAGAATCACCAGGACAGGCAGAGAATGTTAGCCAGGTTAACTATGAACTCAGATTTGATGCTCACCTGAGGCTGTCAACTGGATGGAAAGAGGACTTAACAAAGGAGTAATGGTGCCTACTAGAGCTTTTGTCCCGGGAATGATCTGCCCTCACCCTGAAGCCAGTTAATTCAGTTCCGCCCATATGTCCCTGGTGCTCTTTGAGCTGCAGTACCCACACTGGAGCCCAGAATGAATGAGTCTGTGCACGGCCTCTCAAGAATGCCTGGAACTCCAGCAACCCTTGTTTCAGCCCTCTGCAATCCCCACTGATTTTCATAACCAGATTGGGACTGCTCTTCCCAGCACTGGGGCACTGGGATCCCTTATGTCACAGGAGGGACTGCCAGCAGAGATTCCCTGAGTTATTAATTGCCACACCAGTGAGATGGGCCCTGCCTGTTCCACATCTCCACCCCTACTACAAATCTGTCAAAGCTTCATCTTTATACCCTTAGTTACTGGACTTCTGTTCAGCTAGTCTTCAGGTGGTTCTCAATGATGGTTGTTCTATAATTTAATTTTGACGTGGCTTGTAAAGAGGCAAGCACAGTGTTTACCTACTCTGCCATCTTGACCAGAAGATACCTTCGTATTCTTAAAGTTTGTAGCATATTACTGTACAAATTGATTTGTCCACTACATTTTAGGATTAATAGAAGATATTTTTACTATACTACACACTAGCCAAGTTAACACATATTCTATGTATTCTTAACTTCATGGTTTTATTACTCTTAATATAGTAATTCTCAAGTAAAAACCTTCATTATTTACCTGCAGAAAATTTAATTGCCAGTGATTTTGTCCTGGATCAGCACAATTTACTGGCCTGATATGTGAGACATTAACTCCTTTCTGAAAAGGAGAAAAAGCAGGTTTAAAGCCCAAATAGTTTAATGTTTGTACCTTTTCCCCCAGGAAAAGACTATTATCTTTTGTTAGCAACTGACAATTTATCACAAGGTGAGTTCTGAAAATATGACACCTTATTTCATAATATAGTGATCTAGTATTTCAGAATTGTTAAATATTTAAACAATGGAAAAGTTTGATCTGAAAGTAAGTACCTAATTTAGAGAAAGTTAAGGTTATTAAAAACTGGTATTATTTAATATGTCACATTCTATGATTGACAACATTATGTCACCACAAAGAAAGGAACAAAGGTTGAGTAATCATGCATTCTTAGGAATTTACTGAGAACTATAAATCTCTTTTAAGTTGTACAAGTAAGATAGTCTTGTAGCTAAGCAAGGCAGTTAGTCTTTGATGTACTTAAACTTACAAAAGGTTTAGGATTATGTCTTTAGGCAAAGATGCCTAAAGGAAGGAAGGTATAGATCAAAACTGACATCATGACACAATAAATAGAAGATTGGAATGAATATATCTTCTAAGTCAAACAAGTAATATAATGTCTCTCAAGCACAGTGTAAAGTGAACAGTTAATCATAATATTAATTGGAGAATTAAAAACTTATTTTGTATCTTAAATTTTAGAAGAATTTATATTAATGAGATATTTTAAATATAAGAACAAATCTTTACCTTTGTCCATATATTATCTACTGGATACATTTTCACAATCATATCATGATTTTTATACTGAAACAGGCATTTAGGAAGAAGATAAATTATTAAAAATCAGTTTTTTGAGTGATTTTTTGATGACACTGTGTTACAAAAAGCAAGATAAATATATGCATAATAAAAATCAGAAATAGGCCCTGACCGGTTTGGCTCAGTGGATGGAGCGTCGGTCTGTGGACTCAAGGGTCCCGGGTTCGATTCTGGTCAAGGGCATGTACCTTGGTTGCGGGCACATCCCCAGTGGGGGTGTGTAGGAGGCAGCTGATTGATGTTTCTCTCTCATCAATGTTTCTAGCTCTCTATCCCTCTCCCTTCCTCTCTGTAAAAAAATCAGAAATAGGATGATAGTCTTTGTTTTTTAATATTGTATAGTTCAAGCACAAATAACCTTTTATATCAGAATTTAAAAGTATATTTAAAAGGAGATGGCAATTTATAAAGTTACAGCCTTTTATAGAATAGTATCTGCAAAATCATCTACACTAATAAAAGAGAAAGATGCAAATTAACCATCACTCCTCTACACCCACCAGCCAATCAGAGGCGAGTATGCAAATTAACCCAACTAAGACGGCGGCGGCCATGGAGCTGGAGCAAGCAGGAGGCTTGGGTTGACCCCGGCGATGGAGGAGGCCAAGCTTCCCGCCTGCCCTGGCCAGCCCTGGGCTCCACTCAAGGCTACAAAGTTTCAATTATAGAAGATAAATCCCAGAAGAAAAAAAAAAGAAAAAGAGAGGCTGGGAGCTTGGGTCGCTGGGGGGCGTGGCCAGCCTGAAAATGGCCCTCAGCCCCTCACCCAGGCTGGCCAGGCACCCCAGCGGGACCTCCACCCTCATCCGGACACCCTTCAGGGCAAACCAGCCGGCCCCCACCCATGCACCAGGCCTCTATCCTCTATAATAAAAGGATAATATGCAAATTGACCCTAACAGTAGAACGACTGGGAATGACTGGTCACTATGACATACACTGACCACCAGGGGGCAGATGCTCAATGCAGGAGCTGCCCCCTGGTGGTCAGTGCACTCCCACAGTGGGAGCTCTGCTCAGCCACAAGCCAGGCTAACTGCTGCCAGCACAGGGGTGGTGGCGGGAGCCTCTCCTGCCTCCTCAGCAGCGCTAAGGATGTCCGACTGCAGCTTAGGCCTGCTCCCCGCTGGTAAGTGGACACCCCCCGAGGAGTTCCGGGCTGCCAGAGGGATGTCTGACTGCCAGCTTAGGCCCGATCCGGGATCAGGCCTAAGCCAGCAGGTGGACATCCCCCAAGGGGTACCAGACTGTGAGAGGGCACAGGCCGGGCTGAGGGACTCCCCCGAGTGCACAAATTTTTGTGCACCGGGACTCTGGTCTATATATAAAAAAGTCTAAGCAACCGTTCGACCAGTAGCTATGACGCGCAGTGACCACCAGGGGTCAGATGCTCAACGCATAGGCATAGAAACATGGAACAGACTGATAAATCTAAGAGGGAAGTGGGGAGGGCAGGAAGAGAGTAACCAAATCTTATATGCATACTAGAGGCCCAGTGCACGAAAATTCATGCACTCAGTAAGGGGGGTCCCTCAGTCCAGCCTGCGCCCTCAAGATGTCCGACTGACGGCTTAAGAGGCCTAAGCCGCAGTCTAGCCTCCCTCTGTGGGAGGTGACTGGTGGGCCGATCAGGGGAAGGGGACCAGCAAGCGGCTGGCCCTGCTCCCATCGCCGGTGGACTCCCTCTGTGGGAGGCAATGCCGGCGGGCCGATCTGGGGATGGCGCCAGCCCCACCCCCCGTCACTGCTGCCACCAGTGGCCTCCCTCTGCAGGAGGCAACCGGGCAGGCTGATTAGGGGACAGTGCCGGCCAGCAAGCGGCTGGCCCCATCCCCCCAATCACCCCTCCATCACCACTGGTCGCCACCACCCCCCCTCCTCGCTGTCCCCTCCCTCTGCCCGCTGGCATACACCTTGGCTAGCCTGGCGCCTCCTGCTTGCCAGCCCCACCTCCTGCCGACCAGTCATTTGGCCATTCAGTTGATTTGCATATTACGCTTTCATTATATAGGTCTAGAGGCCCAGTGCACAGATTGGTGCACCGGTGGGGTCCCTTGGCCTGGCCTGTGGGGATCAGGCTGAATCTGTGTACCGGGCCTCCAACATCCCCCAAGGGGTCCTGGATTGCGAGAGGGCGCAGGCCAGGCCGAGGGACCCCACTGGTGCACAAATCCATATACCGGGCCTCTAGTATAAGATAAGTGTATTTGGAACTACAGTGCATTTGGAAGACTTTCCTAACATGTGAATGTGTAGACAGTCACAATAAGTGCAACCGGGAATTATCTTTGAAGGTGGTTTTAAAAATATTTCCATAGAGGAAGTTGTTTTGGTTTTCTTTTTCTAAATACTATTCTTCAAATCTCATTGTAACAGATGAAGTGCTGGCTAAACTGCCCCCATCCCCTCCCCCCAAGTTGCTATTGCTTTTACAGTAACAGGCATTTTTGCTGGGTTTATGGTCACCCCATTAAAGATATTTCCCAGACTTATGAGCAGTTTTTGTCCAATCAGCAGAAGTGATGTGTAACAACTCCTGTGTTGTACCTTGACCAAGAAAAGAGATTGCCTTCCTTTTCTCTCCTCCTCCTTATAGGTAGGGACGCAAATCTTCAAATACACAGATGAAGGCTATACCCTACAGATGACAAAGCAACACAATAGAAGGAGCCTGGTAATCTGATTCCAAGATACCTTACCAGTTCTGGAACATCTTCCAGGATGACATTTGCATAAAAGAAAGAAAATTCTTTCAAGTCACCACAGTCTCCCTTTGGAGAAGCCTATACTGTTTCGTATCTAATGCACATGTTGGCATTATCGCACCACTAAGGACACTACCAGTGAAGCTCATTCAACCCTGGTTACTTTGACTGACATACTACTCAAGGTCCTAGCCAGAGCAATTAGGCAAGAAAACAAAATATAAGGCATCCAAATCAGAAAGGAAGAAGTAAGATTCATTCACATATATTCCTAAAGTTGGAGGATACAAAAATCAATATATTATTTTTTTATATGCTAGTAATGGATTATCAGAGAAGTTAATACAACTGCATAAAAATAATCTCAAAATATATTCAACTAAGGAGGTGAAATATCTGTACACTGAAATGACAACCCTTTGATAGAAGATGCAAATAAATGGAAAGATATCCATGTTCATGGGTTGGAAGAATTAATATTGTTAAATATCCATACTACTCACACCAGTCTACAGCTTCAATACAACCCCTATTAAAATTCCAATGGCATTTTTCACAGAAATAGAATAAACAGTCCTAAAATTTGCATGGAATCCAATAGACCCTGAACTGCCAAAGCAATCTTGATAAATAAAGATAGAAGCATCACACTCCCTGATTTCAAATTTTATCACAAAGCTACAGTAGTAAAAGCAGCCTGCTATTGGGTTTTTTGGGAGGATTTCAAGATGGTGGCAGGGTAAGTGGAAGCTACACTCACCTCCTCCTAGGACCAAAATGGAATTACAACTAAATTAAAGAACAATCATCCTGGATAACCAACTGAAGACTAGCTGACGAGGAGTCCTATAACCAAAGATTTATAGAAGAAGCCACATCAAGACTGGTAAGGGCAGAGACTCAAAACAGGCTAGGCCTGCTCCCATGGGCAGTGGCTGAGGTTCTGGACGGATATCTTAGCTGTGGGAGGTTCCCCTGAGAAGTGTGGAGCCTAAACCCCAAGCCGGGTTCCCTAGCCCAGAGATGGGAAGAGGCGCTCACACAACATCTGGCTGTGGAAAGCAGTGGGGTATCTGTCTGCCAGGGAGAGACAGAGTCTGCTGGAGACACAGGCACCCTCTTAAAGGACCAATGCACAAAATTTCGTTTGCAGCCACGTACTTAGGACTCGGGTGGACTCAGAGTCGCCTGAGGAGTGCCAGGATCCCTGTGCTGAGTCATTCTTCACCATCTTTGGACTTCTGCATAGTGCTCCTGATGTCATTCCTAAAGCTGTGAACTGACTATGAACCATTTCATCATGGTTTAATATTGGTATGCTTAATAATACTCTTTCAAATCATCATCATTCTTGATATGGTCAGTGTTAATGACACATCTGTTCTACTTATTCTGGTATATATTTCTTATTTTTTAAAATTAATTAAATTTATTAGGGTGAAATTGGTTAATAAGGTTATATAGGTTTCCAGTGATACATGATCTGTACATTGCATTGTGTGCCCACCATCCAAAGTCAAATCATTTTCTGTTACCATATATTTGGCCAAGATATGGAAACAACTGCAGTGTCCTTTGATAGAAGATGTGGTACATATATACAATTAAATATTCTTTCAATATCTTACATAACTTGTATATACAATTAAATATTCTTTCAATATCTTACATAACTTGTCCTCTTGCTTGCAGCAGAGAACCCTTTTGAAAGCCAAAGCTTAATTACTTTCTGCTTTTGGAAAAGTTTATGAGACCAAAGTTTAATTAAACTCAGGTAATCTGAGAGAAAATTCACTTTCCCCAGCATGATTTGGGCTGTATGGAAGAGACTATAATGAAACCAGATACTCTCTCCTAATTCCATTGGAAGACACTCCAGTTTTCTGGAACAAAAGTAGAGTAGACCATTCACCTAAGATGTGCACCTTTTGATAGTAAGTCCAAAAACACTGAAAATTGGGGAGTAACAAGGTTTCAGTGAAGAAAAAGTAATTGGCTAGAAATGAAGCAGAGCTCCAAGAGGGCACCCCAAGCTCTCTGGCTGGGAATTGTCAGCTGGCCACAGCAACCTGATGAAAGAATGCACAAGGCACATTTTGGTGCACAGTATCTCATGGTAATCTCTTCATATTCCTTTTTACCCCTAGTAACTTTAAATAGCTTTTACTAGTAAATGCAGAGATGTCCTCCATTGTATCTGATACCCTGGTGGAAAAGGCAGGGTACATAACTAAGGAAAATTCCCATAAAATTTGCTATGAATTAACCTTTCTCCTGTATTTTCCCAAATGGCTAGAGGGATAGGGATGGAGGATATCTGTAACCACATCATATAACATCATACTTCCTATTAATGTGGTATGGTTTCATTATTTAGTTAAGTGACTTCGCATAAAAATGTACCTACCTCACAGAAATGTAAGGATTAAGTTAGTGTCTGGCCCATAGTAAACATGTAAAAAATATTAGCTGTTATTATTTGGAGGCACATCAATATAGTTAACAAGATACAGTAATAGGTCAATTGAAGTTATTCTTATGTAATATTGTATCAATAGTATGTAACATTATATTAATACTATTTCTTATTGATTAGGAATAGAGATTTTCAAAGTGGTTTATGCATCAATCTGGAACCCCTTCAGAGTTAGGGTAGACTGGAATCATCTTTCTGGTAAGCAATTGTCAGCTTTGGTATTGAAGTTTATAACTCCCCTGGTGGTAATGGCTTTGAGCCCTTCAGTACCACCTTGAAGGCCGGGATGGTGGTGGTGATGTTAGACAGAAGCTGACAAGTGCTCCCTTTTCCTGCAACAGCATTCCAAAAAACAAAGCACAAGATGACCTATCAATGGAGAGGAACTTTTCAGAAGTTCCACAAAGAAATGAAATCTGTTACAGTTCTGAGGGTGCTTTGCCTAACCCAGGAATAGGAAATACAAGAATACGAATTGGGGTATCTAGAGATCAGGACTTCCAGATTTAGTCCCATTAGATAAACTGAGTTTAGAAAAAGGATAATAGTTTTTAAAAACTATCACTTTTCTATGTTATGAAGTTTTGAATGGACCCTTAGATTCAAGTTAGGCTCAAGTTAGGCTTCTCTTTGGAAGACTACATTGTAAAATGACTCTAGGAATTTCTAAGTAAAATCCCATATGAAGTACTTTGATACAGGGGAGAATTCTTTTGAGATATGACATGTCTATGTGTATAAATAAAGGATTATGTAAATTCCTGTGTTGGGCAGGAATAGCTGATAATAAACTCCGTTTCTCTCAAAATCATATGAAGAGAACAAAGTTCTTTTTACTTTTTGCTAAATGGTGATTAATCACTGATCATCAATTTTCATATTAACACAATTCCAACTTACATATTTATATTGTACTACTTAGCCAGGCTTAATTCTTTTGTTTTTTTTAAAGACACTATCTTTACAAAGAAAGTAATTCAAATTAACCAACCATGACCTACAAACATAAACAGAAATGATACTGAATAAGTATTGATTAAAACAAAAAGCACTTTAAAAAAAACCCCAGCATGAATTCTTACCTACTCCAGAGGTTATTGATTCTGCATCAATGTCTCGAGCTCTTTTTCTTGCCACTTCAGCTAGTGCCAATTCACCCTTATCTAGTGCAAGGTAATGGATGTCCTTTGGAAAGAAAGCAAAATAAAAGATTAATCCAAAATGAATGTTGGTTAAGTTACAAAGGAGATTTTGAAAGGAAGAATTTATTGTTCAGATTACAAAGCAGACATGGCGTATGAATATTCTTTTTTTGTATTTTAATTTTCTTGAAATGGAGATTATAGCTATAACTAATGGCAATTATTTATACAAGTTATTTTAAATCTTTAAATCAAATGTTTGACATACTCAGTTTTGTTAGGGAATAGAAATCTTAATTACTGTTTTCCCTGTGGGGAGATTTTAATGAAGAAAAACCTCAGCTTCTTCAAAATTCAGTTGTTTGGAATACTAGTACCAAATCTGTCTCTGATATTTAGGTGTCTAACACATATTACTTTGTTAAGATTATTAATACTACTATTTGAACTCATTCCGTCAACAAATCATTGCCTCCTAACTGCCGGCGGTTTTTGGAGTACACAGCTCAATTACAATACCCGGTTTCAAGAAGCTCTGAGCCCAGTGGGGAGACCACTATAAGCAACAGTTAATGAATTAAAGTGCTATGAAGCGAAAGAGAAGGAATTGATCCTTGATCTGAGTCTTGAAGGATAAATAGAAGTTATACTAGGCAATGGCAGGTCTTTCAATATGAAAGGAGTACTGGATGGACTTAGAACATTTTTGTTACACAGAATGATTATTGGAACGATAATTTTACTGCAATAAAAATGGAAAAAGCCCTAACTGGTTTGGCTCAGTGGATAGAGCGTCGCCTGCGGACTAAAAGGTCCCAGGTTCAATTCCGGTCAAGGGCATGTACCTTGGTTGTGGGTACATCCCCAGTAGGGGGTGTGCAGGAGGCAGCTGATCGATGTTTCTCTCTCATCGATGTTTCTAACTCTCTATCCCTCTCCCTTCCTCTCTGTAAAAAATCAATAAAATATATTTTTTTAAAAATGGAAGAATATGAGCAGTCAGTTTACAATGAAATATAAATAACCTATAATCATGAAAAATATTTCACTGTATAATACTCAAATACAAATAAAAAAATGTAATTTCAAATTAAACTTTAAAGTTAATATTTACTGTTTGCAAAGTTTGTGGGGAGATAGGCACTTATATTTACCGGGAATGTAAGAATTTATGCAGCAGGGGTTGATAAACTATGGCCTGTGGGCTAAATATAGCCTGCCTTTTGTACAGTCCTTAAGAATGATGTTTACATTTTTAAATGGTTGAAGAACTGTGCTCTTATTTAATTCTAAATGGCTTTCAAATTAGCTTATGCTGCAGACTTGAAAATGTTTCAACCTAAAACTATAAGGCAAAACTACTTATATGTGAAACCTAATACAGTGATAAAGTTTCAATGAGAACTAACATTGTTTGACTTAAAAGTAATGTCAGGCTATTGTACATTTCCTGCACTGTCAAAAGCTAAAAAAAAAAAAAAAAGACCTGAGATCTCCATTTCTACACAAATTCCCAGCAACATATTTTCCAATTTTAATCCACAGCAGAGTTTCTCAACCTTGATGCAAGTGCAAAGAAATTTCCATATTCTAAAATCTATTTAACAATGTGATTGAAGAACTTTAATTAGAAGTGATTAATGTGCAATGTAATGACATGCTAAAAGGCAGGCTAGTCTTTTAGCTAATAGAATTCTAAAAATGACCTCTCATAGATTGATATCAATATATGGCAATTCCTATCTTTGAAGAAAGAAATTTGTAAAGGTGAAATATGTAAAATACAGATGAGCATTAACAGATGAACATTTGCAATAGATTTTGATAATAAAGAACACTGACTTTCAACCCTAATTGAAATGTTATCCCCACCAAATTCCATTATTCACATTCATAGACTTGCCTTACAAAAATTATACTCAATTATTATATTTTAATTTTATCAGTAAAGATTTATGGAAATTTATTTTCTTGTTATATATACATATATATAATAAACTTCAATTTTTCCTCTTGTCCCATAGCCTGCAATACTTGCTATCTGGTCCTTTACAGAAAAACAATGCTGATTCCACATTTTAACAACATATCATCATTTAAAATCTGCCTACATATTCCTAAGGAAATGATGTGACACTATATGTCCAAGATTGGTGATGAGAGCAAAACTTATATAACAATGAAAAATTGGAAGCAATGTAAATATACACCAATCCAGAGTATCATGATACTTCCATAACAGGTCCCTATATTCAATGAAGAAATTAGTAATAATTTAAAATATGCCACTGTATTCAATTTGCTAGTATTGCATTTAAAACTTTTGCATCTATTTCATAATTAATAAATTATGCAGCTTCTCCATCAGCACTTACTGCTTCACCTTGTATTTTTATGTTATGGAGATGGTTTCTTTCCTTCATGCATCAACCTCTGCTAGTTTAAAAATTTTCTTCTGCAGCTCCTCACCTCTTTCAGCCTTCACAGAATTGAAGAAATTTAGGGCCTTGCTCTGACTTAGGCTGTAGCTTAAGGGAATGTTGTGACTGATTTGATCTTTTATCGAGACTACTAAAACTTTCTCTGTATCAATAATAAGGTTGTTTCATTATCATCCCTGTGTTCACTGGAGTAGCACTTTAATTTCCTTCAAGAACTTTTCCTTTGCATTCACAACATGGCTATTTGATGCAGGAGGCCTAGCTTTCAGCCTATTTCAGCTTTTGTTATGCCTTCCTCACTAAGCTTAATCATTTCTAGCTTTTGACTTAAAGATGTGCAACTCTTCCTTTCACTTGAACACTTAAGAGGCCATTGTAGGGTTATTGATTGACCTAACTTCAATATTGTTGTGCTTCAAGAAATAGGGAGGCCAGCGGAGAGGGAGAAAGACGAGGTAATCGCCAGTTGGTAGAGTGGTTAGAATACACACCACATTTATCAATTAAGTTTGTTGTCAAATATGGGAACGTGGGATATATATAGTATACACACAGTTAATAAAAGATCACACTGTAATGAAAATAAAATCAAATAAAATGAATAAGCCCACAAAAAAAGATCTCAAATCACAATAACAAATGCGATGATGATGAAAAAGTTTGAAATATTGAGAGAACTACCAAAATGTGACACAGAGACATGAAGTGAGCAAATGCTGTTGGGAAAATGGTGAAATAGACTTGCTCAATGCAAGATTGCCATTAACCTTCAGTTTGTATAAAACATAGTATCTGGAAGCAATAAAGCAAAGTATAATAAAATGAGGTATGCCTGTATCTGAATGTGTTCTTAGCTAAATAGAGAGTGTATCTTTGTCATTCCTTGCCCCTTGGTTTGACAGAGCTCATGAGTCTTTAGGGTCTGATGCAAGATATATATCAAGATATATATATATATCTTACCTAATAATAGACAAACATGTAAATTAACCATTCCTCTGCTACGCTCACCTGCCAATCAGGAGAGTATGCAAATTAACCCAACAAAGATGGTGGTTAATTTGCATACGTAGGGGTGGAGCGAAGACTGAAGGCTCTGTCTGGAGGAAAACCCGGTGCTCGCAGTCAGAGGAAAGAGAAGGCCTATTGCACGAATCTCTTCCTGCAATGGGCCTCTAGTATGTGTGTGTATGTGTGCGCACACACACACACACACATACACTGAGTGGCCAGATTATTATGACCACCTGACGTTTGTAGGCAAATTAGCTATAATTTCGCGCTGAAGTTGCTAGAGGGCCAGACCATTATAAATAGGGAAGCAGGTTGTTTACCATGACAGAAGTGATTTTTTTCTGAAGATATGGGTAAACAATGCAGTTTAACAGCCTTTGAACATGGGATATATATAGTATACACACACACACACTAGTGGCCCGGTGCACGAAATTCGTGCCTGGGGGTGGGGGTGTCTCTCAGCCTGGCCTGTACCCTCTCCAATCTGGGATCCCTCTTGCAATCAGGGACTGCTGGCTCCTAACCGCTCACCTGCCTGCCAGCCTGATTGCCCCAACTGCCTCTGCCTCGGACCACCACCATGGCTTTGTCCGGAAGGTCTCCTGGTCTAATTAGCACATTACCCTTTTATTAGTGTGGGTGGATGTATGTGTGTGTGTGTGTGTGTGTG
>NW_005871054.1:1593538-1603774 GCF_000147115.1 Myotis lucifugus | reverse complement strand
AGAGAGAGAGAGAGAGATACATATGTTATATATATCTATATATAAAAGCCCAAGCGATTGTTATGACCAAACGACCGGTTGACCAGTCGCTATGATGTGCATTGACCACCAGGCGGCAGGTGCTCAATGCAGGAGCTGCCTGCCCCCTGGTGGTCAGTGTGCTCCCACAGCCAACCTCCCGCTGCTGGTGGCGTTGGCGTCCGTTCCTTCCACTCCCGGCCCAGCAACCATCGCCTCCTCTCCCGACCCCGCCAAGGCCTTCAGGCCCCAGGCTGGGAGGGGGAACCAGTGGTGGGTGGCAGTGGACATGGCCCCTTTCCCAGAGGGGCCGAGGGTCGGCTCCCTCCTTGGGGCTGGCAGCCAACCTCCTGCACCCTGTCTCTCCCCTCAGCCAGCAGGCCCCAATCAGTCAATCAGTCCGGCCCTGATTGGCCCTGATCTCCAGCCAGGCCTAGGGACCCCACCTGTGCACGAATTCATGCACTGGGCCTCTAGTACATATATATAACATATATTTATATATATATACACACACACAAATATATATTCTACTATCCAATTACTTCACAATTAGTTATCTTCTGGCTTCATTTATTTAATTTTTAGATAATCTTAGTGTTGGAATTTAGTTTAAATGTTTGATATATACAATTAAATGTGTTCATAAACCTCTGGGAATAGCCACATTGTAAACGAGTCAAGAAAATAATAACCACTTGGCTTTATATTCCATTTTCATGTGTTTTACCTGAATAGGCCAGCACATCCAGGAAAAAGGACATTCAATAAAACTGGTTGACAATGGACACAGACACCGGTGGGGGAAGGGGAGGGCATGAGGGGGAAGGCATGAGTGGGGGAGCAATGGGGCATTAAGGGCACGTATGTAATACCTTAATCAATAAAGAAAACAAAACAAAACCTGGTTGAATCTTAAGGCTAAGGTACTGTTAAATCACAATATATTAAAGACACTGCAAGAGGCCAACAGGGTAGTCATACCCTACCACTCATCCTGACTTCAAATTTAACCAACAGCTGTTAATAAAAAATATTCTATAAACAATTATGGAATGTTTACTATGTGCCAGATACAGAGGTTAATTTACCACAAAGCTAATGAAGCTTAAACTTCATTGCCACCTATTTGTACATGTCCTTGCTGGTACCTAATTTTGTAATGTAAAATTTTTTGAAATGTAAAGTTTTTTTTCTTAAGAAGTGTTCCTCAAATTGTATAAGCCTCAAGCTCTATAAAACATGGATTTACCCCTGATGCCCAACCATCAAGGTTCTCACATACTAGTAGACTGTGTTACCACATGCTTAATTGTTTAGAATCGTGTCTGGGAGGCATAAGGCACAAGGAGACATTGTTTTTACAAGTTTTATAGTCCTTTATTTTGTTTTGCTGGTCTCTTTTTGGAGACTATGTAAGATTAAAATGGCATATAACAAGTCTAAATGGACAATGTAGATGGCAATGTATTTCAAAAGTGTCATATTGAGCCGAAGCCGGTTTGGCTCAGTGGATGGAGCGTCGGCCTGCGGACTGGGGGGTCCCAGGTTCGATTCCGGTCAAGGGCATGTGCCCGCAACCAAGGGAGGTGTGCAGGAGGCAGCTGATCGATGTTTCTCTCTCATCGATGTTTCTGACTCTCTATCTCTCTCCCTTCCTCTCTGTGGAGAATCAATAGAATATATTTAAAAAAAAAAGTATCATATTGATAAATCTCAACCTTTATTGCCACACAACTAAGGTTACTTAGTTGGTGGATGATTTTATTATAAAAGTGTTACTAACTTGGACACAAGTTTTCAGGAAAATATTCAGAAGAATGAACCATTTAATTTCTGCCATTCTTTCTCAATGACAATTTTATAACTTACCATTTACTAAAATGATTAGTATAACCATTTAGTACAATTAAGTGAAATTGGCTTCCTCTGAACAAAAGATAACAAACACCAGTAATCTCTGGTCATGATCCAGGTTTTACATTTACACATATCTGTCTGAATCATCTAAGATCTAAAATAAAAAACTTGCTGT
Source organism: Myotis lucifugus (assembly GCF_000147115.1). NCBI lineage: Eukaryota > Metazoa > Chordata > Mammalia > Chiroptera > Vespertilionidae > Myotis > Myotis lucifugus. The sequence continues at coordinate 1,601,721 of NW_005871054.1, read as the reverse complement.
TCCTGGGTTCTCATTACCTTCACAGATGACTCTGAGTGTACTACTAGAATGAATATGCAAATTTACAACAAAAAGCATTTAACACTAAAAAAATCTTGAATAGGTTTTTCATCTTTAAATTATACTGTAGATCAGTCATTGACAGATAATGACAACTATAATATATTAATGTTGTTATAACCTTTTCTAATTTTCACGTCTGAGTATTCATGATATGCAGAAGCACGAAGAAAGACATGCAACAGCTAAATGATGATACTAATATGTCAACTTGGCAAATGGTAAATTACAAAATGGCCGTATACATATTTAAGATTACCATGTTCTGCCCTTCCCTGCTGTAATATTTTACTTAGTTAAAATCAATTGCTAATTGAAAATTTAAATTCATAACCTTCAGCTTTCTAAGTTTAAGTTTTGCCCAAAATTTTGCTTTCAGAACATTCAAGTTCATAATGCTCTATTTCAAGTACAGATAAAATAAAATGTTGATACCATTCCTGTTCTACTTATTTAAAAATAACATTTCTTTTCATAGGGCAAATATGATCAATAAGAAATTTTAAGAATTGAGAGTAAAATATTTGATAATGTGTTAATATTATAGAATTTTCATATTTTGTAGATATGAGGAAAAAGTAAATTTCAAGATAAGCAAGTATATTAAATACTTTATATCATAGTTATATTTAGATAAATTTTAGTAATTAGTTCTTAATGTCTACATAATGTTTCATACTCTTTCTTATATAAGAACAATGAATAATCATTTTAAATGTGAAAATATATGGGAAGAACTTATATTTTGTTACCAAATTAATTTACTTGGAATGGCACATACCTTCATATTAGACTAAGTTTTTGGAAGTTTTCATAGGACTCATAAATAAAACATATGATTTCTTTTCAAGAGTTATATTTGGGGCTTGTTTAAATTTTCTCTTTGGGGCTACTAGACTATTTAAATTCATTTATTTTGAATTAATTTTTAGCCATTTAGATTTTTAATAGAAAATTATTCATATTTCACTATGCTTCCATATTTATTCCACTGTTTTATATACCATTAAACAACATAGATTTGAACTGCATGGGTGCACTTATCTCAATAAATACAATCAGCCCTCTGTATTTACAGGTTTCACATCTGTGGATTCAACCTAACAGATTGAAAACAGTATTTTTGGTCCATGATTGGGAATCTGCAGATGCATAGGGCCAACTGTATGCATTATTCTATGCTTTTTTATATAAGGGTTTTGAGCATCCCCAAAGGATCATGGAGCCAATTCCCTTTGGATGCTGAGGTCTAACTGTAGTTAAGTTTTTTTGGGAGTCAAAAGTTATATGCAGATTATTTTTTACTGCATGAAGAGTTGTTCTCTAGCCCTCAGTTTTCAAGAGTCAACTATATTATCATCATAACCTTAAAAACATTCCAGTCTTGCCCTCACTGGTTTGGCTCAGTGGATAGAGCGTCGGCCTGCGGACTGAAGGGTCCCAGGTTCGATTCTGGTCAAGGGCATGTACCTTGGTTGTGGGCATATCCCCAGTGGGGGGTGTGCAGGAGGCAGCTGATCGATGTTTCTCTCTCATCGATGTTTCTAACTCTCTATCCCTCTCCCTTCCTCTCTGTAAAAAAATCAACAAAATACATTAAAAACAAAAACAAAACATTCCAGTCTTTCTATAAAAATGCTATGGGGTGATCCCCAGGATATTTTGAATTAAAAACATTAAGTAGCCAAACAATGTATTTAGTATGCTACTAAAACAGAGGTTTTATTAAAAAACAACAGGGGCATAGATTAATATATATGCATATATATTTTCTATAAATGAAGGATAAACCAAAAGTGGCAGCTTAAGGGAGAAGGAGAGGAAAAATGTAAAGAAAGCAAAGACTGAAGCTAGACCTCATGGAATGCACCATTTTTAAAGATCTGATTTTAGAACCAATTATACATAGTTATAAAATAAAAACAAAAAGTATTCCTCGAACATCAAAAACAAAATTAATGTACTCAGTATATCAAATTTATGGCACAACTTCATGCAAAAAGCTATTTCAAGTCTATTTAAAATATAGACATTTTATCTTTTGTGGGATATCTTTAAGAACAAAGGAATTGCAAAGAAATCTTAAAATGTTTTCATGATTATTCTAATAGGAATAATATTTGTAGAAATATTTAGCAACCATTTTCTATAAATGTTGTATAACAAGGTCAGCAAATTACAGCCTATGAACCCAACCCAACCTACAACCAATTATTGCAAATAAAATGTTATTAAAATGCAGCCATATTCATTTATTCATATATTGTCTGTGTCTGCTTTCAAACTACAATGGTAGAGTTGAATAGTGTCGAAGACTACGTGGCCTGCAAAGCCTAAAATGCTATCTGGTCCTTTACAAAAAAGTCTGACTATCCTTGTTCTAGCTCTTTCCCTGGATAACAATAGCAACTCAGTGAACTAAGCACACTAGCACCCACTCTCTGAACCCTATTGACTATTTCCTACTAAAATCAAAACTACTTGTATATAGATACATATGGTTGATTCCAGGTTGGGGATGCCTTGTCATACAAGAACGCTAACATACTACTGGAGTCATCCCAACAAAACTCAGGATCAAGTTGGAAGGGATTTCTATGGCTAAAGATGAGTGCAAAAATATTCCCAACTTTATACTATTTAATGGAATACAACAAAATCCAGCACTTAACTCAAAATTCATAAAATCTAGCTTCCAATAGATAGACTAGACATGAGAAGAAGAAAATGTCACCCTAACCTGGAGAAAAATTGGCAAGGAAAATTTGCTCAGTTTTATCAACTATAAAATAGGTATAGAATTATTCAATAGAATTATTATACCTATTAGGATTATTATGGAAATTAAATAAGGTAACTTATAGAAAGCCTTTGGCATAATGCCTGGCAGTTTGTAGGTGATCAAAAAGAGTTAACTCCTTTAATTCTGTGATATAAAATGATTTTTTTGCTGGTAATTACAAAGCATCTGGCATGCCCTTGAGCAAGACAGACTATAAATTTTAAGCAGGCATAAACACCAATATCTTCTACTCTTATGAAAGGGAAAGACTTGCATTGTTAATCTTACAAGATTAAAACAATTCTTAAGGACCTGAAAATGTATTTATTTTATTGAAAATTAGTTAAAATGTGAAAAAATTAGGTCTTTCTCTTTAGCACTTTCAATATAACCAAGTGATAAACCCTAGTAAACACACTTCATATAATTTCATTTGATCTATTTTGGCATAAAATTGATGACATGTCATGCTTAAAAGTAGAATTTGTGACATTTAAGTCTCTTAGTAATTAATAGTTCAAACATAATAAGTACCATACTGCAGGGAGTTATCTAGAATTGGAAAGCAGCTAGTGCCAAGTTTAATACTTCACTCACCTTCCAAAAATATATTGCAGAGCTTCTGATTCTAGTTATCCAGATAAGGATATATCAGAACAATACTCTTGCTAGAGCAACTAGAACAGCTGGATGAAATACTTTTAAAAATTCTGTTTAAAGACATGAGAGAACTACAGTGAGTATTTAAAGACCAAGATCCTAGACAGAAGCAAAACCTAGACTATAAGCCTGACATTTGGTGCTGCTTTTGCTTTTCAAAGCACTTGCCAATTTGTAATTGGCGGCCAATAGGCTGAGAAACTTAGCAGAAAGTAGTGTTTGAGAAGTTAAGAAACTGCAGAAAATTTCAGGTAGAGTCATTGGGCTGAGGGTACAAAGTTATACTTCAGGGCCTGTGGAGGAGGCTGGGCTTTCGGCTAGGATTCCTTAGGGGCTACACTCTTGATATAAGTATCAAGTGGAAACAAACCAGCTCTCAGACTGAAGCTCAGGTTCAAATAAACTCAGCCCTAGAATGGTGGTGTTTAACCCTTGCCCTAACTATCTGCCAGAAGCAAAGGCAAATTCTTTCTGAAGGTAAAATAACACCATGTCCAACATTCAATTTTTTAAAATTAGCAAAACAAAAACAAACTTATAGAAACAGAGACCAAATGGATGACTGCCAGAGGGAAGGGTGATAGGAGGTGGGGGAAAAGGGTGAAGGGGAATATAGTCACCAGTATTGTGATAAGTTCGCGTGGTGACAGATGATTGCTAGAATTAGTGAGGTGACCACATTGTAAGGTATAAATAAGTGTAGAATACTTATTTTGTACACCTGAAACTACTATAACTAAAATATAATGTATGCCCAAAATACTTAAAAATAAACAAATACATTAAAAAAGAGGAAAGAAATAAGACCAAATGATCTTAAACAACAAAAAAACCCATCAAAAAGACATTAGTCAACAATAAAAAAAAAAAGACATTAGTCAACAATAAAAAAAAAAAAAGACATTAGTCAAGAGAAAAAAAATTATAGGAGGCTTCCATTCTAAGATGGTGGCATAGGAAGACCCTGAATTCACCTCCTCCCGAAAACACATTTAATTTACACCCACAGACAGAGCAGTTCCCCTGAAGAAGAACTGCGGGTTGACTGAACAACTTCTGCACAACAAACACAAGAGAGACCACACAGAAACATCTCCCTGCCGCTTCCAGATGTGGGACTTGCCCCCTGGGACTCCCCTCAGCTTAAACCCTCCTTAGTTACAACTCCCACCTAGGTGTGGCTTGTCCCTAGGACTTCCTGAAGACCACACAGGCTTCAGCTACAGAACTGGAGGCTTACCTCTGGAAATTCCTACAGCTCACACCTGATCTAGCTTCAGCTTCAGGTCCCAGTGTGGCTTGCCCCAGGGACTACTCAAGGCCTGAGCCCACTCCAGCTACAACTCCAACTGGCCTGTCAAGGTGGTCCCAGAACAGCTTGCCCCTTGTCCTGACCCACTCCAGCTATAGCTACAAGCCCTGGTAAGGTCTGCCACTCCACTCACTGTGGCCCACACACACTCGAGCTCCAGCTGGCCTGCTAAAGACATTTGGCATACGCAGTCAACAAAGAGGTAGTTTCTACATAAGGTCACTCCTTCAAAACAGGAGAGATTGCTGTTTTGCCTAATTCATAGAAACAAACACAGAGTAACAATGAGGAGACAGAGAAATCTTATAAAATAAGAGGCTAATATGCAAACAGACTGAACGGCGGAATAACGGGAACAACCGAACAGCCAGTTGCTATGATGTGCGCTGACCACCACGGGGCGTGTGCAGAACATGGTGGGCATCAGCCATGGTGGGATGGTGGAGCAGGTGAGCGGGGGCGCCAGGCCACGGTGGGGAACTGGTTGCTGTCATCAAAGCAAGCCCCTGGTGGTTACTGAAAATTCTTTGCTCCCACGCGCCGCAGTCCCACCGGCACTTGCACCTGCTGCTGGCGCCGGCCCCGCTTGCACCCGCTGCCAGTGCCCGGCGCTGGTCCCAATTGCTCGGCGCCATCAGTGGATGCGAGTAGCAGCTGCCAGCCCTGATCGCTCCTGAGGGCTTCTCCACCTCCCACTGCTCCTGAGGGATGATCGGGGCAGCAGCCGCCGCTCACACCCACTGATGGCACTGGCCCCGCTCGCATCCACTGCTGGCGCTGGCCCCAATTGCTCTGCACCGTCAGTGGGTGCGAGCGATGGCTGCCTTCCCTGATCACCCCTGAGGGTGTCAGCCCACTTGCACCCATTGCTGATGCTGGCCCCAATCACTCCGCGCCATCAGCAGGTGCGAGTGGGGCTGGCACTGTCGGCGTGTGGGAGTGGCGGTGGCAGGAGCGGACCTGCAGGCAGACAGGGGACCGGGGGCCGTGGTGGGAGGGGCCAGGCAGGGGTGCAGAGGATGGGCCGAGACCCACCCCTGTGCCCACTGCAGCCTCACAGCCCCCAGTTCCTTTCAAGGTGCATGAGTTCATGCACTGGGCCCCTAGTATGTCATAAATGCAAAACCAGAAAAAAAAAAACACAGAAAAAGAACTAACTGAAACAGAGACAAGCAATCAGGTAAAAAGTACAAAACAATGGGTATGAAGTGCTCAGAGAGAACTTCAACAAAGAGATAAGAAATCTAAAAAAGGAGATAGAAAACAAAAAAGAACCAATCAGAAATGAAGACTACATTAGATGGAACCAACAGCAGATTAGATGAAACGGTGGATCCAATCAGCAATTTGGAAAACAATGTAGTGGATAACACCCAATCAGAACAGGAAAAAATAATAATAATAAAAAAATGAGGAAATGAGGATAGTCTAAGGGACCTCTGGGACAACACCAAGCATATCAGCATTTGCACCATGAAAGAGAGGAGAGAGGGAAAGGGGAGAAAAGAGAGAGAAAGGGACAGAAAACCTATTTGAAGAAATAATGGCTGAAACTTCCCCAACTTGGTAAAGGAAGCAGATATCCAGGCCTAGGAAGCATAGATAGTCCCAAACAAGATGAACCCAAAGAGGCCCACACCAAGACACATCATAATTAGAATGCCAAAAGCTAAATGAATAAGTAATTTTTTAAACTTCAAAGTTGGAAACAAACAGAAACAAATAAACTTAACTATACACAAAAAAGGTAACCATATTAAAGAAAAGTGGAAAAGAAAGAATCCAAGTAACTTTTGGCTATGGTACTTTTAGTCCCTTCAGTCTGAAGATAAAGGGACCAAAAGAACTGCAAAAAACAAAAACAAAAACAAAAAAAAACCCACCTTAAATTTGATGTAATAGGCTAGTATATTTGTTAATAGTGGTGTGAGTATAGTAATTCTGAAACAAGTTTATGTGTATTGTAGAGTTGAGCAAAGGAGTAAACATAGATTTTGTTGGGAGCCAGGTTTTTCATGATGAGAGAAATGAGCTACAAATATAAAATGTTGAAAGGCAAGAATAATATGAAATGGCTATTTTCCCCAGTCTGTCCACTGAAAGGACATGAACAATGACACCTTGGTGATATTGAGCACACCTAGCTTCCAGAATTCAGGTTTTAATATCATTCCCCACTAAAAAGAACAAGGGGTCCACAGCAAAATGGCTGAGTCCAGGGCTGGGGGCTGAGAAAGTAACCTGGACCACCTTCTGCCAGAAGTAAGACTGTGCTCAAATAATGACAGGCATGGAAGCCCACTGACCGAACCTGGGACAATCTGAGCATCAAAATTAAGTAACGGATTATAACCCATTGTGTAAAATCAGAATCCATGGGTCCATATTGACAGAAGTAAATAAATATGGGAGAAAGAACAACCATTACAGTAAAATGTTAACTAATAAATGCAGAAGGAATGATAGAGTTTAAAAATCACTATCTAGCAATCATTATAGTAATTTGATTCAGGCAATAGCCATTGGTGTCTTATAAGGAACAGGATATGCACATAACTTCAAATAATCGTCTACAGCAAGCATGTCAAGCTCGCGGCCGGCAGGTTTAAATAAACAAGGCCTGTGGCCCACCAGCCTCGAGTTTGACATGCTTGTTCTACAGGTTAGTTATTACAAAGGGGAAAATAGTAACTTTATAGTAGAGAAACTTGAGGACAAGCCCGAACTTGGTGATTGAAGTTAACATCACCAATATGGGAACAAGTCACAGTCATCTGCCACCTGATAGGATCAATGAGAAAAACAGTGTCACTTCTGGGGTATTCCTGCTACCTATGCATAGCCTGAATCTAATGAAGTATCAGACGAACCCAAGTTGAGGGACATTCTACAAAATAACTGGCCCCATCACTTCAAAATGTCAAAGGTGAGAGGATAAAGAATAAGACTGAGATCGAAGATGGCGGCATAGGTAAACAACGGAGACTGCCGCCGTAAAACAACCACTTCAAAAATACAACTAAAAGACGGAACGGACATCAACCAGAACCACAGGAGGGCTGGCTGAGGAGAGACTCTTCAACTAGAAGGAAAAACAGCAGCATTCCGATGCTCAGAGGAGGCGCAGTGTGGAAAATTTAAAGGTACGGTGGTGCGGTGTGCGCGCGCAAAGCGGGGCTGGTGGCTGAAGGCGCGGTTGTCGTTTTCAATCAGGAGTGAATCTCAGACTCTGGGCTACAGATCCGGGCGAGTCTCTAGGGACCCAGACTCAAACGGGAGAAGCGGACTGTCTGGCTACGGTCCCTCCGAGGTTTGCAGCGGTTGCGGGGACAGGAGAGGCACAAGCCCCTGGAGACGGACTGAGAGCAG
>NW_005871054.1:1578790-1592965 GCF_000147115.1 Myotis lucifugus | reverse complement strand
CAAGCGGACTAATTTCAGAATTATTGGAGTGCCAGAAGATGAGAGACAGCAAGATATTGAAAACCTATTTCAAGAAATAATGGCAGAAAACTTCCCCCACCTGGTGAAAGAAATGGACTTACAGGTCCAAGAAGCGCAGAGAACCCCAAACAAAAGGAATCCAAAGAGGACCACACCAAGACACATCATCATTAAAATGCCAAGAGCAAAAGACAAAGAGAAAATCTTAAAAGCAGCAAGAGAAAGAGGCTCAACTACCTACAAGGGAATACCCATACGACTGTCAGCTGATTTCTCAACAGAAACTTTGCAGGCCAGAAGGGAATGGCAAGAAATATTCAAAGTGCTGAATACCAAGAACCTACAACCAAGATTACTTTATCCAGCAAAGCTATCATTCAGAATTGAAGGTCAGATAAAGAGCTTCACAGATAAGGAAAAGCTAAAGGAGTTCATCACCACCAAACCAGTATTATATGAAATGCTGAAAGGTATCCTTTAAGAAGAGGAAGAAGAAGAAAAAGGTAAAGATACAAATTATGAACAACAAATATGCATCTATCAACAAATGAATCTAAGAATCAAGTGAATGGATAACCTGATGTACAGAATGAACTGGTGATTATAATAGAATCAGGGACATGGAAAGGGAATGGACTGACTATTCTTGGGGGGAAAAGGGGTGTGGGAGATGCGGGAAGTGACTGGACAAAAATCATGCACCTATGGATGAACACAGTGGGTGGGGAGTGAGGGCGGAGGGTGGGGTGGGAGCTGGAAGGAGGGGAGTTATGGGGGGAAAAAAGAGGAACAAATGTAATAATCTGAACAATAAAGATTTAAAAAAAAAAAGAATAAGACTGACCCAGATGAAGGAAGGCTAAAGAGACATGACAACTGAAATGCAACAGGTGATCTTAGATTGGATCCTACACCTGAAAAATTCTTAATAAAGAGCACAAGTAAAACAATGGATGAAATTTGAATAAAGTATGTGTGTTGGATTTTAAAAATTATAGTAAATATGTAATTAATAAGGTATTAAAAGGGAAAATAGAATAATATAGTTAATACAGAAAAGGAAAAGATATCTAACTAGTTAAAAGGACAGAATAGGTGGGACCTATAGAAAAGAGGGTGGGATAAACACAACTGTACTATCATTTATGTAATATTTTAATTAAATAATCCAATTAAAAGACAAAGATTGTGAGAGTTGATTAAAAATATCTAACTTTATATTGCTTATAAGAGATCTAATAATTTTAAGGAAACATCTATACTAATAAAGGGGTAATATGCTAATTAGACCGGATGTCTTCTGGACATCCTCCGGACAAAGCCATGGTGGCAGGGGCCGAGGCAGAGGCAGTTAGGGGCAATCAGGCTGGCAGGGGGGAGCAGTTAGGGGCAATCAGGCAGGCAGGCAGAGTGGTTAGGGGCGATCAGGCAGAGTGGTTAGGGGTGATCAGGCAGGTAGGCAGGTGAGTAGTTAGGAGCCAGCAGTCCCAGATTGCGAGAGAGATGTCCCGGATTGGAGAGGGTGCAGGCTGGGATGAGGGGCCCCCTGCTCCCCCCACCCCCGTGCACGCATTTTGTGCACCGGGCCTCTAGTGGATATATAATATAGGAAGGATGTATGAAGCATATGCAAACTGAAATAAAGCTAAACAGACAAGTCCACAATCACAGTGGAAAATTTTAATACACTACACTAGTCTCAGAGAAGATACAGAAATATTGAACAGTCTAACATAGAACTCTGCTCCTGGCAATTGTAAACTGCAAAGTATACATTTGAAGTATACATTTGTTTTTTCAATGAACATTGAGATTTTACCACTGACCATATAATGAGCCATACAGGAAGTTTCAACAAATTTCAAAAGAATAGGTTAAGGTGTGTGTGCGTGTGCGTGTGTGTGTGTGTGTGTGTGTGTGTTCCTAGAAAAAGTTCATTGTTTGAAATTAGGAAAGGTATTTTTAAAAAACCATGGGCAAAGATTTCACAACAAAAGTGTTAGAAGTATTTTAAGCTCGATAATGATAAAAACATATAACATATTTTTAAAAAACATAAAAATTATCAGAACACAGTCAAAGCTATGTATGAATGGAAATTATAACCTTGAATGCATATGTTAGAAAATAAAGGCTGAAAAATCCATGATTTAAGCATCTATCACAAGAAGTTAGAATAAGGACAACACATTTAAACAAAGTTGGAAGACTTACACTACTGGATATACTTATAAAGTTCAGTAATTAAGACAGTTTGGTATTGGTGCAATGTTACAAAGTCTAGTAGTAGACCAACACATTCACAGATATGGGCACCTGGTTTATGACAAAGGTGGTCCTGTAAAGCAATAAGCAAAGGACAGTCTTGTCAATAAATGGTCATATACAGGGTGGGGCAAAAGTAGATTTACAGTTCATTTGGAAAATAATACAATCATTAATAAATAATACAAAAATAACCTCTGTTTCACATACTCAAAATTGTAAACCTACTTTTGCCACACCCTGTATATGACAGAATTAATTTTGAGCCATACCCAAAAAATCAATATAGGTAGGTTGTAGGCTTCAATGTTAACATTAAAATAATAAAACTTCTAGATAATAAAAAGGAGGCTATTTTCAAGAACTTGGGGTAGTAAAAGATTTTAAAAACAGGACATGAGGAGCATTAACCACCCTTGGCAACTACCATTCTATTCTATATCTATGACATCAGCTTTGTCCTTTTTAAGATTATACCATAGATATAACTGATATCATACAGTATTTGTCTTTCTCTATCCAGCTTTTTTCACTTATCACAATGCCCTCCAGATTCATTTATGTTGTAGCAAAAGGCAAGATTTCCTTCATTTTTATGGCTAAATAATATTCCTGTGTGTGTGTGTGTGTGTGTGTGTGTGACATTTTCTTTATTCATTCATCTATCAATGGACACTTAGGTTGTTTCCATATCTTGGCTGTTGTGAATGATGCTGCATTGAACACAGGATTATAGCTATCTCTTTGAGATACTGATTTCATTTCCTTCAGATATATATCCATACATGGAATTGCTGGATCACATGGTAGTTCTATTTTTAATTATTTTAGTAACTTCCATGTTGTCTTCCAAAATGGCTGTATCAGTTTACATTCCCACCAACAGTGTACAAAAGTTCCCTTTTCTCCATATCCTTGTCAACATTTATCATCTCTTTTTTGATAAAATTATCATAGCAGGTATGAGATGATATCTCATTGTGATTTGGATTTTTATTCCCCCGATGATTAGTAATGTTGAGCACCTTTTCATGTACCTGTTGGCCATTTGTATGTTTTCTTTGGGAAAATGTCCATTCAGGTCCTTTGCTCATTTTTTCATCAGATTATTTGATCTTTTTTTGCTGTTGAGTTGTATGAGTTCCTTATATGTTTTGGATATTAATCCCTTAGTAGATACATGATTTGCAAATATTTTCTCCCATGCCGTATACTGTCTTTTCAAATTATCGACTGTTTCCTTTGCTGTACAGAAGCTTTGTAATTTGATGTAGTCTCATTAATTTTGCTTTTGTTGCTATGCTTTTGATGTCTTATCCAAACATCATTGCTGAGACCAAAGTAAAGGAACTATTTTTCAATGTTTCCCTCTAGTCTAGGAGTTTTATGGTTTTAGGTCTTACATTTAGTTCTTTAATCCATTTTGAGTTAATTTTTGTGAGTGGTGTAAGATAGGATTCTAGTTTCATTCTTTTGCATGTGTATATCCAATTTTCCCACCACCATTTATTGACTATTGTCTCCCCATTGTGTGTTCTTGACACTCTTGTCAAAGACTAGTTGACCATAGATGCATGGATTTATTTCTGGGCTCTCTATTCTCCTCTATTGGTCTACATGCCTGTTTTGTGTGTGTGTGTGTGTGTGTGTGTGTGTGTGTGTGTGTTTTAAATCTTCACCAGAGGATGTTTTAAATTAATTTAAGAGAAAGAGAGGTAGGGGAGAGAGAAACATTGATGTAACAGAGAAACACCACACCGATGTGAGAGAAACATCAATTTCAGAGAGAACATTGATCAATTGCTTCCTGTATGCACCCAAATTGGGGATTGAACCTGCAAACTTTTGTATGTGCTCTGTCTGGGAATCAAACCCGCAACCTTTTGGTGTACAGGATGATACTCCAACCAACTGAGCCACCCAGCCAGCGCTATATGCCTGTTTTTTAATGCCAGTACAACTCATAGAATGAATATAATGTAAAGGTTAAAGTAATGATATAGACCTATATTTTTTTGATATGGAAAACAGTCTATCATGTCACATTTTTTATTAAAAAATCAATTTACAAATATATAGTGTACAGTATGTGTATATTCACATGGGGAGGCAAAGGATGTTCCTTTCTGGATAGAAATATATCAAGTAATTTTTACTTTGTTCTTTATATTTCATGATATTGTCTTCTTTTATTATAGTATTTATTCTTATAATAAAAATATTTTATTTTCACCTAAGGTCTTACTGAATCATAATTATTTTGCTTACAAAATATCCTCTCCTATACATTTCTATAATTCATGCCCTGTTTCAGGTTTTCATTATTTCATGCCATAACATGTAATAATGACAGCTGTCCTTTCTCAACAGTAATATAATAACACATGATATCTGTATAGTACTTCCCATTTTACAAAGAACTTTCAATACATTATCCCCACTGAGACTCAAAACAACCTTATGAGTAGGTACTGTGTTGTTATCTATTTTACATTAAAAAAAAAACCTCCAAAGTTACTAGCTTTGAAGGGAACTTCTAACCCAATTTCATGTATTTCCTATTATGCCTGACTGATTTGGGGTAAGGATAAACCTAAACTCCTTAACATGGTCTGGACATAATAAGGAGTACAACGTATTTCCCAGAACTGAAGGAAGGATGATGTAGCTGGAAAGCAGAGGGATGAGACTGGAGAGGTCTTAGATGGCATATTAAGGAGTTAGAATTTATCCCAAAGGCAATAGGAAGCTACTAAAGGGTTTTAAATAGAGGACTGAAGTAATAAATTATCACTTTCTTGACCAGGAGTCTGTAAAAATTTTCTGTAATGACCCAGATAGTAAATATTTTAGGATTTACAAGCCATATGGTTTCTTGCAACTACTCAACTCTGCCGTTGTAGAGCAAAAGCAGTCATAAACAGTACATAAACAAGTGAGTTTGCCTGTGTTCCAATAAAACTTCCCTTATATTTTTTAAGAACATGTTTTTATTGATTTTTAGAGAGGAAGGGAGAGGGAGAGAGAGAAACATCAGTTGGCTGCCCCCTGCACGCCTCCCTACTGGGTGAATATCATATACTCTTAAGTGTCATGTAATACTATTATTTTGATATGTCTTGAAAATGTAAAACTATAAAAAACCATTTCTGGGGTGGACCTGGCTGGCAGGCCATAGTTTGCTGACACCTAGTTTAGATGATCACATAGGCTACCCTGAAAAGGGAAGAGGTGGATCATTTCAGACGCATTTCCTCAGGTCCAGAATGTTCATATTGACTTTTGAATATTCAAGGTCTGTTGCTATCATGCTATATGTCTTTTATCTCTCTACCACTGATAGATGCTAATACAAAAAGACTATTTGCAGATTATAGCTAATACATATTTTTGGTGACCCCTTTGTGTTCCATGTAGTGTTAATTTTAGTTTTTCAGGAAAAGATATCTTGGGAGTAGAACATAATTTATATAAGGGATAATTCTGTTTATTTTATAAACTTTTAAATATAAAGAGGTGATATTTCTCAGTATATAGGCTAGACATATAGACCTCTGGCTAGATTATAATTTAAATAGGAATAGTTGATCTATTAGAAAACATGCTTTTAGACAATTTCAACGTGGAGCCTCAAATGTATATAGAAGATTCGTGAACCTAAATGGGAATGTTGAGGCCATAATGCTCCCTTAAGGCTCATAATGCTTAAGATATACCTTGGGCTGCAAATAAGTTACATTTGAAGAGTAAAGATGCAGCTTTCTGACAATGATTGTTCACTTTTACAAATAAAAAAGAAAGTAAACTTATTTCTCTCCTTCCCTTATTTTAGGTTCTTATCTTTTACACATAAAAATCCTTATGGGTTAGGGTTAGCCTTTCTGTAGAAAGGTTTGGACTAGGAGTTTAAAACAACATGAAGACTTTCTTTATATTGTTACTGGCTAACCTGAGATTAAATGCGGAAACAGGTATGATTTTTTAAAAAACGTTTAGAAGATGGTTTTGATGATTATGTATTAATTGTCAAAGCAGTAGAAATTATGCAACAATATAATATATTGAGAAAGTTTGCCAGACACTATACATCTAAATATTCAATCTCTTCAGTTCTTATCTTGGCTAGAAAAAGATTGGGACTACAGACATAAAAAAATAAAGACATGAAGAAAATATATCCTACTGGGGTGAGTAGTAGCAGAGGTGAGAAAGTGGAGATAAAGAGGAAAAGTCAATGCGATTAGAAAAATCGAAAAATTGTAGTAATTAAATTTCAGACACTGTGATGTCAGCATGCATAGAAAACCTTACCTCAATATACTAATATGCCTACTCAATTTGACATAGCAAAATACAGATGACAAATAACAGAAGGTTCATACTTTTGCAGTAATTAGAAAGAATTTTTTCATGATCAGTGAAAGCACAATTTAATTGAATGATGAAAAGTTAGAATTTAAATAATAAACTCAATCTGAAGACAAATGACCTAACGTCATCCTACATAATAAAAGCCTAATATGCAAATCGACTGAACGGTGGAATGACCGGTTGCTATGATGCACACTGACCAGCAGGGGGCAGACATTCAAGCAGGAGCTGCCTCTAGCCCGCAGGCCCCAGGCCAGCCAAGGTGGGTGCCGGTGGGGGCCCCTCCCCTATCGCCCCGCATAGGGAGGTGACCGGCGGCGGCAGGGGATGGGGAGGTGAGTGGGCGGCGCCAGGTCGGCCAAGGCAGGTGGCAGCGGACCCCCCCCCCCCCCCCGATCGCCCTGCCCGTCACCCCACAGATCAGCCCTGCTCACCGGCCAGGCCTAGGGACCCTACCCATGCATGAATTTCGTGCATCAGGCCTTTAATGAATTCATATTTAACATCTAAAGCATCAAAGCTTAATTTAAACTACAAATGTCTTCATTGTGCAGAAGATTCAGGCAAAAGAGCCTTCCAGTTTTTGTTGTTTTCAAGAAGCTTTTGTTTTATTGTTTCCTTGACAATGAACACACTGAGAAACCAGAAAAGGAACCCTACCTTTTTTGTTCGTGTGATCTCACTGTGACATTGCGGTGAAAGATCTTATAAAATAAGAACCTAATATAGAGCACAAGGATCTGTAAAAAACTACATTTTACTGTTTATAGCTAATAAATGGGAGGACTAAAGTGTATGTGAATTTATAACCTCTTTGGTCTACTTTACACTGTGGTTACTTTAAAAATACAAGTGAGAACATTCAGAATTTGTTACTTTGCACTAAAATCTAAGGGACAGACTGAGCACATTCAAGATGTATGGGACATGTTTTACCCTATGTCCTAGCTTCTGTATCTGTACTTCAGAGAATGGATTAGAAAGACATTTAAGCTTATTAGATGGAAAGGTGTCATCTCCTCACATCAAGGTACACGAGGAGAAAAGTTCAAGAATTATAAATTCTTAGAAAACATAAAAAAATCCGTTGGGCTCTGGCAGGGAAAATGTCAACAAGTCAAAAGAAACTGGATGGCTATTGACCAGTTCCATGAAGGCAAGGCTGCAAGCCAAGATGGAATAATGCTTTCCCACCATGTGTCTAAGGCACACATGACACTAATCCTTTTTAATGGTCACAAAAGCTGACAACTTACTCAGCCTTAGAACTGAAGGCACAAAATCATCTCTGGGAATGACTCACCATAAACAGGTCTCGGGCACCAATGTCAACAGCTAACAGAAATGCCTTTTCAAATCTCTGGTACCTGTAAGGAAGAAATGTTATCTATTAGTGGCAAGGAGAGAGCCATTTGTTTAATGTATTTATGTGTTATTGTTTTTGTTCTTCTGATGGCAGAAATATTTTCAAACAATGGAGCCTTTGTCCACTGGGGTCTTTAGTGTGAAATGATGTTGTGTTTAGGAGGAACTGAGGCCAGTGCCTGTGGAGGCCCTTCAGTGCCACGTCCGAGAACAAGCATAGCCTGGAGTGGGTGCTGCTGAATAGAGGCAAAGACAGCTTAGGAAATATTTTTCTCGTAACTTTTTGCTATACTGTGCCCTGTAAAAGTATAAGAACGTGGAGATTGTAGCAGGATAAGAGTAATTAACACTTTAATTATACTTTGTGCGCCTAAGTTAAAAGTTGAGAAGTCAAATATTGACAAGAGTCATTTGTGAGTTTTTAAAAAAATACATCTTAGGCTGTTGTAAAATGACAATATAAGTGGTTTCTAACTATTTTTTAAAAATAATTCTTTTCTACTCTTTTTTCAATCTTCTTTTCCCCTAAAGCATAATTTTGATAATTTTCTTTGAGTAAGTTTAATTTTAGGCTCTGATAAATGAGAAGAAACTGCAATTTAAATTAGTTAGCTTTATAGAAAGTTCAAGATATTGAGGGAAAAGTATGTCATGAACCCATACAGTTGACTGTTGAACAACTGGGGGTTAGGGATGCCAACCCCCACAGAGTCAAAAATTCACCTCTAACTTTGACTCCCCCAAAGCTTAACTACAGTTGGGCCTTGTTATCCATGGGAGGATTGGTTTCAGGACCACCCACAATACCAAAATCTGCAGATGCTCATGTGTTATATAAAACAGTGTAATGCATATAGTCAGCCCTCCACATCTGCAGATTCCCAACCATGGACAGAAAATATTGTTTTCAATCAGCAGTTTGTTAAATCCCAGGATGTAAAACCCATGGAGGACCCACTGTATCTATTGAAAAAAAAAATCTGCATATAAGTGGACCCCTGTGGTTCAAAGCCATATTGTTTAAGGATCAACTCTGCACAGGGTTTTGGAAGGAAAGATCTTCTTTATTTTGCACGAAGGCTGAGATTTACATAGGTAAAACTGTCAATTTTTCTGACTCTAGAAATAAGGTAAATTACCAAGTTCTCTGTTCTCTATTTTATCATTTTTCAAATAAAAAATATTAACAGATTATACAAATTTTATTAGTAAAATAGCTAAAGAAATTAAAATTCAAACAAACAAGGCTTATTCTTTTAACACAGGAGCTGGTAGGTCCAGAACCGTAAACACTTCAGTTTCCATGTTATGTTTGATGACTTATCTGTTCCTGGCCCTTCTTACTAGTATCTCCAGCATTTACCTGAATACATTTCAACTATAGGAGATCAGAAGGCAATTGTGTTTATTTTTGTTCCTGGAAGCTCCTGGTTCCTTATAAATTCAGTGGGGGTGGGATGTAATGAGGCAGAGGACAGAGGATGAGCAAGTTGTACTACTTTTCCATACATTCACTGCCACTTGGCATTTACTCCCATTCCAATGAAACTTGCCTGGCAATAGTAATCATCCATCTTCTTCTAATGATAAACTTAAAGGTCAGTTCTCACTGTGTGTGCCCTTGGGCCACCTCTGACCCTGTAAACTTCCCCTCCTTGAAAGCCTCTCTTTTCTGCATTTGCAAGTGCTATGCTTTGTTTTCCCATTTCTTAGATTTCATCTTCTTAGTCCTTTTTCCTAGTTCATTTTTCTTTGCCTACTCCATGAGTTGGCATACTATGGTCCGCTTTTACTTATATTTACTCAATCCAGTCTCCCAGGAACATTACCCACTCCCAGGGCATGGGTAATTACATGTGACTCACAAATCTCTAGGATCCATCTCTCTTCCAAGCAGCTAAAATTAAACACGGCTAGTATGTCCACTGATACATCAATTTGGCAACCACATATATGACTCATTGAAATTCAAGAGACTGAAATTAGGGGGACAAGTTAGGATGTACTCTTCATTCTAGATGAGAGGTAATGATGAACATTATGATAAAAATAAAAGAAATGGCATTGGTATCTGGCAGCCTGGTTCACCAGAAGTACCAAAAGACCCCAACTAGATTGCTATAAAATATATCTTAGAATATATCACAGGACCCTAAAAAAAAAAAAAGGAAATCTTCAACAAAATCCCTGATTGAAACTAGAGTGAAGATCCCTGAGCAGAGAACAAATGGGGGTTGGGGAAGGCAAGGCAGAGCTACACTGAGGGCTATCACCCTCAGGAAACTGGACCTTGAGCAAGTTTTAAGGTTAAAGGTGCGCTAATAAGTCTGAGTCTTCTGATTAAGGCAGGAGCAAAAATTTTCCTACGTTATTGAACTTTGGCAGAAACAATTTAAAAATTCATGTCTAGATTAAAGTACTTTTGATACAAGCCCCCAGGATTACTATATATTAAAATAAAGCAAATAAGAGCTCACAAGGATCATCAAATACACAAGGAAACAAGCTACCATAATGGAAAAGTAGAAAATAAACAGGTTTATATATCCATGGGTTTCAGATAATTGAATTATAAATAAAAGAATATAAAATAACGCAGAATATGATATTTATACTGAAAATAAACACACAATAAGATACAATAAAAATTACTAGTTAGGTTTTTCAAAGAATAAAACAGAACTTTTAGAAATGAAAATATTACTTATTGAAGTTAAATAATTTGGTACAGTTGAGAGAATTAGCAAGCTGAAAGATATATAAATAAGGAATTACAATGTTGCAGAGACAGGAGATAAAAAATATAAAGAGGTTGAGCAAGATAGAGATGAAAAGGTTTAACATGTCTACTCAGGGAACTAAATTAATGGCTGAGATTATATGAATCAATAAACACAAGAGGAACAATGTATATCAAGCAGGATAAATGGAACAAAATATATAATTATATGTTTGTAATGGAAATGCAGAACTCCAATAATAAAAATTCTTAAAAATTGCCAAAGAAAAGACAGATCACCTACAAAGGAACTTCAAATAGACTGACACTAGACCTCTTTATGGCAACAATGGAAGGTAGAAGACAGTAGGAAAATATCTTCAAATTATGGAGAGAAAATAAGCATCAATCTTGTATGATGTAACAGTGGAATTCTCTTTCAACAATGAAAGCAAAATAAAGACCCCTCCAGGTATACAAAAACTGAGCACATTCAACCGATTTTCAATAATGGGCCTACTAGGGAGCATGCCTCAGGAAAAATGAAAATGACCCCCGGAAAAAAGTCTGAGAAGCAATTGCTTTTAAAAAAGGATTCAGTTAATATACAGGTAGATAAATATGCATGGCACACAGACACACAAATGTTTTGATATTTTTTAAGATCAGAAAATATTAATTAGCAATATTATGTAAGTCAGAAGGGATTAGTAATATCATGGAACCCGGCCACCTGGCTTTAAAACTTGCATCCTCTACCACAGTGCTGCTCTAATGCTACTGGAAAAGAATGAACTGTGTGCTGGAGGCTTATCGGCCCTTCTTCTTCAGATCAGGTCTCTGGTTCTTGGGTTTTCTGAGTTCAGGATGAGCAATGCCATGTTGCATTCATTAAAAAGGAATGATCAAATTGCTTCCATGTTTGGCTCCGTATCAGAAAGGAGATCAGCCAGCTCCCTGTTGGCTGCTATAGTATGTTAGGAACCCCAAATCCCATCATTTTGAACCCTACAAGTTTAGAGCTAATGTCATTCAAAAGTTATCACAAGATACTGTCAACTACAAGTACATTTTCTCTTACAAAATACCTCTAATGCTTGAGGTTCTGTGTTAGGAATCAAAGGGTTGGAAAAACTGTTGACATTAGTCCTTGATCTTAGGCAACTCACAGTCTAGTAGGAGAGACAGCCATAAACAGTGATAACAACTATCACTTATTAAGTACTAAAATTTTATTTTCCTATAATTTTACTATTTTAATTAATTTGAAACCCAGCTAAAATTTCCCTCTACTTTGTATTGTG
The DNA here is from genome assembly GCF_000147115.1 of Myotis lucifugus. Classification (NCBI taxonomy): domain Eukaryota; kingdom Metazoa; phylum Chordata; class Mammalia; order Chiroptera; family Vespertilionidae; genus Myotis; species Myotis lucifugus. The sequence goes on along the minus strand of NW_005871054.1, from coordinate 1,580,920 downwards.
CCAAATTAACCACTGGATATAACTATTTTCTACCCATATTTTTTTCTCTATTTATAGATTATTTTTAAAGATAAACTATTTCTGATTAACTTATTACAGTTCAAAATAAGATATGAAAAAATAAAAGTTTCTTATTTGTTTTTAATTTTTTGTTTTCAAAAATGAAAGTTTTATTAGCTTTTTTCATTAATCAATAAATACTGAATGGTATTTAGAAGCCTCTGGAAAGAAAACTTGGAATTGGTTCTCTCCTTTTATCCCCCATATAAAATATATATAAATGTACACTAAAAGGACACATTTGAAGTCATTTGGCTTAGGAATAAACAGGTTTATTTTCATCCTTTGAAGGGAAAGAGTACATTTGGAAAGAGGGAGGCTCATAAAAACTGCGACTGAGTGCCCGGGGGCTGCTCACTCACAGAGGTGCTCCTCTCTGTGAAACAACAGCAGGGTCTTATTTTTGAGTTGTGGGCTCTCCTAGATCACATTCATGGAACAGGCTAGATCCCTGCCATTCTTTTTCAAAAGGCTGAAATGCAGGAATTTAAAGGTAGAGGATTCTCTTCCCTTAACACTGTGTGCTTCTGTTTTGCTCACACTCCTTTTCTAACAGGTATATCTGAGCTACCCCCCTCACCAGTTCCTGGTAGGTATGGGTTTGATGCTTACACTGGGAGTAGCTGCTCTGAGGTCTAGGCCTCTTCCTTTGCAGAGCCCAGTACAGGGTATGTTGAGGAGGAGGGGCTGTGGTGTAATGGGTACAGCTCAGCCTGCCCGCTTCATTTTGGACCTAAACTGGACTCTATTTTGTGTAGGGATTTGTGAAGGCTTTAGGAATCTCCTGGCAATTCACAGGCATTGTTGAGGCACAATAAGGCAAGTTATAAGCTTTTATGATGCTGTTTACCTACACAGCATCATAAAATGGTAAGTGACGTCATCTGTTAAATGGGCAGGCTGCCAGAAGCTGGGCCTGCCCCCGCTGCTGCCACTGCTTGCCATCTGTGTAGTACTGTCCCCTCCTCCCCTGCCACTGGTCACCTTCCTCTGCAGGCAACAGGTGTGGGGTGCAATCACCTGGCTGGCCTGGGCCTCCCTCTGCAGGGTGATTGATCGCGGGGCCCCCAGATCAATCGCCCAGTTGAGGAAGACCCTAACCACTCAGCTGGGGCTCTGCAATCGATCATTGCCACCCCCCTTCTCCCATTGATCGCCCCACCGGCCGGTGGCCTGGGCCTCCCTCTGCGGGGTGATCGTGGGGCGATGGCGGGGCCCCTTGACCAATCGCATTGTGCCCGCCTTGGCTGGCCTGGTGCCAGTGCGTGTCATAGCATGGTCTTCCGGACGGTTGTTCTGCTGTTCGGTTGATTTGCATATTATGCTTTTATTATTATAGACTAGAGGCCCGGTGCACAAAAATTTGTGCACTCGGGGGTCCCTCAGCCCAGCCTGTGCCCTCTCACAGTCTGGGACCCCTTGGGGGATGTCCACCTGCTGGCTTAGGCCTGCTCCCCGGGGGATTGTGCCTAAGCTGGCAGTGATACATCCCTTGGGGGATGTCCACTTGCCAGTGGGCCGAAGCTGCAGTTGAACATCCACAGAGCTGCTGAGGAGGCAGGAGAGGCTCCCACCATCGCCACTGTGATGCCGTCAGCCTGGCTTGTGGCTGAGCAGAGCTCCCACTGTGGGAGTGCATTGACTACCAGGGGGCAGCTCCTGCATTGAGCATCTGCCCCCTGGTGGTCAGTGTGTGTCATAGTGACCAGTCATTCCCAGTCGTTCTGCTGTTAGGGTCAATTTGCACATTACCGCCCTAACGGGTTTGGCTCAGTGGATAGAGCGTAGGCCTGCGGACTGAAGGGTCCCAGGTTCGATTCTCGTCAAGGGCATATACTCTGGTTGCGTACACATCCCCAGTAGGGGGTGTGCAGGAGGCAGCTGATCGAAGTTTCGCTCTCATCGATGTTTCTAACTCTCTATCCCTCTCCCTTCCTCTCTGTAAAAAATCAATAAAATATATTAGGAAAAAAAATTGCATGTGCACATTACCCTTTTATTATATAGGATAGAAGCCTGTTGCATGGGTGGGAGCCAGCGGGTTTGCCCTGAAGGGTGTCCCGGATCAGG
>NW_005871054.1:1552146-1578690 GCF_000147115.1 Myotis lucifugus | reverse complement strand
GGGGGGGGGGGGGGGTTGGGCGCACACCCTGTCACACACAGAGCAGGGCGATCAGGGGGTTGGTGCGCTGCACCCTGTCAAACATAGAGCCGCAGGGTGATCAGGGGATTGGGGAGCTCCCCCCTGTCACACACAGAGCCACAGGGCGATCAGGGGGTTTGGGCACTGCCCCCTGTCACGCTGATCCTGGTGCCGGGAGCCTTGCTGCTCCGCTGATCCCAGTGCTGGGAGGCATATTACCCTTTTACTATATAGAATAGAGGCCTGGTGCATGGGTGGGGGCTGGCTGGTTTGCCCTGAAGGGTGTCCTGGATCAGGGTGGGGGTCCCCACTGGGGTGCCTGGCCAGTCTGGGTGAGGGGCTGAGGGCTGTTTTCTGGAAGCGAGTGACTGAAGCTTCCAACCGCTCCTTGTTTTCTTTTTTATTTTGGGCCAGCTTTAGCTCTGAGGCCTCGCCGCTGAAAACATTGATACAATGTTGCTAAAGCCCGGCTGAATGAAAGCCGGTTTCTGGAGTTTTGTTTAGCTTCTTATTTGCAACATAGTACATAGTTGCTTAGAGTTGCAACTGAGGCCAGCAAGTGAGGCGGGGAATGCTGGAGTCCGCAGTCACTGAAGCAAGCAAACCTCCCTGCTCGCTTCAGTGCCTGGCTGCCGGCCGCCATCTTGGCTGACAGTTAATTTGCATATACTCACTGATTAGCCAATGAAAAGGGTAGCGGTCGTACGCTAATTACCATGTTTCTCTTTTATTAGATTAGATAGATGTAAAAAAAAATGGTATCCATTCAAACATTTCCCCCCCAACAATGCTAAACAAATCAAGCTTTGCATCATACTAAAGGGCAAATAATGGAAGTTTGTGCCTTGGGGTAACTTCAGAGTTATGAACTGGTTATCTGGAGAAATTTAAGCACTTGCTATCTTACGGTTAGAGTCTCAGCTGTTAGATGATGTTAGTAAACATCTTTCTAACCATCAAAAGATAATCAAGAAAACTACTTTTCCTGCCTTACTCAAACCCTTATTACCTTTTATTTTTTTATTTTCTAAATTCTTTCCATTTTTTCCAACAAAAAAAATTCTTTAATTGCCACAATATGCCAAACATACAGATTTGTTTTTTATTCTATTTTAATTATGAACTTAATGCACAAATATGTTCTTTTCAATATTCAACAATGAATATAAAGCAAAAATACCTTCAGAACCACCTCCAAGTCCCAAGCCCAGGTATAAGCAGATGTGAACACTTTTATTATTATTTTGTTATTATAGATTGTGACTTTTCTTACCTTCCACTTACATATTAAGTATCAAAATAAAGGATTTAAAAACCTAACATTTCTGTTTTTTTATTCTATTTTAATTATGAACTTAATGCACAAATATGTTCTTTTCAATATTCAACAATGAATATAAAGCAAAAATACCTTCAGAACCACCTCCAAGTCCCAAGCCCAGGTATAAGCAGATGTGAACACTTTTATTATTATTTTGTTATTATAGATTGTGACTTTTATTACCTTCCACTTACATATTAAGTATCAAAATAAAGGATTTAAAAACCTAACAGTTTTAATGGGGGTTCCCTTAGACATCTATATCCAGTGAGTGAACCTCCATTATTTCTTTCTCTCAAGGAAAACCTTTCCGTTTTACTAACCTCTTACTATTTAGCAGCTTCTCAACAGTCGGTGTTTATCTCCGAACACAAGTACAGTACAGCATTCTCAGCAAGGTGCTTCAGGCTAAAAACAGATGTTAATTAAAAATGCAGATAACAACCCAGGCACCTGTTCTTCCACACTTCTTGTGCTCAAGCCCCAGTCTGTCAAATCCCATCCTTTATTTCAATAATTCTCTGCAGCCTCTCTTCCATTCAAGCTGTAGGTCTTTCACTGTATTGATCACTTAAACTGAACAGGAAAGCCATGTTCTACTGAGCGAACCTATCAGGATGACTACACAGTCAGCTCAGGGAACCAAATGTACTTCATTCTAATGATAAATGTCAATTGTCCGGATGTGATATCTAAACAATTTTAACTATGGGAACATGAATTTAGTCAATTAGTTAAATTTATGTATGCCCCTCTTCCATCTCTTGCAGATCTCAATAGTGTGTGCTCGTGGCAGGGGAAGATGAAGAAAAGGAAGGACATGTATCTAGCACTGAGAAAGGCCAGGTCAGAATTTATGGTGACCTTCCTTAATCACCTACATATAGTCAGAAAAGACTAAGGCTCTTGAAGAGTAACTATAGATAAGTCACTGAAAAGGAAATAAATATAGGGTGTCCGCCAAAAGTATATAAACACTTTAAATAATTAATTCCAATCGGTTAAGTCTAAAAAGAAAGAAACATAAATTGAGCTATCAAAAATGTATGTGTATACATTTTTTTGGGACACCTTATATATAAAAGTGATAAAATGGAGAAGAACTAAGTGAGAATATGTCAGAAAGAATTATACAGTGGTTCATATAAAGTAATCAAGACTAATAAACAAGTAATATTGTGGCAAAAATAGTAGTGAGATAATAAATGTATAAATTGGACTATTCTGAAACTGATCACCAACCCTGACCCTAAATTATACTAAGCACAGGGTTACATCCTCAGCAGACACAACAACATAGAGCTTTGAGCTCTATTCTCCACTCGGCATAGTGGGTGGCACAAAGTAAATAATTATTTGTTGAGTGAATGACTTTTTAAAGAAAAATCTGGAGAAGATTCTGTAGAGAGCAAAAATAAAGAAGCAGTTTGAAACTAAAGCCTCCTGAGTCTAGTCACACCATGTAGGGTAGAAAACTCCTCCTGTTCCATTTTATGCTGGTAGTAGATGGCCTGGCCGAGCACCAGCCTAATCTCTCATTCTTCTGCTGACAGTAGAAGTGAGGGAAGTGAAGAGAGAGTAGCATCTCAAGGAATTTCACTTGAAAATTTGGAGTGGAGGAGGGTTTTAATTTTTCCTTTTTATTGAGGTATTGTCACATGCATATCCTGGTAGAATCCCATTTTTCTATGTTAATTGTGTGTGTGTGTGTGTGTGTGTGTGTGTGTAAGGGGGAGGGGAAGAAGGACAAGAAAAGGGAGAGAAAGAGAAGAGAGGTGCCTAGAAAGTAAAACACTATACTACTCAAAGAGTGTGCAGAAAATGTGTTAATCTTATCTGGGTCATCAGTGATATTTGTGTTAACAGTGCAGTTTCAAGACTATGAATAGGACCCAGTACTGTCAGAAGCAACAATGGATGGGCTTTTAGGGTTTTAAAAAATGTATTAAGAGGCTTCCACTTCTAAGAGTGATAGAAATACTTTTCCCAATCCCTCCCTCTAAGTACAATTTTAAAACCTTGACTTATATATAAAAACAAACATAAGAGTATGAAAGGTGGAGAGAAGGCAGGCCAGCTTAGGAACGTTGGGACCCAAGGAAAACCAGTGGTAAGTTTCTGATGTTCATTTTGCCTCATGTATTCCAGAATTGAAATTAGAGAAGTCAGCGACCCAAACATGCCAATGGGTACAGAGAAGAAAAAGAGCCCGAACAAAAGTTTGATTTCTCTAGCCAAAGGACCAGGCAGTGGACAGCATAGCAAGAGAGAAAACTTTCTAGAAATAACTGCTTTACACCAGCCAAACACCACGCAAAACTGTGGCCCCACCCATACCGGCAATAGTTAGTGGCTTTCAACCTTGCCAGACTGAAACAGGAGTCCCACACCCTCCCCTACTCCCCTTCCCTCAATAGGTGATGTCAGAGAAGGCTGAGTAGAAAAATGGAACTTGCTTCCCTTCTAGGCAATATGGTACTGGGAATATTAGATAACCACATGTAAATGCATGAATGTGGATCACTACTTTACACCATCTTATATAATAAAAGGCTAATATGCAAATTGTCCTCTCAACAGGGAGTTGGACCTGGAGTTCGACCAGGGGGCAGGACTGGCTGGCCAACCTCCTGTGACCCCTCCCCCCAGCCAGCTCCACTCCCAATCGGCCCCCGAACCCCGATTGTGCACTAGGCCTCTAGTCTATATAATAAAAGCCTAAGCAACCATTATGGCAGAACAACCAGAACAACCGGTCGCCATGATGTGCACTGACCACCAGGGGGCAGATGCTCAATGCAGGAGCTGCCCCCGGTGGTCAGTGTACTCCCACAGGGGGAGCGCCGCTCAGCCAGGCTTAAAGCTGGAGAGTGCAGCAGCAGTGGAGGTGGGAGTGAGCTGAATGGTAAGGAGCAAGGGCTCCTGGACTGCAAGAGGGCACAGGACGGGCTGAGGGACCCTGCTCCCAGTGCACAAATTTCATGCACTGGGCCTCTAGTATATAAATATTAACTCAAAATGGATCAAAGACATAAAGGTAACAGCTTAAACTATAAAATTCTTAGAATGAAACAGGAATAAATCTTCCTGACCTCAGATTAGACAATGGCTTCTTTTTTTAATTTTTTTTTACTCACCCAAGGATATGTTTTCATTGCTTTTTATAGAAAGAGGAAGGGAGAGAGAGAGGGAGAAAGAAACATTGATGTGAGAAAGAAAAATCAATCAGTTGTCTCTTGTATGCGCCCCAACTGGAGTCTACCTAGGAATTGAACATTGACCTAACAGGAATCGAACATGCCACCTTTGAGTGTATGGGACTGTGCCACAATGCTCCAACCAACTGAGCTACCAGACCAGGCAGGCAATGGTTTCTTAAATATGGCACCAAAAGCACAACCCAGAAAAGAAAAAGTCAAAAAACTGGGCTTCATAAAAAAGAAAAACCTTTTGTGCACCAAGCACTATCCAAAAAGTGAAAATGGAAGAAAATACTTACAAATAATATATCTGAAAAGGGTCTAGTATCCAGAATGGATAAAGAATTCTCAACAATAAAAGGACACACAGCCCAATTAACTGTTGCCCACCATTCCTTCTTGCATCTCCTATCTTCCTTCCTTCTAGTTCTCTCAGGGAAGACATTGCCCTTCAAGGGCTGTAGATTGATGTGGGGTCTCTGACCTCATCTCCTAGGTCACTTCAGCCCAAAGCTTTGTCTCTGACTGAGTACACAGCCTTTGTAAACCAAGCACCTCACTGCCAGCAGATGCCTTCAAGGCAAACTTTGAATTTGCTTACTCTTATGGAATCAAGCATCCTTGTCATTTCAATCTTTGAGTGTTTCCCTTACTTTCCTGCCAGGTCAACCATGCTTTAAACAAGTATTTTAAACACATTATCTAGCATTTTAGATTTTCTAACCAGGAAGTTTTTCTCTGAAGATCTTTCTGTCTTATCCCCTAAATATTCTTTGGTAATTATTTTACTATTCGTATTCTTTGAATGCATTTCATATAATTGTTCAGTAATGGTCCATTACTGAAAAGTATAACTGAAAAAGCCATTTAGAAATTGAATTAGTTAATAACATTTTTAGTTACAAAACAAGTATTTTTTGCCTATCATGTATATTTTGCATAAGCTAGGAACCACTTTCAAAAGACTAGTCTCTAGTGCCCCCCGAATCTAAGTGTAAATATTGACTTAATATATATTTCCCCTCAGTATCTTATTATAAAACTGTTCAAACATTCAAGAAAGTTGAAAAGATATTTATTTAGCACACAGATTCTATCACTGTCACATTACAATATTGTTTAATCACATATCTACCAATCTCCCTTTCTATCCATCATTTCATCTCACTTTCTTATTGTATTGCAAAGGAAAATGCAGACATCAATACACTTCCCCACAAGTATGTCATAAACAGTATTTTTATTCCTAGGTAATAAAGCTTCCTTTCCTAATATTTTGCTTATTCTTTTATAAGTTTTTAAAAAGCATGACTCTCTCACACAATCACATTATACCATTTGAGTCAGAAAACAAGTCTTATAGTTAAGAAAGGAATAAGTAAAATAAATTATTAATCCTTTATATTTCCATGTTAGTAAAATAAGCTTCATATATGGCACATGCATTTGAAATGTTTTAATACCTAGAAGTTGCTATTATAGTTTCTATTTATCTACACTAATAACAGACAAACATGCAAATTGACCTTACCTTCGCTATGCCTGAAGCCACACCCACCAGCCAGTCAGCGTGACTATATGCAAATTAACCCAACCAAGATGGCGGCTGGCAGCCACAGAGCTGGAGCAAACAGGAGGCTTGGTTGCCCCAATGATGGAGGAAGCCAAGCTTCCCGCCTGCCGCGGCCAGCTCTGAGCTCCACTCAAAGCAACAAAGTTTCAATTATAGAAGGTAAATAAACCCCAGACCTGCTTTCAGTCGGCCATGGACATGAAGCTGGAGCAAGCAGGAGGCTTGGATTGCTCCTGGCGATGGAGGAAGCCAAGCTTCCCTCCCGCCCGCCCTGGCCGGCTCTGAGCTCCTCTCAAGGCTACAGAGTTTCAATTATAGAAGGAAAATAAATCCCAGAATAAAAAAAAAAAAAGAAATAAAGGAGAGGCTGGGAGCTTCCGTCACTGGGGGTGGGGGAGGGGAGGGCCTGGTCAGCCTGAAAACGGCCCTCAGCCCCTCACCCAGACTGGCCAGGCACCCCAGTGGGGACCCTCCACCCTAAAGGGGGTGTGGCTAGCCTGAACCCAGGCGTGGCCAGGCACCCCAGTGGGGACCCCCACCCTGAAGGGGGTGTGACCAGCCTGCAAACACCCATCAGCCCCTCACCCAGGCTGGCCAGGCACCCAAGCGGGACCCCCGCCCTGATCTAGGACACCCTTCAGGGCAAACCAGCCAGCCCCCACCCATACACCAGGCCTCTATCCTATATAATAAAAGGGTAATATGCAAACTGACCCTAACAGCAGAAAGACTGGGAATCACTGGTCACTATGACACACACTGACCACCAGGGGGCAGACGCTCAATGCAGGAGCTGCCCCCTGGTGGTCAGTGCGCTCCCACAGGGGGAGCTCTGCTCAGCCAAAAGCCTGGCTGATGGCTCCCAGTACAGCGGTGGTGGTGGGAGCCTCTCCCACCTCTTCAGCAGCGCTAAGGATGTCCGACTACAGCTTAGGCCTGCTCCCCGCTGGCAAGTGGACATCCCCCGAGGGCTCCCGGGCTGCCAAAGGGATGTCTGATTGCCAGCTTAGGCCCAATCCCCCGGGGAGCGGGCCTAAGCCAGCAGGTGGTCATCCCCTGAGGGGTCCCAGACTGCGAGAGGGCACAGGCCAGGCTGAGGAGCCCCCCCCCCCCGAGTGCACAAATTTTTGTGCACCGGGCCTCTAGTTTATAATAAAAGCTCCTACTTGTTGGTATTTCCCTATTCAGTAATTCTGGAGTACTATTCAATTTCATGGAGGCTGAGAAGTAAACAATCACCTTGTGAACTTAATTTAGGCAAAGCGCATTGGCCTTTTCTGATATTGTGATTTATAATAAGAAATATATCTTTGGTCTTTGTCTTGTTCTTCGCACAGAGCTCCTAAAACTCTTGGAATTTCCTAGGTGATAGAGCAAATGGATACCACCAAATGGCCAATAAAAAATCAAATAGACTATGTAATTGGAAGTAGAAGATGAAGAAAGTGTGCTGTTTCTGCCAAAGCAAGACCAGGAGCAGACTGGTACTGACCATGACTGTTAATATCAAACACTGGAGTAAAGCTGAAGAGTAATAAAGGAATTGTAGTGCCAAAATATAATGCGAATAACATTCCTAACGGATTTAAAATTCACATAAAATATAGATTTGCACTGTTAAACTTAAGTGACCAAGAATCAGAACTGCAGACTGACACTAGAAATATTATTTGGAAAGAATGCACAAAGACAATGCTGGAAGTAGAAAGGAAAGAAAAATAAAGATGCTTGAGAGGAGAAAAACTAAAAACTGTCAGAGACAGGTGAGAGGCAAAAGAAAAAGGTGACCAAAGTAGGGTTAGAAACCTGAATGCAGTTTTTCAACAACTATCATTTAGAAATAAAGAGAACTTTTACAATAGTCAATGTAAGGAGATAGAAGAGAATAGAAAAGAAAAAATCAGAGATCTCTACCAGAAAATGCAAGAAATAACAGGGAAATTCAAACCTAGATGAAGAATGCTGAATACTAATAAGGAAGCACATTATCTGAACAGGAAAAAATAAAGGGAAAGGATGTTCATGGATTCCCTCCATTTACTGAAATTCTCTACAGAAAAGACAAAAGGATGACAGATACTTTAGCAGAATATTCCTATAAGAACGAACCTGCAATCTAAACAGTGAAGTGAAAGCTGCCCTGAATGAACTGGGAAGAAATAAATCACCAGGGGTAAATGAGATACAAAGAGAATTATTTCAAGCCACCAGCAGTGAATCTGTCAAAATCCTCACAAAAATATGTCAAAAAATATGGAAAACAAAACAATGGCCTACTGATAGGAAAGGTTCAATGTACTTCCCAGTTTTCAGGAAGGAGATGCCAAAGAGTACAGTATCTACAGGGCCGTTGCTCTAATTCCCCATGCAAGTACGGTGATGCTCAAGGTGAAGCAATAAAGGCTTCCACCTTATATGAAGTAGGAAATGTAGGATTTTCAGCTGGGTTCAAAAAGGAAGAGGCACTTGAGACCTGATTGGGAGCACTTGCTGGATACTGCACTGCTCCGAAGAATATCAGAAAGTTAGACTAACTTTTGACTGTGTAGATCATGCGAAGCTGGCAGTTGCTCTGAAAGGAATGGGTGTGCCTCAGCACTTGATTGCCCTTATGTGTAACCTGTATTGTGGACAGGAAGCCACTGCCAGGACAGAATATGGAGAGACTGGTTTCCTATAGGGGAAGGTGTTACACCTTTTATTTCCTTGTTTGTTTAATGTGTACACTGAACGTATTTAAAAAAAAAAACTGGACTAGACTCAGAGGAAGGAGCAGTTAAAATTGGTGAAAGAAATATATGCAGATGATATCATCTTACTGGCAGAATGTAGCGATGACTTGAAATGACTTCTGATGAAACTGAAAGAAGAAAGTACCAAAGCAGGACTGCATTTGAAGATGAAGACAACAAAAATCATGACTACTGAAGAGATGCACAACTTCTAACAGACAATGAAGGCACTGAAATTGCTTACCTTGGTACATCAGCAATGTAAATGGAGACTGCAGCCAAAAAAATCAAGAGGAAGGGAGACTCAGAAGGGCAGCAATGGAAGAATTAGGAAAGAACTAAGAGCAGAGCTGTGCCATTAGAGACCAAGGCTAGGATCATCCACACCCTCCTCTTCCTAAATGCTGTGTACAGATATAAAAGTTGGACAGTGATGGAAGTTGATAGGGAAAAAAAAGATTCATTTGAAATATGGGGTTGGAGGAGAACTCTATGGATCCCCTGGACTGCCAGAAAGAGGAACAAGTAGATCATAGAGCAAATTAAGCCTGACACATTGGTGGAGACAAAACTGAAGTTGTCTTTCTTTTTTTTAAAAAAAATATATTTTTATTGATTTTTTTTTACAGAGAGGAAGGGAGAGGGATAGAGAGAAACATCGATGAGAGAGAAACATGGATCAGCTGCCTCCTGCACACCCCCTGCTGGGGATGTGCCTGCAACCAAGGCACATGCCCTTGACCGAAATTGAACCTGGGACCCTTCAGTCTGCAGGCTGACACTCTATCCACTGAGCCAAACCAGTTAGGGCTGAAGTTGTCTTTCTTTAGACACATCATGAGAAGACAAGGTTCTTTGGAAAAGACGATAATACTGGGAAAAACAGAAGGCAGCAGGAGAAGAGGAAGATCAAATATGAGATGGACTGACTCCATAAAAGAAACCATAGGCATGAGTTTACAGGAGCTGAGCAGGGCTGTTAAGGACAGGACATTGTGGGCATCACTCACTCATAGGGTTGCCAGGAGTCGGAGCTGTCTCAAAAGCACATCACACACACACACACACACACACAAACAAAACCAAAAAAGGTGAAAGTAAAGTCTTTTGTTATTCATAACAAGCTCCTTTCAACCACACCCGAGTTAATATTAATGAGTTGATTTTCAAAAGCCCCTATAGATGGAGCTGGTTATCAGAAGAACCAACCATGATTAGAGGGTATCCTGCCCCAGACCTTCAGGATAGGGATGTCCATGGATTCCCTCTAACTATCAACATAAAAACAAAATTGTATCAAAAAAACTTTATTTTAGTAACTCACACAGTATAATTGTCTATTATCACAAATTCACACTATAATACTCACTCTTCCTATGGTTGCATGAAATTAAAAGCAATCTAATATTTTATTCTTCTTAATCAACAGTTCAATCTGGACTCAGGCAATCTGAGTCAACGGCTTTACCAATGAGTGATCGTAAGCACAACCCTACTCTGCACAGCATTCCTTTTTTCTCATCTTTAACTTAAAATTCTGTATAATGATGTTTACTGTTTAGGACTTAGTCCATTATGTAATGACTTTTTTTTAGAGTATTAAAATACTGCCTAGCCAAAGTACATGGAGTAATGTGATTCTAGAACTTCATAAATACAAAAAAGTCTTTGGCTTGTTTCTCTTCCCTTAAGCAGGAGAACTTCTTGGCAGCAGATTAAACAAGAGAAGGGCTCCAACTTTAAGCTATCTCATTTAATTTCCTCTAAACTTACTTTTGTTTTTTCATAATGCCACGTATAGCGTACTGTCAAAAGAACTAATAAACACTCATTATAACAGAAATAGTAGCAAAGCATGCATAGAAGGAAACATGAAAAATCTAGTATATCCTAAGGGAAAACGTTCAATTCCTGATGTAACCACACAGAAAAGCTAGAATCTAATAATAACAACAACAATAATAGACACCTCATCAAAGCACATAAAAAAAATAGAATATTGCATTTGAGGAAAATAAATGAACAAAAAAAGTGCACACCTGTAGTATATGTGAGTATTAGCAGGCTATGAGCATTCTAGGGCCAGGAGCATAGAATAATGACTATCACATTATGAAACATAATGCTAATGCACAAACTAATCCCTGCACAAAATCACAGAGGCCAGAGACACAGTGAGGCCACCGACAGTATGCCTCCAAAATGCCCGTTTCATTCATGTTAATCTGTTGTGTTCTTCAGGCAAGAAGGGAACTCATTAATTTTTCCTAGGAACAGGGAAAACAAAATAATAGTGAGAGCAAAGAACAAAGCCCTCGGTCCAACGACAGCCACAGTGTTTTTGGCATAGGTTCATATGTAGAAGACTGCCTCATTCAGGGTGAAAAGTCTCTTGAAATATGCTAATGTAATTCAGATTAAAAGGCAAAATTCAATTACAGATCACAACTCATACAATATATTAACATTCCTCAGCTTCTAAAATGACTGTTTTCCAAAGGCCTCCCTATTGGATAGAGATAAAAGTACCACTTTATATATAGTTTACTCAATTGCCAACTGATACTATCCCCTTAAAAGGGTTGTTCTAAGAAAAAAAGAAGGGACTATATATATATATATATATATATATATAATTGTTGAAAGAGTTCAATAGAGTTATAGCAAATTTATATTTTAAGTAAAATTAAAATTCTAAACTCAATTACTTCCTTTTGGTGCATGGAGTGGAAAATTTTATTACCTTCTGTTATAAAATATATCATATATAAAAAGTATACAAAATGTACACATTCAGCTAAAAGAATAGCCATTTTTAATTGACTCTGATATATACCCCATTGATCTTAAGAAATGGAATGTTACTAATACCTTGGAGGCTCATATATGACTATTCCTAGATTTCTCTTAACCCACTCTGCACTATCCTACATTTTGTGCTAATCACTTCTTTGTTTTCATTTATAGTATTACTAAACTATATTATATGTACCTATACATACAGTATAGTTTATATGTATTTCTAAATATTTATATGTATTTCTAAACTAACTATATCTACCGATCTATCATCTATCTCTGTCAACCCATTCATCTTCCATCCATCCATTTTTTGAACTTTATATATATGGGATATGCTATATGTATTTGTCCTTCAACTTTTACATTACTTTTCTCAAAGTAACTTACTGACATTATCTAATTTTTCATATCACACCTAAGGTTAAAAATTTTTATTATATCCATTTAAAGCAGAGAAAAGGAGGCGCAGTATAGCTAGCAACTTGCCACAACACGAGAGCACAATGGACAAATCTTTCCACAGTAATTTTGAAAGAAAAGCAAACCAACGACTGTCTCAGAGCTTTTTATAGCACATTTGTATTTTTAGCTTCAACGAAAATAAAGTATTTCTCCAGTGCCCGAAGCACAATTAAGTTAGTTTTTTTTTTTTTAATGTTAATATTTTTAAATTGACTTTACCCGGCAGCTATTTTTTGCTTTCACACTAAAGGGGGAGTTCTATTAAAGTGTGCTGTTGGTGTAAAAGCCCTAAACAATATTGAATTATATTAGTTAAAAGGAAAACAAGAATGAATTAAATAAAGGATATCAAGAGAAGATTTGTTTTTCTCTTAGGGCAGCAGTTTTCAACTAGTGTGTCGCAGGAAGTTTTAAAACATGCAATACCTAACGATGTAGTCAGGGACACTGACTTCTTTTCCCTTAGACTGTCAAATTAAAAAATGACTACAACCAACACAACAATAGCCATCCGATGTGAATGAATCAAAATTATACCTTATTTTTTGTCAGACCGGCAAAAACATTTTTTTTTGGTGTGCCGCAGACTTTTAGTAATTAGTTTATGTGTGCCATGAGAAGAAAAAGGTTGAAAATTGCTGCCTTAGGGTGTTATAAAACCAGTACACATAATATGGGATGTTCTCATTAAAGAACATGGCTCCTTATGTAGGTATTAGTTTAATACTAATCAATCCAAATATATCATTCACCTGAGCAAGTGGTGGAAGAATCTCCTTGCATATTTGCTGATTTGGTCTCTATATTCCAATATAGTTGTGTCCAGGAGTGGTCTTGTTGGAGCATAGAAGGTTCCAAGGCTTGCCTCGAGCTGTGCTGTGGAATTCAAACATAGCAGCACTAAAACAAGTGAAACTCCTTCAATTACAACAGAATACTCATGTTTGCAGTCAGTCAGGTTTTGCAAACTTGGATGAAATGTGAGCTTGTTGCAGGAAAGATGAAATTAGAATATGACAGCTGGTACAAAAACAAACCTGTGTATAAACTTTCACTTGAAGCAAAGCTGACAATGACTTTGAACAACGAAAAGCTGTCAAAACTGAAGAAATCCATAATGAATCAACCTCTCACCACAAATGGGTAATTAAAACAGTGACTCATCAAAGTAACACAGTTTGAACTAGTATTTCCAGTAAAATCAACTTACTTTGTGCTCAACATTTACTCTCCTTAGTTGAAGGGCAAAAACTAACCTGTCCACATTGAGCACTGAAATATTCGAAATCTTTTAAAAAATAATACAAATAAAAATAGCCTTATTGTAATAGAGATTTTACTACCTACTAAAACTTTAAAGAAACAGTGAAAGTCCCTTTATCTTCCCTAAATCCTGTCCTCAACAATAAGATTGTTGGTTTTGTCCAGGTGTGAAAGCTAACACTCCTGGGAGGGACGACATGCTAATCTGCTCTGGGTCACCTGACACCTTCCTAGGAAAGGGCAGGTTTTGATAAACCAGAGTGCTTAGAACTAGAAGAAAGGGGCACAGTCTGCCAACTTCACAACTTTACCAAGACATGCCTATAGGGTTGTATTTCCTCCCAGAAATACCTGGAAGTTATCTAGTTACCATAATGGTGAGAGTATGAGTAGATAGAGCACTACAGTTCACAGTAAGATTCCACTGATTCTTATGCTACTTACTAGCACTTGGTTGAATAAACAATTTTTTATTTAGCGAAATTCTTTAGTTTTAGGCATCTTTGGTTTTGAAAGTATTAAATACCTCATCAGAGTAATTGCTATAGGCTTGGCTAAGCTATAAGTAATTTCTTTTTTAATCTCAAATCTAGACAGTGAAGTAAGATGAACTTTAGAGGTATTTTCTTTCAAAGCAGCAGTCAATTTAGATTAAAATTGAATACAGCAATGCTATTGTGAAAACAAGCCAGATTCTCTTGCCATTGCTTGTTTTCTTGACAGCATGTTTTGTACATCTGAAACGTTCAAGCCTACATGAAATACTCGTAACTCCCAGCACAGTTATAGATTCATTAGATAGCCCAGCTTGATGTTTAAGACAGAAATGACGGCCTCGAAGATAACCACAATGTGGCTACAAATAAAAGAGCCCACTGGGTTCCACTAATAAAAGGAAAACAAATTACCATGTCAAATTTGTTAGATTCAGATAGAATAAATCTCAATAGAAAAGAATTCTGAATGTTTTAGAAATGTGTTTTGCAGTTACTTAGGGGAAAATGCATATACCTATCTAAATGTACATATTCTGATAACCTAGCATCATGCAAGCAGTTTTTAAATAGCCTATAATCATACAAGCTTTTTATTTCCATATCTCCCCAATATGGTTCCTGAAAATATACTTTATTAATGCAAAAATCTGATAATGTCCACTTGTGAATTACCTAATAATCTTTCTTAGAATACAGAAATCTTAAAATACAAATTCACTAAGGTGTGAGTAATTTCTCAGTGTCCTGAGTGACAGTAAATATTTTATCTTCTCCATGTTTCTTCATCTGTAAATTTAGGATCTCTTGTAGAGTTTTGTGCACCATAACAGGTTTTCTTGGAGACTCTGCTTCTTTTTTTTTTTTAATATTATGTACCCAATCTTGAGAGTGTACCAATGCTAAGAAATGACTGAAATAACTCGGCAGGCAGAAATATTAAAGTAATATCTAGTACTTAAAATTTTGAAGTCATACTCTTTTTATTTCTAACTAGTATTTTTTTAAATATATTTTATTGATTTTTTTTACAGAGAGGGACACAGAGTTAGAAACATCGATGAGAGAGAAACAATGATCAGCTGCCTCCTGCACACCCCCTACCAGGGATGTGCCTACAACCAAGGTACATGCCCTTGACCAGAATTGAACCCAGGACCCTTCAGTCCACAGGCCGACGCTCTATCCACTGAGCCAAACTGGTCAGGGCTCTAACTAGTATTTTAATACCTACTGTGGGCCAAGCACCGTGCTAGGCATTTTCTCATTGTAGAAATCCTGGAATCCCCATAGATGGGTTGGGCTACCTCAAAAAGCACATTCAAGTAACATTAAATAAATACTTATTGCGAGCCTCCTGCGAGATGGGCCAAGTCCCATGATGCAAACTTCCTGAAGAAACATGTTCTTATTGATTATTCTTCTCTAAAATTACTAAAATGAAGGTTATATACAGAATTCTATCTAAACAACTTGTTTATAAACAAAATAAAATAGAATAAGAACATCTATAAATATGCAAAGAAAATAGTAGGGGAAAACAAGCTATCCAATAAAGATGTTTGATATATTTCTTGTTGGATATATCCTCTTGCAAACTACCTAGGGACACTTTCTCATTGGTCATGATTTCCCATCATTAATGTCAATGTTTTTTGCAAAGATTTGAAATAAAGAAGCAAGTGCAAAAATGGTTAGGTGCATTTTACATTAAGTAAATAAGTAAATCAATAAAAATAACATACTGATAAATGACAAATATAAAAATTAATTTCATTGTGGCACATATTTGTCCCCCCCCCCTATTTTTTACAGTGTTTTATTTCTCTCTGACAATAAACATCTGAGATCCTATGGGAAAAATTATTTACTGGGGGAAGGTGGGGAAATGAAAGCAGACAGAAGGGAAAGGGGTATCAGAACTACAAGTTAGAATGAAAATAAGAAGCAGCAGCCTGGGCTGCAAGTCTGACAAAAATACAAATACACACACACACACACACACACACACACACACGCAGTAAGGGGAAAGGATTATTTTCTGGACAAAGACTTGGGGTGTGAGAGAAAAATATTGATGTCTAAAGTAAAGGAGCAGTAGGGATGTTTGTTTGGGGCCCTTTGTCTACCCGACCCTAGACAGTACATGAACTTCTTGTTCAAAGTTTGAAATCTGAGCATATTCCACACATGAACTTACACTGGAATGAATATACAATAACTGCATTGTGAGCTCCAACATAGGTATACACAGAAAAGTTCTTTACGTTGATAAATACTACACAGTCAATATATCATATAGGAGTAACTATTTGATATCTGACCTGATCAGTTTTAATAAGGCATTAACATTTTTGTCTTAGTTTCCAATAATATAACTCAAAATCATCTCAAAAATAACTGACTCAATAAAAGGTACTTCATGTATATGCAAAACCCACTGATGGAATATATTTCGAGTCTGACCTTCTCTCTCTGGAGTCAGCTTTTGTCTGAGAAGGTGGTTCACAATGGCACTCATGCTGACGAAGCACTGGTGGCCCAGCGTGTCCCAGTCCATACTGCTCAGCATGCTTATCGCCTCACAGACCTCGTCATAGTGAATGTACTGGGAGATGACGTCTACCAGGCCCAGCTGTCCTCGAGTGAAGATACCTGTCACAACAAAGTGTAAAGCCAAGTAAA
The DNA here is from genome assembly GCF_000147115.1 of Myotis lucifugus. Lineage (NCBI taxonomy): Eukaryota > Metazoa > Chordata > Mammalia > Chiroptera > Vespertilionidae > Myotis > Myotis lucifugus. The sequence continues at coordinate 1,562,137 of NW_005871054.1, read as the reverse complement.
TCTTTTAAAAATAAAAAGAAGAATAACAAAAACAAAGTTAAGTTTTTGATAAAGAAAATAAAACAGTAATCATTTCTTGCATAAGTGCTAGAAATGTGAAATTTGGGGAGCCAAGACTATTATGACTCTGCAGTTAAATCTTCATTTTAACTAATACCTACCCCCTATCTAGCTTATCCTTACCATTTCAGCACATATTAACTAATTTATACTCCATGTAGGCACTGCTTAAACCAAGTGGATAAGCATGAGAATATTGAGGTAGACCTCCTTTCCCTGGCTGCTGGCCGGGGCCTTCCTTCATTCTGCGCCGCCCCCTGGTGGTCAGCATACATCATAGCGATAGATCGAACTCCAGGTCCCCCAGTTACACTCCCGAGGGGACAATTTGCAATTCGGCTTTTATATATTCAGTAGGTCCTTGATCTCGACATAATGCAATTTTCGCCATAAGTTGGAACCCACCTACATAAGCACCTACGTCACTCACATGGAGCACATACACAGCAGTAATGAAGTGAAACAGTAAAAAAAATTTAAAAGAAAGATAACAATTCCTGACCTTTACTTGTGGTCAGTAAATAATAAAAAACATAAAGCACATATGTACATACATCAAAATGACGGAACTTTTTTCTTTATAAATAAATGGGAGATGGCAACGTAACCACGAAACGACGTAAGTCGAGTCCGACGTAACTCGAGGACTGCCTGTATAGTTTGGTATTTAGAGATTATTCTCTTCTACTGAAGTAAGCAATGATCAGTATTAATCCTGCTGTTGAGTCTCTTCACAATTAATATTTACTATAAAATATTGTGGTAAAATATAAACATATTTGTTTATCCTTTTAAATAAAAGAAAATCCACTTCTAATCTTAGAGAGACAAGAACACAAAAAAATGGGGAAGCATTCTGATCTAGTTTTATTTTATCATCTTTTAAGTATGGCTTATTTCATTTAAAACTAACAACTTCTGTGTAAATGACAATAAATACTAGGGCTCTTAAGCAGGTTATTATTTTTAAAATCTTTAAAAAATGGTTGGCAGTAAAATCTTTTTTTATTCAGCCAATGTTTATGAAGTTGAGTGAGTCCACAAAAACTTCTCAGTACAAATCATCATGAAGCTAAATGAGAAAATATGTGAAATTATTCGTAAGCTGTAAATTATATAAAATATTGCAGCAATTTTTTTCATTATAATCATCATTTAATTGCAAAGGTTATAGGTTTCAGGATTTTAAAAACCTATTAGTTCATGAGAAAAATGCCAAAATTCTCCGTATTAACTTCAAGTCACATCAAAAAGAAAACCTTTGCTATATCTAACAGGACTCAACTTGACAGGGAATCTGGGGAATTGCCCTGGCTATACTAAGCAACAAAACTTTGCTATTCTTTTTATGTTGGTAAAATCAATGAATGCTACTGTCCAAAGCCTTTGTGAGCCTGCAGTCAAGCACTCAAGTCCTTATAAATCAGAGTGGCTCCTTGGCAGTAGATATTAATGTGTAGGAACTTTGCAGGAAACTGAAAATATTCAAACCCTTTGACTCTATCTGTACCTTATATGTCTAGCAAGAGAAATAACTGATTTTTGAGAAGAAAAGCTAGTATATAATATCATAATCAAATTATGCAAAAGGCGATAAAGGAAAAATCTTAAAAAGAAACCAAAAAAGGGACAAATGATGTATAGAGAGACAAAGATATGAATAATTGCAAACTTTGTTTCTGAAACGATGCAAGCCAGAAGACAACAGCAAGACATTTTTAAAATGTTGAGAGATGGAAATGAATTAGCTTAAAATTCTGTATCTTATAATAAAGAATTGAAAGTTCATGAAGAAACATAATCTTAAATGAACCTAACAATAGAGCTCTGAAATAATAAAGCAAAAACTGACAGAACAGGAGAAAAAGTGAATTCTACAATTATAGTTGGAGATTTCAGTACTTCTCTGTCACTAATTAAGAGAATATATAAGCAGAAAGTCAGTACAAATAGAAAAATACTGAAAAACACAAGTCTTAAATTTGACCCAATTGACATTTATAAAACATTTCACACAATAACAGCAGTATATACTGGGTGATAAAACATAAATTTAAATGTTTTGAAATCATACAGAGTATGTTCTCTGACCACACCAGAATTAAATTAGGTATCAATACAGAAAGATAGCTGAAAATCTCCAAATATTTAGAAATTAATCAACATTCTTCTAAATAAGAAAGAAGAAATTACAAAGTGAATTAGAAAATATTTTAAAATGAATAAAAATTTTAAAATAACATCAACATTTGTAAGGTATGGCTATAGCAGTACTTAAGAGGACAATTTCTAGCTAACTTTTTCTTGATTTTTTAAATTTTGTTTTCTTTATTAAGGTATTACATATGTGTCCTTATCCTCCCCATTGACCCCTACAACCCCCACTCATGTCCTCACCCCCCTGGTGTCTATGTCCATTGGCTAGGCTTATATGCATGCATACATGTCCTTTTGTTGATCTCTCCCCCTTACCCCACCCTCCCCTATCTTCCCCCTGAGTTTTGATGGTCTGATCGATGCTTCTCTGTCTCTGGATCTGTTTTTGTTCATCAGTCTATGTTGTTCTCTATATTCCACAAATGAGTGAGATCATGTGATATTTATCTTTCTCTGTCTTATTTCACTTAGCACAATGCTCTCCAGTTCCATCCATGCTGTTGCAAATGGTAAGAATTCCTTCTTTTTTACAGCAGCATAGTATTCCATTGTGTAGATGTACCACAGTTTTTTAATCCACTCATCTGCTGATGGGCACTTAGGCTGTTTCCAAAACTTAGCTATGGTAAAATGTGCTGCTGTGAACATAGGGGTGCATATATCCTTTCTAAATGGTGTTTATAGTTTCTTGGGATATATTCCTAGAAGAGGAATCACTGGGTCAAATGGGAGTTCCATTTTTAGTTTTGTTTTTTTAAAAATATATTTTATTGATTTTTTTACAGAGAGGAAGGGAGAGGGATAGAGAGTCAGAAACATCGATGAGAGAGAAACATCAACCAGCTGCCTCCTGCACACTCCCCACTGGGAATGTGCCCGCAACCAAGGTACATGCCCTTGACCAGAATTGAACCTGGGACCTTTCAGTCCGCAGGCCGACGCTCTATCCACTGAGCCAAACTGGTTAGGGCCCATTTTTAGTTTTTTGAGGAAACTCCATACTGTTCTCTATAGTGGCTGCACCAGTCTGCATTCCCACCAGCAGTGCATGAGTGTTCCTTTTTCTCCGCATCCTCGTCAGAACTTGTCATTTGTTGATTTGTTGATGATAGCCATTCTGACAGGTGTGAGATGATACCGCATTGTCATTTTAATTTGCATCTCTCAGATGATTAGTGACTTTGAGCATGTTTTCATATGTCTCTTGGCCTTCCTTATGTTCTCTTTCGAAAAGTATCTATTTAGGTCTGTTGCCCATTTTTTGATTGGATTGTTTATCTTCCTGTTGTTAAGTTGTATGAGTGCCCTGTAAATGTTGGAGCTTAAACCCTTATCAATGATAACATTGGCAAATATGTTCTCCCATGCAGTGGCTTTCTTGTTGTTTTGTTTGATGATCTCTTTTGCTGTGCAGAAGCTTTTTATTTTGATGTAGTCCCATTTGTTTATTTTCTCTTTAGTTTCCATTGCCCTAGGAGCTGTATCAGTGAAGATATTGCTTTGGCATATGTCTGAGATTTTGCTGCCTGTGGATTCCTCTAATATATTTATGGTTTCCCGTCTTATGTTTAAATCCTTTATCCATTTTGAGTTTATTTTTGTGTATGGTGTAAGCTGGTGGTCTAGTTTCATTTTTTTGCATGTATCTGTCCAATTTTCCCAACACCATTTATTGAAGAGACTGTCTTGACTCCATTGTATGTTCTTGCCTTCTCTGTCAAATACTAATTGAGCATAGTGGTTTGGGTCAATTTCTGGGTTCTCTATTCTATTCCATTGGTCTATATGTCTGTTCTTGTGCCAGTATCAGGCAGTTTTGAGAACAGTGGCTTTGTAATACAGCTTGATATCTGGTATTGAGATCCCTCCTACTTTGTTCTTCTTTCTCAGGATTGCTGCAGCTATTCGGGGTCTTTTTTTATTCTAGATGAATTTTTGGAGAGCTCTAGGTCTGTGAAATATGCTGTTGGTATTTTAATGGGGATTGCATTGAATCTATAGATTGTTTTGGGTAGTAACAACAGACCACACAGAAATACAAAAGATTGTTAAAAATTACTATGAACAACTCTATTTCAACAAACTAGACAACATAGAGGAAATAGACATATTCCTAGAAAAATACAACCTTCCAAAACTCAATCAAGAAGAATCTAAAAATCTCAATAGGCCTATAACTATGGAGGGAATTGAAGCAGTCATCAAAAAGCTTCCAGCAAACAAAAACCCAGGGCCAGATGGCTTCACAGGGGAGTTTTACCAAACATTCAAAGAAGAACTAAAACCTATCCTCCTCAGACTATTCCAAAAAATTCAAGAGGAAGGAACACTTCCAAGCTCATTTTATGAAACCAGCATTACCCTAATACCAAAACCAGATAAAGACAACACAATGAAAGAGACTTACAGGCCAATATCCCTCATGAACACAGATGCCAAAATCCTCAAGAAAATTCTAGCAAATCAGATCCAGGATTACATTAGAAAGATCATACACTATGACCAAGTAGGATTTATCCCAGGATGCAAGGATGGTACAATATCTGCACATCAGTAAACGTGATACATCATATAAACAAATTGAGAGATAAAAATCACATAGTCATATCAATTGATGCAGAAAAAGCATTTGACAAAACCCAACACCCTTTCTTGATAAAAATCCTCAGCAAAATGGGAATAGAGGGATCATACCTCTACAAAATAAAAGCCTTTTATGACAACCCTACAGCCAACATCACACTCAGTGGGCAAAAACTAAAACCATTTCGCCTAAGAACAGGAATGAGACAGGGTTGCCCACTTTTACCACTCCTGTTCGACATAGTACTGGAATTGCTAGCCATAGCAATTAGACAAGAAGAAGAAATAAAAGGTATCCAAATTGGAAAGGAAGACGTAAAACTGTCATTATTCACAGATGACATGATACTGTACATAGAAAACCCTAAAGATTCCATCAAAAATTATTAGACTTAATAAATGAATTTGGCAATGTAGCAGGATACAAAATTAACACCAAGAAATCTGTGGCATTTTTATACACCAATAGTGAACTTACAGAAAGAGAGATTAAAAAAACAATCCCATTTATCTTCACACCAAAAAAATTAAGATACCTAGGAAAAAACTTAAGTAGGTAAAAGACTTAGGTAGAAAACTAAACTAAGTAGTTTTCTGAGTACTACAGGACACTGAAAAAAGAGATAGAGGAAGACATAAACAGATGGAAGAACATACTGTGTTCATGGATTTGTAGAATCAACATCTAGCTAACTTTTTTTAATTAGAAAAGAAGAAAGGTCTAAATTCAATAATTCAAGCTTCCATGTTAAGAGCCTAGGAAATGAGGAATACATTATAGCAGAAAGAAATAATAAAAATAAGAAAGAGAAAATAAACACTAAAGAAAAATCAATGAACTAAAAAACTGGTTCTTTGAACCACTGGAAGGTGCCACAGATTTTCTAGCCGAGCTAGGAATAACTTCTACAAAATAGCCTGGCTAGACTGGACAGAAGAACTGCACTCAGTTGGCTGTTTTCTTTTTTTAATATAAAAATTTACCTTATGGCCATGAGTAGACTGAGAAGCTAAACTGAATAAGCAATCAAAATTTGACTTAAGGAAAGGAGATTTTAGCAGTATTTTTCAGTTTTGAAGTCTAAAACCATCCCAAGGTATAGGAGCCATAGTCTCAACTGAAAATGAACTTTTGTAGGAACTGTTGCCATTTGTACCTACTACTGTGTGTATATGTACATGTACATATATGTACATATATACATACATACTATATGCATATGCAATACAGCCTGTCTCTATGTGACACAGGCTGCATATTGGGGCTGGTAAGCTGGGGAGGAATAGTGTGGATAGTTAATGACTGCTTGTTTTTTAATTAACGAACACTTAGCCTTTCTATGTGCATAATGGCACAAGAGCTGGATACCCAGGTGTTTGACAAAAACTGAGATGCTTGCTATTCAGTTGCAGACTGGGGCACCAGCCCAGCATTTGGCATGAAGACTGTCAAGGCTGGCTAGGTTTGAATCCTCACTCTCTCTCCTTCAACCAATGGGGATTTAGCAAAAACTTTCAAAGTTTTGGTTTGGGAGTTTATATAGGTTTTTCTTTGGATGTATAAATAGTTGATTGATGAATATGGTCAGATTTTTCCTCACTGGCTGTTCCTAAATTCTTAGGATACATTCTGGTAAGTTACACTTTGTGAATTAATTGTCCTATGTGTAATTGTTTTTTTAAAATATATTTTATTGATTTTTTACAGAGAGGAGAGAGAGGGATAGAGAGTTAGAAACATCAATGAGAGAGAAACATTGATCAGCTGCCTCCTGCACACCTCCTACTGGGGATGTGCCTGCAACCAAGGTACATGCCCTTGACTGGAATCGAACCGGGCACCTTTCAGTCTTCAGGCCAGTGCTCTGTCCACTGAGCCAAACCAGTTAGGGCCATATGTGTAATTGTTGCACTTTGGATGTACCTAATTTGATTATTTTTAAAAAATATTTCCACTTAGGGTATCTGTTTGCAGGTTAGAAAATAAGAAAATGTAATTGTGTGATGATATGAAAAAAAAAATCAAAGCTGGTTCTTTGAAACCATAGTAAAATTTACCAACATCTGCCTAAATTGAGAAAAAAGAGAGAGAAGACATAACCTACCAATATTGACAACAATCACTACAGAACTACAAACATTAAAAATAAGTGAATAATCTAACTTTATGCAAATAAATATAACTTAAAGAAATGGGTTCCTTGAAAGACCTAAACTATCAAAGCTCATTCAAGAATCACATGATAAAAAAAAAGAATCACATGAATGACCCTTTATTATCTGAATTTGAATCCACAGTTTAAAAACCTTGATATACACATATCGCGCGCGCACACACACACACACACCCTGCATGTCCAGATGCCTTCACTGGAGAGTTCTCTCAAACATTTAAAGAAGAAACAATATCAACTCTATACAACTCAAAATATAAGAGGAGGGAACACTTCCCAACTAATTTCATGATGTTAGCATTACACTGACACCAAAAATGACAGACATTACAGGAAAAGGAAAAGTACAAACCAATATCTCCCATAAATAGATTCCAAAATCCTTAACAAAATATTAGCAAATCTAAAATACATTAAAAAGATAATCATCATAAACAAGAGAGCTTTATCCCACAAACACAAGGTCGCCAAAACTTCTGAAAACTAATCAATATAATTCACCATATGACCAAACAAAACATACAATCATTTCAATAGATGCGGAAAAAGCACTTGAAAAAATTCAGCATCCACTCAAGATAATACATCTCAGGAGACAAGTAGTGGAAGGGGACTTCTTTAACCTAATGACTTCATAGTTATAGTGAAAGATTAAATGCTTTCCAACAGAGATTGGAAACAAAGTAAGGATGTCCTCTCTTGCCATTTATATTTAATATTACAGTGGAGGTCCTAGCTAGTATAGTAAGGCATACAGGTTGGATAAGAAGTTGTAAAACTGTTTTCAATTGCAGCTATCATAGTCATTTAAGTAAAAAATCCTAAGGAATCAACAAAAAAATCACGACTAGGAAATGAATTTAACAGGATTGTAGGATATATGGTCATATTTTAAGTTTTATTTCTATGTAATACCAGGAAACAATTAAAAATACTATTTATAATAGCATCCAAAAACATGAACAAAATATGTACAAGGTCTTTACACTTAAAATTATAGAACACTGCTGAGAGAAATTAAAGACCTGAATAAATGGAGAGAGATACTGTGTTTTGAGGATCAATATTGTTAAATTGTTCTTCTACCCCAATTTGATCTATAAATTGAACATAACCTCAATCAAAATCTATGAGGTCTTTCTGCAGAAAATGACAAGTCAGTTTTAAAATTTGTATAGAAACCCAAAGATCTAGAGTAGCCAAAATAATTTTGAAAAAGAAGAACAAAATTGGCCCTAGCCGGTTTGGCTCAGTGGATAGAGCGTCAGCCTGCAGAATGAAGGGTCCCAGGTTCGATTCCAGACAAGGGCATATGCCCAGGTTGTGGGCTCAATCCCCAGTAGGGGGTGTGCAGGAGGCAGCCGATCAATGATTCTCTCTCATCACTGATGTTTCGATCTCTCTCATCCTCTCCCTTCCTCTCTGAAATCAATAAAAATATATTTTAAAAAATAAAAACAAAATTGGAGGACTAACAGAACCTGATTTCAAGACACTATAAAAGCACAGTAATTAAGACAGTGTGATACTTAGTTACATATAGACATATAGATCAGTAGAAAAGAGTTTATTCACACACACACACACACACACACACACACACACACGGTCAAGGTAACTCAATGAAGAAAGGTGAATCTTTCCAACAACAGGTACTGTAACAAGTGAATATGAATATTAGAAAAATAATTTCAACCCATACCTGACACCATATGCAGAAAATTTACTTGAAATAGACCATAAACCTAACTGTAAGAACTAAAACCATAAAACTTCTAGAATCTAGAAGAAAATAGGGTTAGACAAAGATTCCTTAGATGGGACATAAGAAACACAAGCCATAAAACATAGAAATTTAAGAACTGGATTTCATTTCATGTAAAAACTTCTGCTACCTGAAACATGCAGTTAAGAAAATGAAAAATAAACGACACTGGAAGAAAATATTCACAATACTAAGACTTGTAAGATATATAAAAAGTCTTATAATTCAGTAATAAATAATCCAATAAAATTTGGGCAGAAGATTTGAAGATAGATGAGAAGATATATGGAAAATAAGCACACAAAAAGATGCTCAACTCCAATACTTCATCAGGGAAATACAAACTGACATCACTACACATCCACTAGAATGGCTAAAATTAAAAAGACCATTAATGCCAAGTGTGACTGAGGAGGTGGAGCAACTGGAATTCCAAAATACAGTGGGGCCTTGACTTACGAGTGTCCCAACTAACGAGTTTTTCGAGATACGAGCCATCTCTCGGCCAATTTTTTGCTTTGAGTTGCGAGCTAAAATTCGGGTTACGAGCCAGCTTCAGATACCCCACCGCTAGTTGGCGCAGCGAACGTCACAGTGAACGCCACAACATCAGCCCAGCATCACGTGTCTCACTCGTTCACTTTAATGATTTGACATACGAGTAATTTGAGTTACAAGCTCCGTCACGGAACGAATTAAACTCGTAAGTCAAGGCCCCACTGTAGTTTCTTCTTAAGTTAAACATACATTTATCATATGGCCCAACCATTCTATTCCTAGGTTTTTCTCAAGAGAAATTAAAATATATGTCCATACAAAGACTTGCACATGAAAGCACATGGCATTTTTAGTGATACTTACTTGTAAAGTCTGCTGTGTAAGTCTCAGTGACTAATGAATGCTCACTGTTAGTAATTTCTAATTGCCTCCATTAGTCTTTGAGACACCTTAGAATCACCTGGAGAGCTTTAAAAACATGGATGCCAGGTTCTGCTCTCAAAGACAGTAGCCTGGGAATCGGATGCTTTAAAGCTATCTACGTCATTCTGATGTACTGCCAAGGTTTGAAAACCTCCACTGTATGGGCACTTAAGGCATAACTGCTCATCTTCCCCCTTAAAACTCACTGATTCGCGTAACAGTGTTGCCCTGGCTCTTCCTCACTCACTCATTCCTTTGCAATTATTTCTATAAGCCTACGAGAGGTGTCTGACAATTGCTCCCAACTACGAAGCAGTTTCTGATGTTTGGC
>NW_005871054.1:1532524-1551348 GCF_000147115.1 Myotis lucifugus | reverse complement strand
TAATGACAGCCAGGCTGAATAGATTGAGGTGTCTTCGACAAACATTTAGAAGCAGAATTGATGACATCTGGTCACTAATTTGATATGCTATTAAGGGTGAGAAGGATTCCAGAATGACTTCTGACTTGAGACTCTATCTGAATAACTGTACCATCCACCAACATGGAGAATACAGGAGAAGTTTGGGGAGAAAGATGATGACTTTGTATCTGTACACAATGAGTCTGGAGCACTTGTGTGCATTCAAGGGGAGGTATCCATAAAGACAGGTGAATATGTGAATGTGGAGTCAGATGTGGTCTGGGCTGAACTCAGAGATGGATATTAAAAATAAACTCTTAATCTGTATAAAATGGGAGAAGAGTGAAAAAATGGAACCTTAGAGAGCCTCAACATTTCATAAGTAAATGAAGGCCATAAAAAATGATGAAAAATTGCCTCTGTGATCATAGAAGCCACGTTTGATAAGAGTTTAATGACGGTGGAAGTAGTCATCAACCATCAAATGCTGAGAAATCAAGTAAATAAAATAAATATATGTATCAATGAGGAAGTCACTGGTGACCTTTCCAAGCACAGTTCTAGGAGAATATGAAGGACAGAGCCAGAATTTGGTGCTGTGAATAGTGAATAGGAAGTGAAAAAGCAGAGAAAGTCAGTGTTCACTAATATTTCAATGAGTTGACAATGAGAGGAAGGTGAACCTTTATTTGATTAACAGAGGAGAAACAATTTTAAGAAAGCGATGTGTTTGTTTCATGGTATGATTTGGCCTGTATCTGCTGATGTAGCCAGATTTGTGGGGACCTGGGGAGGGTCACAAAGTATAGATGTCAAAGGGAAAGTTGTGGGATCCAGAGTGGAAGTAGTGGTGGAACTAGTCTAGGAGAGGAAGGACTCCTGTTTCATTGAATTGAGAAGGTAAGATTTATGTAAATGTACATAAGTGATTGGTTAGTTGGGTGGGTGGGTGGCGAGGAGCAGATAAGCTTGATGAAGAGCCAATTAAAATGTGAAATTCTCTGAGTTTAAAGAGAGCAGTGAAGATTGGAAAAGGCACTGATAAGAATGAAAAGCTTTAAGATATCTCAGTAGTATAATTAGGGACCCCTTTTAAAAAAATTAATCCTAGTCTATATATGTGGAAATACGGGATAGTGACTGACTGTCAGGTAAAGAAATTCTAATTATATATTGCCTTGTATAAAATAGTACACTTCTTGGCTTCTCTGTGGAAGATGACTCTTCTAGCTCCCTCTTGAAAAAGACATGTTCTTTGAATTCTTCTAATAACAGTCATGATGGCCTTTACTAGTAAATCCCCAATGATCTGATTGATGATTATAAGGATTTAGAATGGAAATGTTAGCCTTGAAACAGTTTTCCTTCAACACTAACTTACCTATTCTAAGTGTCAAACTCCAAAAGTCTTAGGATGCTGGCACCAGGCAGGGCCACGTTTACAAGTGACAGCATTCTATTTTAAACTATGATCTCTCTCAGCTTCTTAAATTGTAAGCTACACCTTTCATGTCAAATTTTCCAAAGGCTTGCATAACAAGCACATGAAAAAAACTCATAAATGCTCCCCAGTAGGGAAACTGCACATGTAAATACCTGTTTATATATGCAGTAACTTGAATTATACATGAAAATTCCACATGGATGCCCAGAATCAGCACTGTGTTAATTCAAGAAGTATATTAAAATTTTTGGATGTATTTAGTAGCAGAGCCTAAGAAAAATCTGTCATTTAAACAGAGTTTTCTTTTAAAAAATCTGCTAGTTGGAATCTACTGTTTCAAGGAATCTACTCTTCCTAGGGAAAAAAGTAATCTGTAATAAAACATTAATCTTATAACACATTTTTTAAATCCTGGGAAGCTCCATATTAGATCCTTTAAAGACTGTAAATTTTCCCCATTCTATAAAATGTAACAGTCATATTGAAAATAAAATATAAATGATAAATGTCAGTTGCAGAAGTTATCACCTTTTCATTCGAATGCTTGACTTCTATTGGATAACTCTCTTCCAAGAGACCTTCTTGGGAAAAAGAGGTGACAGCCAACTCATTGCCTAATTGATTTAGGAACAGTGCCCAGGGAGACAGTCCAATTAAGTTTACAAGCTGGCAATTAGCAGGGAGCCCTCTAAATCCCTACACTGAGAGCCTGTTTACTTTAGTAAGAAGGCAAATGTGCTAGAGATAGGAAGAGAAAGCTGTGCTTTTTGCAAAGCTGTTGTTAGTAGGCCCACAAGGGAGGGCTGAAGAAGAGCTAGGTATATGTGGGCAGACAGCCTTCTGTTTGACAGGTAACTGGGTAATTTATAGTGTGTGTGTGTGTGTGTGTGTGTGTGTGTGTGTGTTTTAACAGACATGCAAAACATCTAACATCTACTTTAATGAGTGTTGTATATGGAGACATACAACTGTTAAAAATGCAGTGGGGCAAAGTCGAACTGGATTATCTCATAATAAGTGAAATTCCAAACATTTTTTCTTGGACAATATTAACATTATGAATAGATCCAGTTGCATTTTTATTATGTGAGAGAAGAAAAACATAGGCCTCACATTATATCCATATCTTTCAGGTTAATCAAGTCATTTTCACTAGACTTATTTCATGTGCTCAACTTCAGAGGCAAATAGATCCATACAAAAACAAAGTAAACTGAGAGCTACTTAAGAAACATTATTATGATGTCTTTAAAAACTTAGTTTTATACCACAGAGCCAAATCCTGTCAGGCGTTTAAAATGTATTTACTTTTTTAAGTTTTCAAGTAGCAATAATGTGCATTAATTAAAGTCTATTTTTTCAAACCTAAGCAAAGGTCTTTTAAGAATTTTAAATTATACAAAACTACCTAAAGAATATTAGATATTCCAGGAGAGAGCTAGAAATGGAAAACCACAAAAGGCAAATATATAGCAACTAGAGGCCCGGTGCACAACATTCATGCACTGTGGGGGCGAGAGGGGGGGGCCCTTCAGCCCAGTCTGCGCCCTTTTGCAGTCAGGGAGCCCTGGGGGGATGGATGTCCCACTGACATCCTTAGCGCTGCCACAGAGGCGGGCCGCTGTGCTCACCAGCCGTCAGCCAGGCTTCTGGCTGAGCGGTGCTCCCCCTGTGAGAGTGCACTGACCACCAGGGGGCAGCTCCTGCGTTGAGCATCTGTCCCCTGGTGGTCAGTGCATGTCATAGCGACCAGTCATTCCGCCATTCAGTTGGTTTGCATATTACCCTTTTATTATATAGGAGGATAATAAAATTTTGTTTTAACGTTTCCTGATTGAAATGGACTGTATGAATACAGAAATTTCATAATACTGATAAAATCCTTTTGAATTTTTTAGCTAAAAGGGTAACAAAAAAGTTATGCAAATATCTTTACCAAAAGCTAGTTAAACATTTGCTTTCCTTTTTTTCAAAACACTTATTTTACACAATTCCAATCTGGTAAGCAATGGATACCTATAACCTAAAATGATTTTTAAAAATAAAGTATTACAGTCCTACAAAGAATTTTTTAATGGACATATTAAGTGCTTTTAAAATATTCGCTGGGTAGCTCAGTTAGAACATTGTCATGATACACCAAGGTTGCAGGTTCAGTCCCAGGTCAGGGCACATATAAGAAACAATCAATGAATGCATCAATAAGTGGAACCCCAAATCGATGTTAATGTCTCTCCCTCTTCCTCTCCAAAATCAATCATTAAAAATTTTAAAGTGCTAAACAAAATAATCATATACCTATTTCTTTTTCTTTTTTTTTAAATATTTTATTGATTTTTTACAGAGAGGAAGAGGGATAGAGAGCTAGAAACAACGATGAGAGAGAAACATCGACCAGCTGCCTCCTGCACATCTCCTACTGAGGGTGTGCCCGCAACCAACGTACATGCCCTTGACCGGAATCGAACCTGGGACCCTTCAGTCCGCAGGCCGACGCTCTATCCACTGAGCCAAACCGGTTTCAGCTACATACCTATTTCTTAAAGATTTTTTTGGTAGACAGTTTATTTTGGAAAGTGTCAAATGTGAAATTTCAGGCTTTTTATTCATCACACTGAATACTTAGTGTAATTTCCAAATTCTTCAATATCATTATCTAATGATATTAAAGAATGTTTCCTGACATTTAGAAACTCATCCACAAAGCGTTAAGGAAACTCTATGAAATGTATGAAAGGCAAGCATATTTATGGGATGACAAGTAGAAAATACATTCCAAGAATAGTTTTGTTGTCTTAATTATAATCTCACCATCATAAACACTTTAATTTACTTACTCACCAACTTCCTTTACTTACCAAGTTTAAACAAAAGAACACCCAAAGGGCCTCTGTTGAACCTGAGGAAGAGCAGATCACAGATGTCCCCACTTTCGGGCTTCTGAGAAGCAGCCTGTGGAGCTACCCACTGCATTTCCACAAGACTGCTGGGAACACTGAAAAATGTATTGAACTGCAGAGTCTCCCTGGGTGAGCGGTCTTCAGCCAAGAGCTGGATGTTAATAGGGGAGAGAGCCATATCAAAAATTTGCAGCTCTCCTTGGATGCTGCCAACTAGCAGAATGGTGCCACTTGGGTGGCAGCTTATTAATGAAGGCAAAAGTTCAGCCTGGGCTAAGAGAGTCACTCTACGGTGAGTTTCATAAAGAATTACGGAGGAATCTTCACAGCCCAGAATCAGTTTGTCTTCAGTAACATTCCTGCAGCAGCTAATGGCCTTGCATCTTAGTGGTATTCTGGTGACCGACACACACTGGATTTTGTTCCGAACACACTCATAGATGCAGCTGTCAGCCATGGGCTCTTTGTCTGCACTGATGGAGCGCTCCACTGTCAACACCTGGTAAGTCTGTTTGGTGCTAAAACGAACATCCAGTGGATCCCATTCCGTGCGGACAGAACTCAGAATCTGTAAGAGATGTATCAAGTATGTTCACACAGAACTTGGGTTTTCTCTAGCTACCACACATAGGCCTTATATTAATCTAGCACCCTACTGAAGATCATCAATTATCACCTTAAACATTAGAAATATATAAGTATGTGTAATCACATAGAACACATATGTAAACATATATATGGCACATACAGAGCACAGCTGCAGAAATTAAACTGTAAGATTTAACTTGACCATGTTGTTTTAGAAAATCTAATTAACTAAAAGACAAATATGTCCCACAGTATAGAAAAACAAGTAAGGTGGGCTTTTAGTAAAATAATACGGTTAGCAGAATATCTAAAACCGCTAAAAGTTTGATTTTGGGGTGTTTTGTTTTTAGTTTCATTTTTTCTCCTTTTCTTTAATGTTCTATTTTTATTGTTGACACTACAACTTGAAAGAATTAAGTGCATCTCTTTCCCACCCACTATCCTTCCCAATTCTGAAATTACTGGTAAATTATTTACTAGACATATATTTCTAACTAGTAGTACAGAGTAGGCAAAGGGAAAAAAACTGTAGAACCCTATTAAGAGTCTTGTAGAAATAGTTTACTATCAGAAAAGATACGAATGGTTAAATAGACAAATGACCAACAGGAAAAATAATAATGTAATGTATTAGTTTTAAAATAAAAAAAATTAAGACCTAGTAAGTAATATGAATTGTCAATACTTGTTAAGTAAAATTTTAAAAGTATCTTTGGTATAGAACAGAAAGGCTACAAGAAATACCTAGGCAGAGGAATAAAAGCAAAAAACAACAGGCCATTCAGTTTAATCATATGGAAATGTGGGAGAACAAGAACCTGAAGAGTAGCATTAAAGTGGGTTTAAATATATACTAAGACTATCAAAATCTTCAAAATCAGATGCAGAACTATTAGAAAAGCACACCTGTACACATAATAACATTTCATAAAACTATAAACACACACCCATGCACACACATACACAAAAGTGCATGTAAAATCTGGTGAAATCCAACTAAGACCTGTATCTGAGTTAATAGTATTGTACCAAGGTCATTTTCCTGGATTTGACAGTGTACTGTGGTAATGTATATAGTATTTACCCCAATACTATCATTGGGGGGAAAGTATAAGAAGGGAATTTGCTTTTAGCAATTTAAGCAATTATTTTAGCCATTTCTCGAGAATAATGATTTCAAAATGAAAAGATTTCTTGGTTTGTCTGCTGTTTTTTAATATATTTTATTGATTTTTTTTACAGAGAGAAAGAGAGAGGGACAGAGAGTTAGAAACATCGATCAGCTGTCTCCTGCACACCCCCTACCTAAGGATGTGCCCACAACCAAGGAAATGCCCTTAACCGGAATCGAACGTGGGACCCATCAGTCCGCAGGCCCATGCTCATCCACTGAGCAAAACCGGTTAGGTCTGGTTTGTCTGTTTTAAAGAGTATACATAGTGCTGGCTTTTGGAAGCAAAGGGGGGGGGGGGAGTTGATGTTAATTTTCTTTTAAAAAATTTTTTTTGTTATTGATTTCAGAGAGGAAGGCCGAGGGAGAGGTAGATAGAAAAACCAATGATGAGAGAAAACCATCAATTGGTTGCCTCCTGCACAGCACCTACTGGGGGTTGAGCCTGCAACCCAGGCATGTGCCCTGACCAGGAATGAAAGGCGTCCTTCTGGTTCATAAGTCGATGCTCAACCACTGACCCACACTGTCCAGGCTTTCTTTTACCTCCCTCCCTCCATCCCTTCCTTTCTTGCTCCCTCTCTCCCTCTCTTTCCTTTTTTTCTTTCTATCATGTGAATTTTTCCTTTAAAAATCCATCCTAAACATCATCACCAAATGAATCTTCCTAAACTAAATGTTTTCTTTTTGCTCTTACTCCCCCATTCAAACTTTGCCTTGGCTACCCACCCACTAAAGAATTAAAATTTTATTCCTCTTCCTAGAATGCAAAAGCCTGTAGGACCTATATCTAAACTCCTTCCCTTCCTCACACTCTGTCCTTGTTGGTTTTTTGTGTTGTTTTGTGTGTTTTTTTCTAATAAATATTTGGGTGTGACATATGTGTCAGGCACTGGTCCTGGGGATGCAGCAGTAAGTCCTCACCTCAGAGAATATACACTCCAATGGCTGAAAACAGGCAACGATTCACAAGCAAATATCCATAGGATGTTAGTAAACCTATACACCCACTTCCTAAGTACTAAGAAGAAGAGTAAAGCAAAGTAAGCAGAATGAGGAGCAGCAGGAGTGGGGAGGGGAGTTTACATAGAGAAGTCAGGACAGGCCTTTCTGATAAAGGTGATGTGGAAGAAGCAAAAGGGAAGCCATACAGCCATTTGGGAGGAGAGAGCCCTGGGCAGAAAGGAAACAAACACCTTGAGGTGGGGCTCTTGGCCTGATAAAGGAACTGCAGAAGACTGACCTGCTGGAGAAGGAGGAGCAAGGAAGAAAGTGGTGAAACTGGGGGAGGGAAACAGATGCTGTAGGAGCTTGTAGGCTGCTTTGTAGGGACTGTGGCTTTTTCTCTAAATGAGATGAGAAGTCATAAGCAGAGGAGGGGCAGGATCTGACTTGCAAATTCTAGTATTAACTCCCACAGCTTCCCCTCCTTACTCTACTCTGAGTTCAAACTAAAACATGCCCTGCATTTTCCCAGCGCTGTAACTTGTGAAATTAATTAAACAAGGAGGCCCTAAGACTGATGTGGCTCCAATGCCATGCTGGCCTACATAATAAGCAAACCAAAATCTAAGCTTGTAAATGCCTCAAAGTTAAAAACCAAACCTCGAAGGACAACCAATCAGGCTTTAGGCTATAGCCAGTCAAGTAATTTCCTTTCTTTGCTTCTCCATTATTCTCTATATAAATCTTTCCCCTGGCTCCTGTCTGTGGAGTGCTTCTAGCCACTTTGAGTCAGGCAATGTCTGATGAGAATAGATTTTTGTTCAAATAGCTCTTAAAATTTTTACTATGCTTCCGTCTATCTATTAACAACTTTACTTGTGTCCTTTGCCTGAAATTCACACTCTTCACCCAGTGCCTCAGTTTTTCCTTCCAAATACACTCACCCTTTTAGAACAAAAACCAGAGGCTATCCCAGTTTCTGGATTCCTTCCAACTAGGCAGCATCCTTCCTTCCTTGGATCTCACCTCCATATTCCCTTCCCCACTCCAGCTTGGCCAATGACTCTCTGGTGACATTCGGCTTTTAATTTACTTCTAATGTTTGGTCATATGTCCTCATTTTCACCGTAAGCTTAAATCTATTTTACACTTTTTTGTGTGTCCGTGTAGCAGCTAGCCCAAAGCTATGCTGGTAGTAGGTGTATAATAAACTTTTTAAAACTATGAATTTAAAAAAAGGGAAACTATAATGCTGGTTAAAATATACTTCCAGAGGCTTAAAGTTTTGTAAAGGAAGCCTCAGGGCAGAAAACTGAGAAGCCAGGTGACTTTGAGTATGGCCAGTATGTATACAGACAGACTAAGAGGAGGAGCCCAGCTAGATGGCAGTCTTGGAGATACCATTATAATTAACCTAGTTATTAATAACAAGAAAGGAACAAAGGGAAGGCCAAAAATTATAGGCATGTCATTTAGGCAGCTTTACCCGAAGCTAAGCTTTATATTCCCCAGGGAACCAGGGGTCTATTCCCCAAAAATTTGGGGGTGGGGGGCCTGGCCGATTGGAGAATAGTTACATGCCCAGTAAAGTTGGGGTGATGCTGGGAAGGTACTTGCTTGTCAGTCACACCTGGGAACAGATCATTGGCCCGAATGGGCATGGCCACTGCAAGGGAGAGCAATTTGGGAGATTTAATCTCCTGAACAAAGGAACTCGTGCTCTTGGTTTCTTTTGGTTCCTCTTATGCTTTTAGGACTCTATTGCTCGGGGTGCCCACGGCAAAGTGGACCCCCACATACGATGGACTAATGGACTGCAACTAGCTTGATGCTGAACTACCAGGCTGCAACTTGGAACGGAAACTCTGGACTCTGACTTTGCTTCTAGCTTTACTGAAACCCCAGCTACACTTGTTCTATGACTGGAATGGGACTTGGGAAACCCAGGGTTGTAATTCCATGCAAATAAAAGTCACTCATCCTCCCATGAGAGTCTCAGAATGTTATTTTTCTCAAGACAGCGTAAGGACCCCACCTCCAGCACCCAGTGATGAAGAGGACACCCCGATTTCTCCGATAACATTGGCAAGAATAATTTAGGCTCAAGGTCCATGGGGAAGGACCCAGGTTTGCTCAATCCCAGATGTTTGTGACTCTCTCCACTAGGCTCTGTAATGTTACCAGAAGAAATACATTAAAGGGGGAATGTAATATTGTGATGTATAAGAAATACATATGTATTTATTTGGTCATTCAGATGACCAAAATATATTTTTCATATATCTTCAATCTTTGTCCACAGTTCTTGACTCACAACTCTCAAAACCCTGGGATTTTCCTGTGTTGAGAGTGATAAAGATGTATTTTATTATGTTAACTTTTAGAAAGCATCTAAGGATGGGGCTGGATGCAATGGAGCCAACCTTGTGATTAGAGGGTTGGAACTTTAATTCCTATGCCCTGGTATCCAGGGAGGGAGAGGAACTGGAGAGTGGATCAATAGCTAATCAATCATGCCTATGTAATGTGAAGCCTCCATAAAAATCCAAAAGGACCCGTAGAGGACATGAAAGCTCTAGGCCCTTTCCCTAATCCTTGCCCTATGCATCTCTTCCATCTCACTGTTCTTGAGTTATATCTTTTTATAGTAAACTGGTGATGCTCATAAGTAAAATGTTTCTCTGAGTTCTGTGAGCTGCTTTAGCAAATAATGGAATCCAAGGAGGGGGTCTTGGAAACTTCTGATTTATAACCAGTTGGTCATTAGTATAGATAACAGCTGGACTTATGTAGACTGGTTTCAGCCACTATGGAAAACAGTATGGAGGTTGCTAAAAAAAATTAAAAATAGCCTCATGACCCAGTGATATATATCCAGAGAAACCCCAAATACTAATTAGAAAGAATTTATACACCCCTGTGTTCATTGCAGCATTATTTGCAATAGCACAGATATGGAAGCAACTCAAATTCTCATCAATAGACAAGTGGATAAAAAAAGCTGTGAGATATATTATATATATGGAGTATTACTCGGCCATAAAAAAGAAAAAATCTTAACATCTGTGACAGCATGGATGGACCTAGAGGATATTATGCTAAGTGAAATAAGTTAGTCATAGAAAGACAAATACCTTATGATTTCACTTAAATGTGAAATCTAAGAGCGAAACAAGTGAACAAACAAATTAGCAACAGACTCAGAGATACAAAGAACAGACTGATGGCTGTCAAGGGGACAGAGTTTGGGAGGGCTGGGCAAAAAAGGTGAAGGGATTAAGAAGTACAAATTGGTAGTCACAAAATAGTCTTGGGGATGTAAAGTACAGTATAGGGAATATATTCAATAATCTAATCTAATGAAAGAGAAACATGCAAATTGACCACACCTCCACTACGCCCAAGCCATGCCCACCAGCCAATCAGAGTGATTATATGCAAATTAACCCAACCAAGATGGTGGCTGGCAGCCACGGAGCTGGAGCAAGCAGGAGGCTTGGCTGCCCCGGCGATGGAGGAAGCCAAGCTTCCCACCTGCCCTGGTCAGCTCTGAGCTCCACTCAAGGCAACAAAGTTTCAATTATAGAAGATAAATAAATACTAGATACCTGCTTCCAACCAGCCTCCACTGGGAGCTTGGGTGGCTGGGGGCCGTGGCCAGCTTGCAAACAGTCATCAGCCCCTCACCCAGGATGGCCACACCCTCATGGGGTGAGGGTCCCCGCTGGGGGCTTGGCCAGCCTGCAAACAGCCATCAGCCCCTCACCCAGGCTGGCCAGGCACCCCAGCGGGACCCCCACCCTGAAGGGGCTGTGGCCAGCCTGAAAACGGCTATCAGCCCCTCACCCAGGCTGGCCAGGCACTCCAGTGGGACCCCCACCGTGAAAGGGGTATGGCCAGTCTGAAAACGGCCCTCAGCCCCTCACCCAGGCTGGCCAGGCACCCCAGCGGGGACCCCCACCCTGATCCAGGACACCCTTCAGGGCAAACCAGCTGGCCCCCACCCATGCACCAGGCCTCTATCTATACTAATAAAAGGGTAATATGCTAATTAGACTGGGTCAACTGGACATCTTCCCTTCATCCTTCCGGACAAAGCCACAGTGGCAGGGGCCGAGGCAGAGGTGGTTAGGGGCGATCAGGCCAGCAGGGGAACAGTTAGGGGTGATCAGGCAGGCATGCAGGTGAGCAGTTAGGAGCCAGTGGTCCCAGATTGCGAGAGAGATGTCCGAGGGGTCCCGGATTGGAGAGGGTGCAGGCCTGGGTGAGGGACCCTCCCTACCCCCACAACGTGCACAAATTTCGTGCACCAGGCCTCTAGTCCTATAATAAAAGGGTAATATGCAAATTGACCCTAACAGCAGAACGACTGGGAATGACTGGTCACTATGACACACACTGACAACCAGGGGGCAGACCCTCAATGCAGGAGCTGCCCTCTGGTGGTCAGGGCGCTCCCACATGGAGGAGCTCTGCTCAGCCACAAGCCAAGCTGACGGCTGCCAGCACAGCGGTGGTGGTGGGAGCCTCTCCTGCCTCCTCAGCAGCGCTAAGGATGTCCGACTGCAGCTTAGGCCTGCTCCCCGCTGGCAAGTGGACATCCCCTGAGGGCTGCCGGGCTGCCAGAGGGATGTCTGATTGCCATCTTAGGCCCAATCCCCCGGGGAGCGGGCCTAAGCCAGCAGGTGGTCATCCTCCGAGGGGTCCCAGACTGCGAGAGAAGGCACAGGCCAGGCTGAGGGACCCCCCCGAGTGCACAAATTTTTGTGCACCGGGCCTCTAGTATTATAATAATTGTATATGGTGCCAGGTGGGTACTTAAAATATTGAAGGGGCCACTTTATAAAGTCTAACCACTATGCTCTACACCTGAAACCAATACAAAATAATAGTGAGTATAAACTGTAATTGAAAACGAAAATTTTAAAAAAGAAACTAGAGCTTTTTGAAGAAATGTTTATTTTCAGGTCTGGGGCAGGAAATGTACAAGATGAGCATGGAACATTATCATACCAGATAACAGGGAAGCTACCCAAGACCACTAAAGTCATGACAAAAAGAGGAGCTATTTTGAAGAGGTTTCCACTGGCCAAAGATAAAACAATCTGAGCTTCTAAAAAGATAGCAATTACAATTTATGAAAAACTATTAAGTCAACTATGTTTAAATCCATGAATTCATAATGGTATTTAAAAAGATACCTAATTGGTTCCCTTCAGGGAATGATAGGGAACCAATTCATTATTTTGAAAACTAGTAAAGAAAATAGACACTTATCCTGATTATAGGAATTCAAACAATGGGAAAACAAATAGGAGATTAGTGGAACTGTCTTTTCATAAAAGTATCACAATTAGTAACTGAAAAAAAATAATAAAATTAGGATATCACCATTGTGCAACCCTAATGACCTGAGGGATCTAGGCATTGAGCATCCACCGATACCAACATCACATAAAAAGAGAGAGCCTGCCATTATGTGCCTTCTGATAAAAGAAAACACCATCCCATAGTATTGCCAAAACCATTAACTTGCAGAATTTTTAAGACAGAGAAAGAGCCCGGCCGGTATGGCTCAGTGGTTGAACGTCAACCCAGGACCCAAGAGATCACCAGTTTGATTCTCAGTCAGGGCACATGCCAAGGTTGCTGGCTCAATTCCTAATAGGGGGTGTGCATGAGGCAGCCCATCAATGATGTTTTTCTAGAATCAATGTTTCTATTTCTCTATTCCTCTCCCTTCCTCTCTCTCTCTCTCTCTAAAAATCAATAAAAACATTTTTTTTAAAAGTAGAGCAATCACTAAAAAACACACTAAGAGAAACATGTTGAATCACACCATGAGTATGTAAGCAATAAAATCCAGAGGTAGCACACTGCAGTTTTGACAGGTAAATTTTAAGGGAAAGAAAGGATTGGAGGGAGAATTTGTAGATTAAAAGAGATTTAAGAGATACATTAAAGTGACACATTTGTTTTAAGTAGATAATATTAAACTACATTTTGGGGGGGGTGCATATTTAGGTAATAAAAACTATTAGGTTTTACCAGAAAGTGATTAAAAATCATGATAGAAGTTACTTCTGGGAACTGGGAATAAGTTGAAATCACAACAGAGTATGCCATGGGATTTCTGGGTGCCTGACAAAGTTCTATTTCTTGACCTAAGTGTGGATACAGGAGTGCTTCCTTTGTATTAGTTTATTAAAATATACATTTATTTTGTGTGGTTGTCTTTATGTGTTTTATAATAAAGAAATATAAAAAATTATCCCTAAAATAAAAAAAAATCTTTGTTATTCGGTTGAAAGCTAATGCAGTACATACATTTCTTTGGAAAAGATGCTTAAGTACTTTGGCTTTTCAGTTGGATGCATTTATAATGCTTTCTAATTGCTTTTATCAAATCATACTGTATTAAAAGTCACATTTTTACTTTCCCATCAGAAGTTCCTCTAAATCACTGCAAAAACAATTTTTAACTTTTATGGAGGAAAAGTTATCTTTGGAAGATTATATTTCCCTAGTCCTTAAAACAGGTTTTTAGGTTTAATAGCTCTGCTTATGTGTTTTTTATTACTTTCCAATAAACAAATTCAGGTGACCCATTTTGAGTTATCTTGATATTAACACCATACTCAGAAAGCATTACCAAACCCACATGGCTGAAATGTTAAAATGCCTGCTCAAATATAAAGGGAAGGGAAGAATAAATTATGCTGTCATCTCATTTTTAACAGTGAATATGTTAAATAGTTCTAAGGCAGTGGTCGGCAAACTCATTAGTCAACAGAGCCAAATATCAACAGTACAACCATTGAAATTTCTTTTGAGAGCCAAATTTTTTAAACTTAAACTATATAGGTAGGTACATTGTTATTAACTTAATTAGGGTACTCCTAAGGCTTAGGAAGAGCCACACTCAAGGGGCCAAAGAGCCGCATGTGGCTCGCGAGCCGCAGTTTGCCAACCACGGTTCTAAGGTAATGGCAGAAACTTTCCAAAAAGAAGTATAAAGAATATGTGAAATTCAAATAAAAATACTACCATGTTACACATGATAATCCACACATACACTATTAAAAACTATTGTAAAATTAATTTACTGATAAAATTTTTCTTTTTCTGAACACTATTTATTGTATATTTTTCAAAAGAAAGTTGTTTTCCTAGACTACATACATAACTCTCTGCTTTGTAGTTCTAATTAAGATATATGTACTGTTGTTTCAAGCTCTGTAGTGTGAAATTAGACAAGCAGTTTTCTAACATCCATAAAATAAATAAAAAATGTTCCTGCTCTGACAAACAGATAATTCAGTCACAGAGAGCTTAGTTCTGTTTCCTTTGTTTTCTTTTCTTTTTTTTTTTAGCTGCTTGGTAAGCCAATTTTCTACTTAGAATCTACTGCTAAAACTCTCATTTGGTTCAGTATGTGGGCTTTATCCTTTCCATGGTCTGTTATGCAAAAAAGATGGCTTTAACTTTTTTTCTTACTGTGCTGCAAAGCAGCGGTTCTCAATTTGGATGCACATGTGAATCACCTAGGGAACCTGTAAAAGAATACTGACGCCTCCTCCCCTTTGGAGATTCTGATGTAACTGGTCTGGGTGGGCCCCTTTGTAAAAGCTCTGCAGGTGACGGTAATGTGTTGCCAAGGCAAGGAATAGCTACTCCAGGATCCTGCCAGTGCACCCCCCCCCCCCACACACACACACCAAAAAAGCAGCTAATTATCTTTTCTGATTGAACCTAGGTGGGAAATGCCTTTTTAAAAATTCTGTAGTGTAATAGATGCAAAGATTAAATTTCTTCTCTATGAGGTTATTACTTGTTTTGTTTGAATTTTAGGGCTTAAGAATATATTATACTTTATTCTAATATTAGTTCAAGAAATTTATTGATCACTAATGAAAAAAATTTAAAGACATACACCTGAACATTACTTTTACATGGTTGTGATTTTAATTCATGATATGCTAAAAAAAAAGTGTTACAAATCATAGATTATGTCTTTACACTCAAAAAAAGAAACAATTATTTCCCTAAACATTTCTTCCAAAAGACATTCACCTTTTGCATACAGAAGTTCACAGGAGGTTCTGGAAAATAAATTTTTCCATTTTTTCCAGTTTTATTTTGAGAGAATGACTGAAAGGGCCAAATCCAACACAACAGTAACTTGCCAAAAAGATGAATTACATACCTGAACATATTAGGACTGAGAAAGGAGACATTAACTATGCAATCAGTGGTGAATAATTTAAAATCATGTGCAAGTATCAGATAACATTTAGTAAAATCTATTCAAATACTTACATAAAATGGATAGGGTTTCCAGAAATACAACTTTATTAAAATCTATTCAAATACTTACAGAAAATGAATAAGTTTCCAGAAATACAAATTATGGAAGACAACACAAGGAAAATATGGAATTCCTGAAAAAACCAACAACCCTTGAAAAGTAGAACCTGTATGAAAAATCTACTTTCCTTGAAAGACACTACACCCAGGCAGCTTCATGGGTGTGTTTTACCAAACATTCAAGTATGAGATAATGCCTCTGACTGTTTCAGAGAGAAGGAAAAAAATAATAAAGAAAAAAGCTAGCCAAATCACTCCATAGGGCTAATACAACCTTGATATGAAACTTAGAAATAGTAAAAGAAAGTAAAACTGTGTATCAATCTCATATTTGAGCAAATTGTGAAGCCCCTTTAATATTCCCTCCTTACTATCTCCATAGAATCAATCATGCCCCATTGGCTGGCTGCTACTATAGCTTACACATACTCTATCCACAGCACCATATAACACTTTAGTGCATTTTAATGTTTTCATATTTGCTTCTCAGTGGTAGACACTAAGATCCTTGCAGATAGGGATCGTTTTGCATTCATATCTCATGGCATGAAATATAGTGCTTACTCTACAGTCATGCTCAGTAGTTTCTGAATGAGGTAGAAAGAGAAAGGGAAGGGCCTTTCAGGTAGAAACAGCAGTAATGTGTATGGGCAGGAGGGGGGAAATAATGAGGCAGTGAGTAAACCATTTGGCTAGAACACAGGTTTGTATAAGGTATAACACTGAAAAGGCAAGTCAGGACCAGTCAGGGTGGGCTTTTCAGTGCTAAGGCTAAGTTTAGTTTCAGTATCTACTGAAGGCCTCGCAGCAGTCAGTGGCTAAATCAATGAATGCTGCAGCATCCAGATGAGTACGTTTTAGAGCTGTCAGGGAACTGGAGGTGACCTATGTGGTTTAAATCCATCGCTTTAAAAATTAGAAAATGAAAAGTCAGAGAAAATAGGTGATCTACCTAAGGCCAAAGAACACTGAATTAGCTAACAGCAAGCAGAAGCTCAGAGGGACTAAACTTGACAAAGGCCACACAATTAATATACTGTCCAACCAACAGACAAATCCAAGTCTGTCCAACTCCAAAGTCCATGATCTACATGACATCAACAGATGAAGTTATTAAACCATATGTACACCCTTTTAGAATGATCCTAGTTTCATATAATCCACTCATCTTATATAATAAAAGCCTAATATGCTAAGTGTCCGGTAGGCCGGTCAACCAATCAAAGCACAATATATTAATGATATGCTAAGGCAGCTCAACCACTCGCTATGACGTGCACTGACCACCAGGGGGAAGATGCTCCGACCAGTAGGCAAGCTTGCTGCTGGGGTCTGGCCAATCGGGACTGAGCGAGACAGGCCGGACATGCCCTGGAGCCCTCCTGCGAACCCTCCCCGGCTGGCCAACCTCCTGTGTCCCTCCCTGACTCCGATCATGCACCGGTGGGGTCCCTCGGCCTGGCCTGCGCCCCCTTGGGGGATGTCGGAGACCGGTTTTGGCCCTATCCCACGGCCAGGCTGAGGGACCCCACTGGTGCACGAATTCATGCAGTGGGCCTCTAGTTTCAAATAAAGGTAATTTGTGTAATGTATAACTAAATGCTGATTTAATTATTTTTATCTTTATTATCAAACAGAACAGTTAATAGAATTGTAATTAGCTTTATTACATTGTCATTTTAATGAAGTATTTTACTCGATTAGCATCAAAACCCAAGATCAATAAAATGGTGGCATGAACAGAAGTAAATAGTAAAGCATTTCCTTAGCCTCAAAAAATCCACACCTAAAACATTACAAATGGTGTTAGTTATTGCAACAGAATTGAAAAAGTTCCCAGAAAAAGGTTAATTATTAATTAATTAATTAATCAAAAAGGGCTTTTCAGCCTTAAAAGACAGACTGAAAGTTTATAAAACCAGAAGAGGTAGGTAGTGATAGAGAAAATTTGGACTTGTTCATTACATCTCAGAATACTAATTCTGAGAAATACTTCTTAAAGCCTAGAAGGTAACAGACTTAGAGAAAATACAGAAACATACTATTTTACCCAAGCAAAAACTTTTTAATAAATGGGTGAAGCTTTTTTTTTAAGTTATAAAAAAAGTAAAACAGAATTTCATACTCAAAGTACTGGTACAAGCTGGAAATACCCAGAGGTTCACAATAATTAATGACAATAGAACCAATGTGAAGAATAGGGTAGGACATTGTCCTCGCCTCTTAGATTAACCCTTTGGTGATCCCGTCTGAGGCAAGATGCTAGAATGAGGCCACTGCCTAGAGCCCTCCTTATAAATTCTGCCCCAGCCTTGGTTTGGCACCACAGGGTTGTGCACAAAATAGGCATTTGACTGTTCATTGACTGACTGAAGATCAAAGAAGGTGACTGGTAACAGCTTTGACTGACATAAAATCATGAGCAAACAGGAATGAGAGTACTAATAAGGATAACAAGAACCATAATAGTGATCAGCGATAAACAGTTTATATGTAGGTATTGCTCTAAATGCATGTATTGACTCCTTTATCTTCCTTAACTCTATTTTTAAATTAACAAAACCACAGCATATAGACCTCAGTAACTTGCTCAAGGACAGAGAACTAGGTAGTGGCAGAGCTAGGAATTGAACCCAGAAGCCTTGCTCTAATCATTGTTCTATTCTAATCATTGTGCCAGCCCTGAAATTGTCTATGTAACTTTCAGATAGAATACTTTTAAGAATCCCATTTCATATTCCTTTTGACTATTTGGAAAAGTTATAGGTTTAAAAAGAATTTGTATTTACTTCACAGGAAAAATTAATAATCTTATTTCATTTGCTCTTCAATAAAATGTATGTATTTATTTAAATTACCTCCAGTCTTCCTTGAGCATAACCCAGGAGCAGCAAATTGGCCCTGTCCTTCTCAGAAGAGATGGGGGCCCATGGCCAAGCATCATCACTGACCAGTGGCCACCAGCAAACAACTGTATCCTGGGCACTATTGATGGCTAGCCGACGCTCTGTTGTCCTGTTTACTGGGCCAGGCATGTCATAATAGGAAATCTAATGGTTTAAAAAAAAGCATACAAGAAGCATTTTTTAATGCAAAATCCCCAAAGTATTATAAAAATTAAAGCATCTGTAAATGTAGATAAATGCAAGTAAATATGCATGTTAAACATGTGCTTAAGGAGGTGTCAGAATTTACCAAATTCTTTTGACACATTTAAAAAAGACATATGTTCAAAATTCTTTCCATTTTTAGCAGAGGAAAGAGAAAGGAAAAATGTGAGTTAGGGAGAATTGGCTGTAGCAATCCCAATCAATACCAAAATGTACAGTCATGGTTGCTTGACAGCATCGACCTACACAGAGGATTTGAGACCGGCTATATTAAATGA
>NW_005871054.1:1515024-1530024 GCF_000147115.1 Myotis lucifugus | reverse complement strand
CAGTTTCAAGCCACAGAGCTGACTTCTAAAAATCTTTGCCTTTGCTATATACTCTGTGGCATAAGTGTGCATCTTCTTTAAGGAAGCTGTGTATCAGCTCTGTTCCCAGTGAACAGTGAACTGTCTCAAATCCACGTCACAGAGGCTGGATCAATCTTGCAAACACAAGTCATTGCTAAAAAGAGGCCTTGAACTGAAACAGCCTGGAAAATGTATTAGATACTCATCCTAGCAGAGTGCATGCCTTCAAAACAGTTTAAAATGTAATGTGGAAAAACTTAAATTAAAACACACCATTTAAAATAAAAGTCCTGCCTTAACAGATGTAAAGTCCCTGATTCAAAGAAACAAATTACCTGGAGTTAGTGAAGGGAGAGACTAACACATGAAGATTTCTTTTTGCATTTTTTCCAGTTATAGTTGGAGGGGGGAATCTCCCATTCCTTGTTTATTACACTTTTCTATTAACCTTTGGAAGTGCCTTCTTTTTTGTGTGAAATAGAAGCCAGGCCAGCTACCCTTGCTTAGAAAAATAATATGGGGTATTAGGGGAAAATAAGAATGGTATATATACTACCACTACCGACAAAACCATTTTCAAATATGTAACTTGCCTGTTATCTGTCACTGACTTCCATAAGTACTATATATATATTGCTGTAAACATTCCATTGTTAGACCTCCCATAATGAGAGGAAAAGAGAAAACTTAGGTGTGGCCACTGTTTCTAATGAATCAAGCTTAATCCTATAATAACTCTGAAATCTAGAAATGTGCAAGAATAATGAGCATAGTATCACCTCATGTGAAACTCATACCTTAATAATTAACAATATGACTACTTAAATTGAAATCTCTACCTTATAATCCAAAGCTGAGAGTTTTTCCAATCTTTTGTTTACATCAGGAGAACCCATCTTCTTGGTAAACTGAATAAAACATAGTTTGTTTTGTGCCAAAAATGATAAGATGATAAAGCTGTCTGTGAGAAGAGCTTTAAAAAAAAAAGGAAGATTTATTAATACCATCAAATAATAAGCTAAAATAAAATAACAATGAATTGATTTTTTCCAATGAAATATTACAAGAGGCTATTTTTAGAAAATAAATGTTAATTGAAATAACTAGTCTCCTAGATATCATTATGACAATTTACAAGGATATTAAAGATACTGGAAATAAATGATAATCATCAGTTTAATCATGCATGGATTTGATACTTTTCCTTCTTTTCTGAGACCATGTCAATATATTCTGATGTTTGGGAACAACCACCAAATAAGATGTAGTTGGAAATGGGGCTAGAAAAGCATAAAGACCGTTTCACACCTGAATGTAAAGATTAAAACATGTACTTTTATTTATCCTTAGCCTTTAATCCTGTGTTCATACAATATAAACCACCTGAGAATAAATTGGATTAACAAATATAGATCAGTACTCCCCACCAATCTTACATTTTATTTTTAAATGTTTCATCAATGAACCTTCTTTTTGAGAGTATATAAGCTGAATGAAATAAAGCATATTATTTCCAATATGTGCATTAAATAAATATTTAAAAAGGAATATTAGCAAAAATACTTCTACAGCTTTATTTCTAAAGCATACAAGTAGGTAGATAATTTTTATGGGTTACAGAAAGGGCCATTAATGTTACATAAAACTGATAACAATAACTGAGAAATGTTTTATGTTGTTCCTAGCATAAAGAAATTATTGAATGTTTTATATATTTTTCTTTACTTCTACACCCCTCATTGTGCAAACAGTTACCAACAGCAGATCTACACAATTACAGGAGAATCTGGAGAACTGCCAAGAAATCACATTGTTATCATTGTCTCATGAGATTGTATAAATAAAAGAAACAAGTGAAAGAAGATATCTCAGAGACACGCATAATGTTGAAAGTCTCCTTTTAATTCTTATAGAGTTGCAGCAGGATGATAAAATCATCACAGTCACTATTTTATTTGCAGTGTCAACAAAGGGGTCAAATTGAAACCTCTTCCATAGGGAAGCTTCCTTAGCACCACTGTCCTAAAAGGAAGAGAACATGGCACACTTACAAGCCTACCCTCAACGTATTATCATCAGCAATGTTGCTAATTATAGGCATCCTGCAGGCTGCTTTGCTTTAGGATGATGAAATTGGGTCTGACTTGTTCAGAGGCAGCTAGTGAGAGCACACAGCAGAAGGGCGGTCTGTATTCTCACCTCTGTCTTTCCCATTAGACCACACTTCCCTTTGATTATTCAATTTAAGACATCGACAATTTTCAGACTCTAATGAAAATGAAATCTATTTCTTAGACCTTTTACTGTGAATAAAAGAACATAATCTTAAAACTTCAGGTGTCAGCATAGTGTAGTGCAAAGCAAATGGGTTCTGCAGCTAGAACCCGGGTTCAACTTTCAGCTCAGTCACTTTGAGCTGTTCCTTAGTATCACATTTGTGAGCATGGTCCTTAGTATCTCAGCTTCAATTTCCTTATCTATAAACTGAAAATAGCTATTCCTTATAAAAGGTTGCTTTTTGAATTAAATAAAATGGGTAGGTTGGCAAAGCTTAAAGCCTCTTCAGGTTCAGTAAATGTTAGTATCCTACCTTTTAAATATCTGGCTTAAAATCTTTTTCTTGTGTGCTTCTACATACTATTGTAGTATCACTAAATAGAATCCAGATTTATCTAGTATATTTGGCATTGATGTTTGATATTTAGAAATAGTGCCTAATCACTATGTTGTACACCTGAAAGTAATTCAATATTATATGTCAATTCTAATTTTAAAAAGAAAGAAATATTGCCCAGACACTCTCAAAAGTTAATATTCATAGAGTTTGGTAACAAAGAATCTTCCTAAAGAGGCAAAGCAAACATTATTTTTTTTAACTGGGGGCTGTGTTGACACATTTGGGTTATTTATTCAAAATTCATTTTTGAAAATGAAAAATATTTGAAATGTCAACAATAGGAAACTAATTTTGAAAGTACACACCAGGAAAAAAAATTTTTGAAAATACATTCACATTTTTTAAGTTAAGAGTGAAAAATATTCAGAATATGAGCTTAACACTTGACAAAAACTTTGATATTATATTAGTCAAAACTTGTATTGGTCCCACAGGTTGTAACTATGCTATTACATGCAATTACTTGTGTTTGCAGGTCCCCAGTGGTAATAATTAGTCTACCTGTTGACACACTATTTCTCCTCCCCACTGTTAATGTAAGCAATTGATTTGCACATGGGGGTAATTACCATCACTGATGGTGTCTGAGATGAGCTTCCCCACCAGGCTTCTGTCAATCACCACTTTCTCCAGCTGCGACCCAGAAAGGCTTAGGGACACCAGCACACCTGAACCAAAAAGGAGCTAAAACCAGGTAAGAGGAGGG
The DNA here is from genome assembly GCF_000147115.1 of Myotis lucifugus. Classification (NCBI taxonomy): domain Eukaryota; kingdom Metazoa; phylum Chordata; class Mammalia; order Chiroptera; family Vespertilionidae; genus Myotis; species Myotis lucifugus. The sequence goes on along the minus strand of NW_005871054.1, from coordinate 1,526,620 downwards.
AGGGGAGAAAGATATACTGAGGATTAGAATCTTTTAAAATTCTCTCTCCAAATGTATAACTTATACAGATATTTACACATGCATCTACTAGTACACCATGAAATTTTCAAAAACAATCACTGACAATTTACAGGTGGTTAAATGATGAAACACAATTGGTGTGTTGATTAAAGCTATATGCAAAAACGAGTGTAGTCCATGTTTATTAGAAGTCTAATCTTCTAAATACTTAGAAGGTACCCATGCAGAAATAACTGCTTTGCATTGCATACAGAAATGTAACATGTTCTATTAAAATATTTTGAAAGATTACTGTTTATATCAAAAATTAAAAGATTTCTTGAGGTTTGAATAGTCATTGCTATGCAAGATAGAAAGTATGCCACCATGACAACATAAACAGCAAATGTTAATGATTTATTTGCAATTTAAACCCCAATTTTACAAATAAAGATCTTCTCTATCTAAAATATTAAAATACATTAAGTCAAGGCAGTTAAAGTAAAATGTTAACTTTTAAAATTCATAAATAAATAACACATACCAGAAACAATTTCTCAAGAAAAGATAGAGAAATGTAGTAAAGTACCAGGCTTTATTGATGTCAGTGCTCACCCAACACCCAACAAAAGATGATTTAATATCACCATTATGATTTTATGCTGCTCGTTTCCATTTGTGGCAGCATTATTCATTCATCTCCAAATGTTTAAAACTTCTGAAGGACTATGCATATGGGTATGCTTGTTATCTATGAGATTATGAAATATCAACATTGGAAGAAATTGTTTCACCTTCAAGGCAACAGACTCAAAGCAGATGAATCATGGAATAGCATATGGCATAAGAGGAAAAAAACCCAATTGTCAGTAAACTTATCATGAACATGCCAGCCAAACTCAAAGACTACTATGGTTTTTAAACAAAACGGGAATTTCCCCACCTACCTAGGCATCATGTCCTAGCTAGAGAGGATGATTCTGTATCAAGACATATTGGGGCATGTGTATAAGATGAGCAGCATGAGGGACTAGGGTCATATAAAAAAAGACCACTATTCCCCCACTGCCTGAAAGATTTCAGGCACATGAATCAGAAAAGGAACTGAAGGGTCCCTTTGTATTTAACTGTTAGAATCCTTGTCCTACTCACCAGAAAGCTTTCTTTTCAGTCTTGTGCTAACAACATGATTTAATGGACTGTCCATTTCATATTAACATCCCAAATGGGGGTGGAATGGGGCAGGGCTTAATCATCTTTATTGGTTTTGGAGAAAGCACATTTGTTCCAAGAATTTCAAATTACTTTTGCTACTGAATTACATCCAGCCCTGTTTTATGCCTCAACGGGAAACACTGGTATTTCCATTTTGGGGAATTCCCCCATAAGAACATAGCATGTGGTCTTCACCCCTTAAATTCTCCCTTCTCAGGAAGGCAATGTTAGGGTCATCTTTCTTATTTAGTTCTTCTCCTGGTAACAGCTTTTTCCTACCTTCCCCATTTATTCAAAACATCTCAAAAATAAATAGCAAAAGATAAATTTTAATCTACTAAAACTTTATACCTATACTCTTAAGCACCTCTTAATTATCCAGAGACTACTAGCTCCTTATGGATACTGGCTAGGCCTCTTTTATGTTTTTATCTTCAGAGTCTAGAACAATGCTAGGCACAAAGTAGGTGCTAACTTAATGTTTAGAGTAATAATCATAATTAACTTATCATAGGGTCAGATGATTCATAGGTGGAAGGAAACCTCATAGTCCCACTTCCATGTGACCTGGAAGTTCCTTCTGCAGCATCCCTTTCAAGTATCCTTCCAGCATCCAGCTCGTGCTTGAATATCGCCAGACCAGGAGCTCACTACTTTACTGAAAAGCTATTCCACCATTGGGCATTACTTCATAATCTTCCTCAAAGGAGGGTCAGCCACTTATTTACATATTCAACTGATTCAGTCCACAAATATATATTTAGCATATATATTTTTTATGAGCCAGACCCTATTCTAGCTGTTGAAGATACAGCAGTGAACAATCAGACAATACCCTTGCCCTTACTCCCCCCAGGGAGCTTGCCTTCGAGTGTGGAGACAGGCAATAGATAAACAGTCTTAATATAATGTCAGAGAGCAATAAGAACTACAGAGAAAAATAAAGCACAGTGAGGATGGGGATTTTAGGAAGAAGCTGTTTTAAGAAGGATGACTAATAAATAAAAAGGCCTTTCTGAAGAGATGACATTTTAGTACACACTCAAATGAAGTGAAGTAACTAGCCATATGGCTATTTGGAGAAAGGGAGTTTGAAGCAGAGAACAACAAATACAAAAACCCTGAGGTCAGAATGTGCTGTAGAAAGCTAGGAGGAGGAGGGGGAGGGGGAGGGGGAGGAAGGGGAGGGGGAGGGGGAGAGGGGGAGGGGAAGAGAAGGGAAGGGAAGGGAAGGGAAGGGAAGGGAAGGGAAGGGAAGGGAAGGGAAAGAGGGAGATGGATATTCAGAGGAGGAAAGGAGAGAGATATTCAGGGGCCAGTTTGGGTTGAACCTTTTTGATGAGAAGCAGCAGAGAATTATAATCCAATTATGCTTTAAAGCAAAAATCAGGCAAGAATAGAAGCAAGGAGACAATTAGGAGGCTGGTCTAGGTGAGAGAAGATGATGGTCTGACCTTGAGCAGCAATGGTAAAGAAATGATATGTTGGAAGATTTGAGATATATTTTAAAGGGTATTCACCAGGACTTGAAGGACTGGATGTGCATACATGAGAAAAACTCAAAGGTGTTTACACTAAGCAACTGGGTTTACTGAGACCAAGAACTGAGGAGAAGCAAATTTAGATTAGAGGGAATCAAGAGTTTGTTTTTGCACATGTTAAGTTTGAGGTCTATGGACATACAAGTAAATATATCAAGTAGACAATTAAAAATGAGTCTGCAGTTCAGGTAAAGTGAGGATTGGAAATATATACTCAGGAGTCATCAACAATATATAGGCAGTAAAGTTGTAAAACTGGATAAGCTCTCCTTAAAAAATGAGTGGAGAGGTCATAAGTGTGGGGCCCTAATCCAATCTGACTGCTATTCTTATAAAAATAAAAAGTAAAAAGAGAGACACCAGAGGGCTCTCTCTCTCCATGTGCCACACAGAGAAGAGGACCTTTGACACAGCAAGAAGACAGCTGCTTACAAGCCAGGAAGAGAGGCTTCACCAGAAACCACCCCAGAGGGCTCCTTGATCTTGGAACTGTGAGAAAATAAATTTCTGTTGTTTAAGGAAAAAGAACAAAAGAGTGGCAAACAAGAGGTTCCAGGTCTGAGCTCTGGAATCTTTAGAGGTGTTAAAAAGTCAGGGTAGCCTTATTGACACCTATTTGGGGTACTCATTAGGATCAAGGTATGGCCATCATTTCAGATCTCTTGTAGTCTAGAGGTATCCTTGACACTAGATTTTGTAATAAGAATGTATAACTAAATTAATAAGTTAATTAATGCATTTTTATAAAACAGCCTGTGGGGAAGGATAAAGTTTCCAAGTACTGGTGCCAAATATACTTCTGGATGGTAATAGAGATAACTGGAATTAGGAAAAAATAGTCTGAAACTCAGGAAAAGAATATTCCAGCCCAGACAGGAAAGTATTTCTGCCTGTTTACCCAAAAGGTTAGTTCTTAAACCTGCCAAAATGGAACAGGCCTATGTAAGATTTGGCAGGACAGGAAGGAAAAGGGCACTAAGATACTGTCCTATTCCAGTGCAGAGGAAGGTACCTCCAGAGCAGATGAGAAGAGATCCATGGGATGAATCAAGGAGAAGGCCCATGGGATTTCCCAATTTTAACGTTGGGTATTTGTGTAGAAAACTGCTGACACAAAACAGGAATTGAAACTTCCTTTTCTCTGACACCCTCCCAGATAGAAAGTATCTTTCCTTATTATTTCTGCTCTAACCCTGTTTCTTTCCATTGCCTTTACCATTTTCTCCCTCTCATTTTCTTCAAGCTTATAGAGAGGTGTGCTTTTTCTTTAAGAATCAGGGAAATGATTTCCATGACCTTCAAATGGCTCTTCAAGTTGGTTTCTCTTAACCCTAAGTCTACAGTGCTTAGATAAAGTACTCAATTGGATGTGAAATGGCACTGGGAGAAGAAAGAGAAAATTATAGCGGATGACATCATTAATTAAAAAAACATAAATAACCACAATAATCTGAGTTTCATTCATTCAGCAGGTCAAAAATAGGTGAGTGCCTCCTATATGTGCCAAGTATATATGAGAATACAATGATGAATAGGCAGTCACATTGATAGAATACGTGTAGAATAGTGAAGACCTAATCTCAGAGAGAAGTGGGGGTTTTGGTTAGGATAGATGACTGCTTCCTAGAAGAGTAGTTTATGACCCACAAAAAAGAGAAATACATTACACTTGGTCTCAAGTATTGAAAAAGAGAGGGTACATTAAGTCTTTGTGAATGGGCTGTTTTATGATAGTGGTCACAAACAATCACATTGCATTCAATATTCTCATAGGTTAAAAAAACTACCCCCCAAATCCATGTGATTATTATCACATCTGGGAGGAAATTAAAAGTATAGGTATTCAGGGTCAATACTAAAAATCAACAATGTGTGATAGGTTCAATCAGGGATTTGAGAGTTAACTCATGTACAGGCAGCCAAGACTGGTCCCATGAAATCATTAGGAGACACGTGGGAGACAGCAGGTACTAAACACTACAATTCACAGAGGCAACAAAGTATTAGGACTCTTGGAATAAATTACAGGGCTGAAGCAAATATTTAAAGTACATAGAGATACTCCCTGGAGGCCTAGTGAATTTGCATACTGATAGTAACCAACTGCCCCCCCAATAAAAACTATGGGATAAATTCTGGAGAAACTCGGAGAACTACAGATAGTCAAACAATTTTACATTGGGGAAATCTATAATGAAGAGTAGTTACTGATTACTTTAGAAGATAACCTGCTAGAAGAGAGAGAACATATTTTCTGTAATTTATTCCTTCATTCAGTAAACATTTATTGAGCATAGAGAGAAACCATGCCTGACTAATGCAGTACAGAGACAAAAGTGAATGTAGCTAGGACAAGGATAAAAAATTGACTCACTATAGGGAATTGACATAAGGGCAGGAAACAAAAGGACAAAAAATAGTTTTTCTGGATGTTAACAACGGGGTTTCCCAAGGAATTATTCAATATATGGAATAGAAACATGCCTGGAAATTTGTTTGATAATTCTAATTCAAATTAAGAAATATCATTTTTTCACTTATTCTCATTGTAAAATGAGTGATGCTACATTTTAATCCATAATGTAATTTTAAATCTAGCATATATAATAATGATATATTTTATATTTTATATACATATAATTTATGTAATTATATACATTTAATATTTATGTAATTACATATATAAAAATCACATAAAAGTAATTGTTCCCACAAAATATTTATAATTTAGAATCACGGTCAAATTCACAAAGGTAAATCATATATTTGCTGGCAGTTTTAAAGATCTAATTGGATAAAAACAGTGGCAGGAAGTGAACAAGAACACATGCCAAGCAACTCATTACTTTTGCTCAAAATTTTATAATTTACAGAGGAGTTTTATATACTCTTTCTATAATGAATATAAAATTCCAGTACAACTCTGGTACATAATAAATACACAAGTTACAAAAATAGTAGTAACTAGGTTAATCCTCATACTAATTCACAGTCAGGCGGGTAGAGCAACTAACCAAAGATCTCATAATTTGTGGGCAAGTAGAGTAAGACAGGAAAAATTCTATGTTCTTTCTCCTGCTGTTGACTTCTCAGTTGACTTCCATGCAGTATCTCACCTGGTTTCCGCCTCTTTAGCTGCTACTATACTCTACACAAATCTCCCTCTACTCCAGTGGTTCTGAACTCAGGGTGATTTGGACCACCCAGGGACATCTGGCAATGTCTGGAGACACTGTGATTTGTCACAACCTCTATATGTTAGCCATGTCTACTGAGGCTCACCTAAGAGAGTGCTTATAAATAAGTTGCTGTAGAGGCAAAAGTGTTTTCCATATCTCCATCAAGCAGACTTGGGGAGTCCTCGAATTCTAACACTTTTCTCACATATAGGAAGGGTAAGAAATGAGAACCTGGTCAGATATCTTAAGTGGAGTGGTGGACACTGCCCAGTTCAGAACAGGACCTGGAGGAAGCCTGTTCCATAGTCTCTAACCAAGTTCAGGGCTATGGCTCTGATGACTAATGCCAGTTGTCAAGATAGAAAGAGCCCCAGGCAGGTCAGATAGCTGTGGCAGCTTGATACAAATATCCTGTAAGAACACCTCCTTGCTTTCTTTCCAAGTCTCCGCTCACCAATCAGCCTTCTTATCTTTAACTTAGTCTCTTGAGTAATTCATCCATCAGGTGGGAATGCCCCAAGCAAATGAGCAAGGTCTGTGATGCCAAATATAACTCGCACTGCGAATTAGTAAACTACAATGACAGTTAATAAATCAGTTGCTTCGTAGTTTAGTTACTGTGAATGTTGTTAGTACAAGAAAACAAATGAAGATAACATAAGAGATAGATAAGTTTAATTAATCAGAAATTTTCTGCTGAAAATACACTGCTGAAGTGGGGAGGAAATTTTTAGAAGTTGCAGACCTACATGAATAGCATCATCCCATTTTATTAGGGAAAAAGCAGGTGTGGTATGTGTATAAATACATATTACAGAAATTGTCTATCTAAACCCAAGAAAATGTCAGGAAAAATATATCCAAACTGTTGATAGTAGGTAACTCAAAGAGATGGAATTGGGGAGCTAAAGGCATGAACTTTAACTCAGACCTAATAGATTTTAAACACAAACACACACACACACACACACACACACACATATTTTAATTGATTTCAGAGAGGAAGGGAAAGGGAGGGAAAAACCTCAATGATGAGAATCATCCATTGGCTGCTTCCTGCACACCCTCTACTGGGGATCAAGTCCGCAACCCGGGCATGTGTCCTTGACCAAAATCGAACCTGGGACTCTTCAGTCTGCAGGCCAATGGTCTATCCACTGAACCAAACCAGCTAGGACCCTGATAGACTTTTTTTAAATTGGAATTATGGATGATGTTTTATTTTTTATGTATTATTTGGTATTTTTTTCTATAAAACTTTTTAAAAATAAAGAAACAGTTCTTAAAACATGTCCATAAATATACTATTTTATGTTTTTTAAAGAGATATGGTTTTAAACAGATGCTTTTATGCCACATAAGGTGTTTCTAAGAAGTCAGAATTTGAATCACACTGAAAATGAACTATAATAGAGGCTCCTTATCCAAAGCAACAGGTAGAAAACTGAACTGAGTCCCTCTCCACTGCAATCTCACTTACTAAAAATAAATTTAAGATACCTTTTTCTTATCATATTGCCTCATTAGATTGTTCACCCATATTCCTAACAATTGTAAGGTATGATACATCCAACTACAGATTACCATGTACCTACTGAAAATAAGGTAGGTGTAGATTACTGACAGTGTGTTGTACACTGTAATGTGTAGCACTTACAGAATATATAGAGAGAAATTCCATTTATTTAAAAAACACATGTATATACGTACATATACAATGATGAGTGCTTGTAAATGCACGAAGGACATAAAACTGTTGACTGTGGTTACCACAGAGAGAGGAATGAACTTGGGGTAGAGGGGTACTTTTACTTTTTACCATATCTGTATGTAAGCCATCTTACAGTGATCAGGAATAATCTTAATTATTTTACATTTTAAAACATTAAACGTGGGAATAAAGATCACCACTAAATCTTTTTTCAGTTCCTTTGGTTTGAGATGACTATTTTTAAATGCTCACCTTTACCCAAAGACTTAAAATTCACCAGTAAATTCTGATTCTCTTCGATTTTTCTCAGCTCTACCATTTTTAACTTACTTCCTTTTCCATTCTCTTTTACAGAACCATATTCAAAAGCTGCCCTTGACACCTTCCACTTCTTCTTCCCTATATACTAATGTAGCATTTCCAAAGCATTGTCCATGAGGCGCTAATCTTTGATGATGTTCCAAAAAAGCAGGCTTGGACACTGTATATAAGAGCCTCCTCTAGAAGACTATTTCCTTAGTTAATTTAAACACATACACACACACACACACACACACACACACACACACACACACCCTTAATATGCTATGGGATACCTTCCTACTTCATCAACACAGAGTATTATGAGGGGCTTTTAAGAATAGCAGGGATTTCTTAGAATAAGTATTGTTAAATTGTTACTACTGCTTTTTGTTGAGTTAGGCACATAAAACCACAAAAATCTTTAAAAACAAAAATCTACCACAAAACGTTGAGCAGTGAGCGTTACAACTTCCCCCAAATAGTTTATCATTTTGTCTTTAACAGAACCAGGTACAGTCCCTGCCCTCCTGGAACTTTCAGTCAAATTGATGAGGTATATAGTAATTAAAAAGTCACACAATAAATATTAAACTGGAACTGCAGTGAGTGCCAAAAAGTACACGGTGTTGTAATAGCAAATAATAGGAGATCGAGTTTGTCAGGGAAAGCTTCCCTTAAGAAGTGGTAATTGGTGGACTGAGATCTAAGGATAAGAATGCCTTACCTCAGTGAAAGGAGACTAAAGGGCATTTTAGGCAGAGCCAGGAATAATTTGTACAAAGGCCCTGAAGCAAGAGAAAGTATGTCGAGTGACAGAAGCCTGGTACAGCTGGGGCACTGAGATTGAAAGAGGGTATACGAAGAGATGAAGTTAAAAAGGTAAAAATATTGGGACCAGTTCAGCTTGGCCTTTATCTTAAGAATAGCGTGATGCCATCATTTTAAAAATTCAATTTAATGATTTGATTTTTGGAAAAGATAATACACTCATAAAGTTCCAAAAGAAGACAATAAATTATAGAGATAAACAATTAAAAGTCTTATTCCTATTTCTGTACCCCTCCCACCTATGCTTCCCTACCCTGTCCTAGTTAATCACAGTTTCTTATCTATTCTCCAGAGCTGTAGAAGGGTTTTGAGCAGATTTGTTTTTTAAAATAACCACTGTGGCTACAGTGTGAAGGACAGACTGATAAGGAGCAAAAATGGAAGCATAGAAGAGCAAGAAGTGTTGAAGTAGTCTAGAAGAGAGAGGTGAGGTGGCTCTGACTAAAGTGATGAGCCAAGAGAGGGGGAGCCTCTGGCAGATGTGAGAAGGATTTAGAAGATAAAATGAACAAGAATCAGAGATTAGTTGGAAGTGCGTGGGGGCACGTGGCATGTTGGGTGAAGAACAGAATGATTTCAAGGATAAACAGATGACTTCCTGGTTTCTGGTTTCCAGAAGTGGATGAAAGGTAAGGCTATTCACTGAGATTAGAATGGTGGAAGAGAAACAGGTAGGGGACTCTGAATTCCACTTTAAAGATAATGTGTGTTTGAAATATTTTTAAGGTGCTCAAGGGGAGAATCCAGTAGGCAGCTGGATTTATGGATTTGGAGTATTGGGCTAGAGGTCTGTGCTCTAGAGAGAAGCCACTAAACCTCTGGATATAAATGTGGTAACTTAGCAGTTCAGAGTGAAGAGAAGAGGGCCTAGAATCGGGCCTTGAGAAATTCTCACATTCAAGGACAGAGGAAAGAAACATGGGCCTGAAAAGGAGACAGAGAAGAATGCCAGAGAGGTAGAAAAATATTGGAAGATCAGTGTCATGGGAACTAACAGAAAAAGTACTTCAAGAACAATGGAGTGGTCAGTAGTGTTAAGTTCTCCTGTGTATTTAAGATGATCCTATTTTTAAAAATTCTATTGGGTTTAGGAATATGGAATGGTGTGTGTTTTTGTTTTGTTTTGTTTTGTTTTATGTGTGTGTGTGGTTTTATTTTGTGGGTGTTTTTTGGGTGGTTTTGTTTTGTTGTTTTTTTTTGCAAACTGAGTAGAAAGTTTTTCTTCTGTAATATTCAGGAGAAAAGCACAAGTGAAACTGATTGAATGCTGAGTAAGCAATAAGGAAATGGAGAATCCAAATAGTGATAAATCTTTTAAGAAATTTGATTATGAAGGAAAGGAATAAGACATGGTGGTACTTGAGATAAATAAGAGTTGTGATTTGTTTAAATAGAAAAGATTTGAGCTTATTTAAAAGTTGAATGGGAATCTCAAGGGACCCAAATAGTCAAAACAAATTTGAAAAAGAAGCAAGTTAGGACTCACACTTTCTGGTATCAAAACATATTATAAAGTAACATTAATCAAAACAGTTGATACTGGCATAAAGACATACCTACAGACCAGTAGATTAAAATGGAGAGAGCCCATAAGTAAACCCTCACACATATGGTCAAATAATCTTCCACAAGAGTATCAAGACCACTCAATGTGTAAAGGAGAGTCTCTTCAACAAGTGGTGCTGGAAAAACTGAATACCCACATGAAAAAAAAAAAAAGATTGGCTTTTATCTCATGCTATACACAAAAATTAACTCAAAATAGATTAAAGACCTTTATTTAGACCCCAAACTACAAAACTCCTTGAAGAAACTATAGGGAAAAGTTTCATGACATTGGATTTGACAATTTCTTGGATATGACACCAAAAGCATAGACCACAAAAGCAAAAGTAGACAAATGGGATTCCATCTAACTTTAAAACTTTTGTGTATCAAAGGACAAAATCAACAGAGTGAAAAGGCAACCTATAGAGTGGAAGAAAATATTTACAAATCACATATCTGACAAAGGGTTAACAGCCAGAATATATTTTTAAAGGTCCTATTAATTAACAACAAAAACCAAAATACCCCAATTAAAATATGTGCAACAAACTTTAATAGACATTTCAATGGCCAACAAGCATATGAAAAAAAATGCTCAACATCACTAATCAATAGAGAAATGCAAATCAAAACAAGATATCACCTTACACCCATTAGTATAGCTACTATATAAAAAAAAAACACACACAACAAAAACAAGTGTTAGGATGGGAAAAAAGTGGAACCCTTGTGCACTGTTGATGGAACAATATAATGATGTGACCTCTATGCAAAACAGACTTCTATGGAAGTCTGCAAAAAATTACAAATAGAGCTATCATCTAATTCGGCAACCCCACTTATGAGTATACTAGAGGCCCGGTGCATGGAAATTCATGCACTGGGAGGGGTCCCTCAGCCACGCCTGTGCCCTCAGCCCGGCCTGTGCCCTCAGGGGATGTCCGAATGCCGGCTTAGGCCCGTTCCCCAAGGAATTATTAACTTAATTCTTATAATAAACCCATGAGTTAGATATTTTATCTTCATTTTATAATCACTCTGGCATGAATAGGTGAAGTAACTTCCCCAACGTCACACAGTTAATAAAGCCAAAAGTGATACCAAGAAGAAATAATTTGCGCTTTCCACAAGAGAAGTGACCATCATGTGGGGTCCTGAGAAGGCCAGAGGCAATGGGGTCCAAAGTTTAGACCAGAGGTTCCCACAGTTCTCAGTCCATAGCACCCTTTGCGTCTCAGTAATTCTATGGTGTCTTTTGGCCAAAAGAAATA
>NW_005871054.1:1484001-1514924 GCF_000147115.1 Myotis lucifugus | reverse complement strand
CATTTAATAAACAAATTCAAACAACTTAATCATTATGTCCCAACAACTTAGTAGCCATTTGAGAGCATAACAACAGAAACTGAAAAAAATATTTAATTCCAAAATAACCACAATTACATATTAATAAGTTGCATGCATTAATGAAGTTGGGCACTATACAACTTCTCCAACTTTGGAATCAGATTGGACAACCTCACCCTTGTTCCTGTTCTAAGTTAATTGTTGAGTGGTACTTGCTTTTTATTACACAAGCCCTAAAAATCCAGTTTCATAAAGATATGACATCCTTGGAAGGAATGCAGTATCATCTAATGTGAAACTCTGAACTAACTTGGAGCCACTTATCTGTATAGTGCCCAACAGAAGCCTTGTGTTTTCCAAAATTTTTAACTATCCTGTAAGACTGGTGAATTCATTGCAATCCTCAGGGTGCCTCAGTGCACAGTTTGAGAACTGTGGGTCTAGATGGAATCCTTGACCTTAGATAGGAGTAGGGACTTTTGCTCTACCATGGCAGGATGATAAACCCAGATATAGTGGAGGTTTATATGCTTGGCACACAGTGTAACTGGGATCTCACAATTCAACCTAGGATTCTACTTAGCCCAAGGAGACTACCAAATGATAGGTACTTCACTGCGAGGAGCCACTGTGAATATTTTATATACAACACTATTTTATGAGAAGCACAGTTATAACTGCTTTTCATTTCATAGTTACTTAAGTAGCATATCTGCTAACCTAATAGTAGTTGTTTTTTTAACTTCACGGTATAAATTACAATTTGGCAAAAGCACTTGCTGTGTTTTCTTTATCAGCTACATTGGCATATACGTATATGTATAACATAATATTCTCAAATATCAGTAATGTAAAGTTGATGAGTTCTCACACCCAATTTTAGATTATTTTAGTTTATATATTTCTAACTGGCTCATTCCAAATTGTGCCTCTAATAGAAAGTTCTAAATTTGAAATAAGTCATGTTTTAAGTTTTGGTGTAACAATTTTGTATAGGTATTTAAAACTTTTCTCATTAGCCCTGGCCAGTATGGCTCAGTTGGTTGGAGCATTGTCCTGTATACCAAAAGGTTGCGATCTGTCCAGTCAGTGTGCACACCCAGGTTTCAGGTTCAATCCCCAGTCGGGGCACATGTGGGAGACAACTGCTTGATGTTTCTCTTTCTCCCTCTAATATAATTTTTTTAAAAGTCTTCTCATTAGCTAGCTATGAAAGCCATTTTACTTTCCCTTTAGAAAACAGGTACGTGTTTGGTATGTGTTTGTTTCTACTTTGTAAAATATATATCAAAATAAAGGAACCAGGTTATTCAGATTTGAACTCATTTAGCTTTCTATGTATTAACTATAACTGAATATATGAGGAAAAGTCATAGTTCTATACTGGTTTCCTTTGGGGCAAAATACCTTGAAGTTTCCAAAACATTAGCAGGCACAAATGCCAAGGGCAGAGGCAGGAAATTATGAGTTTCTTTAAAGAAATATTTTAAAATAAAAACAATTTATAAAAGAGAAGAAAGAACCATTTATGAAAAGAACAGGAAGGAAATTTTGATTGATGACACAAAGACACATAATTATAAAGAAGATTAAAGTTTTCTTTATGTCATAACCATGTTCCAAAACTGGGTTCATTTCTGTATTTTTAAGAGTAATCAATCAATGCATGAATAGATTATCATAGATCATCAAACTTTGGATTGAGGTAGTCACGATACAATGTGAACTCTATTTTTACTTGAAAGGCATGAATTTTTTGCCTAAAAAAGAAAAATTATCAGGACATGATATTAAACCTCCTAGCTGAACATGAAGATTACTAGGTACAGTGCTATGTGTGTACAAACACACAGACATACATTCTTACTTTTAGTGTAAATTTTTGTGGGTGTGATGAGCATGGACATATACCAGAGTTCCTTCAGGAAGAATGGAAGCTGGGAACATAGCTGACTGACAAAGGCCACACTTTCCCCAAGGGCTACTAGCCAATGACTGAATACGGTGGGTACTAGTCCAATAGGAAACTCCTCTAATGAGCAAATTTGGCTCAGGTACTCCCATTTGGCCTGGCTGAAACTTTCTTGGCACCATACTGCAGTTTGAGGCTCTTTACAGCCAAGCCTTTCTTCCTTCTCCCTTCACAGGGTCAGACCAGCATTATAGCTCTCCCCACCCACTCCTGTTCCCTTCCCCTTTATCTTTCACAACTCCCTTCCATTCCTAGTACCATCTTGACATCTGTTTCTCAGAAGCACTCTGGGCATGTTTTAAAATATTTCAACTAAAGAAATACATATATAAATTGCTAAAATGTCAAAGAATACTTGAAATTAAAACAGCCGTGTACTGTCTTATTTCACCACAACCTCTCATACCACTCTCAAATGTACCATTTTCAACTCTTAGTAATTTCTTCTGATTCTACTGCCACATTTCTAAATATGTTGGGTCACTTAGAACTGCATTCAGGTGCATATAACATAAACCTAAAAAAATTATTACTTAACTGAAGGGGAGCTTGTTTTTCCTAAGAGGACAAGAAATCTGGGGTTAGGCAGCCCATGGCTGATAAGACATCTCCACGCTATCTATCATCAGGTACCAGGCACCTACTGTCCATTCCCTTCTCCTTTATTAAGTAGCTTTTCATCAACATTACTCCAGCAATTATCCCCTTTCCTGCATCGAATTTTCCCCCACTGGATCACTCCCATTATCAAACCAACAGAAATAGATGTTATTTCTCCCAGCTAAATAAGAAAATAAACATCTTTTGATCCCACCTCTCCTGCCCTATTTCTTTATTTCCTTTATAACATAATGCTTTCTTATGTTGTAAACCTAATTTCTTTCCTCCCATTAGCTCTTAAATGCATTCCAATCAGGCTTCTGCCCACACCATCTACAGAAACTGCTCATATCCAGGTCACTGATGACCTATGTGTTACTCCATCCTAAACATGTCAAACTTGCGGCTGACAGGGCATTTGGCCCACTGGCTGCGAGTTTGACATGCTTGCTCCATCCAATGGTCAATCTCAGACATCTTGTTACTGGTATCTTACATGCCAGTTATACCTGATTTTCTTCTTGGAACTTAATTTCATGGACACCATAATGCCTTCAGTGTGGTCTACCTCTTAGGCTAGTCCTTCTTATCTCCTTTCTCCACCTCTCCAATCCCCAAATGCTGGAGGACCCCAGGGATCAGCCCTTCAGCCCCTCCCTAGTTGATCTTCAGCAACCTCTGGCTTAATACCATCTGTGGGGTTTCCTCAAAAAGTTCTCTCTCTAGCTCAGACTTTTCTCTGAACTACAGATTCCTATAACCAACTGTCTATTTGATTTCTCCACCTGTATATCTAATGGGCATTTCAAACACTGATGTCCAAAACTGAGCTCCTGATGTTTCCTCAAACTTGTTCTCAATCTTCCCTTTACAGTGAATGGTAACTCTATTGCTCAGAAATTTCTTCTATACCCCACATTTGATCCATCAACAAATCCTGATGGCTCAAAACTTAAATTATACTCAGAATTTGGCCACTTTTCACCACTTAACCACCATTATGACTCACCTGAACTACAGAAACAGCCTTTTAACTTATCTCCAATTTGATCTTTGTTCCCTTCAATCTGTTTCCATCACAATAGCCAGATCGATCCAATTAAAAAATCAGAAAAAAATAGTAAATCAGATCAAGTTCCTCCTCCACTCAAAAATCTTCAAGGGTTTCCCATCACACTTGGAGTTAAGGAAAGTCCTCTCAGAAGCCTGCAAGGCCTTATATAACTAGTGTCTCATTTCCTCTGGTCTCAATTTCTATACTCTTCTCCATCGTGGTATAAATTTAACAGTGTCTTAATGCTGAAACTTTTATTACCTAAGAATAGTTTGTTAAATGATTTTAGAAATTCAGAGCAGGAAATTATCCAACATTTTCTCATAATGAAATCATTCTGGGAGACTGAAAAACAATGAGAAATGTATTTGATAGCTAGTAAAATTAAACTCTGAATTACACCTCACACTTTTATTGCATTTTAAACTAGGAATAGGAATAGTCTGGAAAACCAACTTCAAAAGGCAATTTTCATTCAGAACATACTGATTTATAAACTTATGAATTTGTAAGTGGAAAGAATTATTTTTAAAATGATACAATTTATGTGTAACTGGATCAACAACATGAACTAAGTTCTGGTAATGATGACAACCTATAAAATCTCATTGTTCAACAGAGGGAAAATCCAAGCACTGACTGCATCTTCCGAAATCCTTTAAGTTGTTGCAGTTGCCTTGCTGATTTCTAAACAATTTGACTTTTTGTAGAAATAAGGATCCCTTGAGAAGAAGACAACAAGATAAATTCCATAAATCCTAAATTTGCCATGGAGGGCAAGGATGAAAAAATATTTACCTGATGCACAAAAGAGGGATCCTAAGAGAGCTTATGGTAATGATTTATTTATTTTGCAACTAAGAAAGACTTAAGGGAATCCTTTTAAACATTTAGCTTGCACACCAAATTTTTAATTTACTGTGATATGAGAGATCTTTACGAAAAGACATATAGACATATTTTTAGAAGATCTAGCTAACAGTCCTGTCTAGAAACTAAGGAAGTGGATGGATTATGTTAAGAGGTCTCTCAAAGGTCCTAAAGATGTGGGGACTAACACAGACTTGTGGGCAGGGTGGAGGTAAAGTTATCTTGTTAAAATATATCACTCAAGAGTATGCTGGTTGTAAAAGATCTATTTTAGGAATATCTTATCAATCATAAAAATAAAGCACAAAGTATAAAAAAGGTAAGTTCCGCCTTGGTCCAATGGCTCAGTTGGTTAGATTGTCTTCCCATACACCAAAAGGTTGGGAGTTCGATTCCTGGTCAGGGCACATACCTAGGTTGTGGGTTAATCCCTGGTGGGGGCAAATACGGGAGGCAACCAATTGCCGATCACTGTTTCTCACATCTATGTTTCCCTCTCCCCACCTCTCTCTCTAAAATCAATAAACATACTCCCATGAGGATTTTTTTAAAAGTAGACTCACTGATATAACAGCATAAGAAAACAGTACTTCAAGTGGCTGTAAATTACAAAAGCAATTTTGTATATATTTATCATGCACATTCCTTTTCTGAGTTGAATTAATTCACTAGTGAAGGACATTCCTCTACATGCTCCCCCACACAGACATACACACAAACTTGCTTATTAAATTAAAATGCAATAAAACCTATTTTAAAAGGATTGCCTATTGGGATGCTCCACTGCATATTTTAAGATACCTGACATGTTCCAACTTACCCTGTGCAACGGTAAGGGTGGAGGCCATGAGACACACCTCATACTATAGGTGGTAGGCATGCCCTCCAGTCAAGTAATTTTATGCTTGCTTTTAAGGTGAGTAATGGCATTGAGAAGTACAATTTGAGTTGTACTAACTTTAAAACTTTCTGGAGCATATTTTATATTCAAGTTTTAAAGTCTGATTAAAACTTTTATGAAAACAAATTATAAATTTTTAAATAATCCCATTCTTTTGAATAGTATCCTAAATTGAAATTAAGAAGTATTATGGTTCTAAAAATATTAATTCAGCCTTATTAAACAGTCCCTGGAAAGTAATAATTTATGTCAGTTGAGGAGGTAACTAAATAGTTACCTTCATGAGTAAAGTTGACGAGTTTAAACAAAAAAAAGAGGAAAAATTAGAGTCCACTAAAATGATAGTCTATATTTGAGTAGTAGATTAAGATTATGTTCCTAATTACTACAAATTCAATGTTGTAAATTTATAGATAGAGCCATGAACTTCAGATAATAGTAGACTTAAAGTAAGTCAAATTGTAAGCAAATAAGAATTTAAATTGATACAGGATATTCAATTCCATAAAACAGTTATAATTATTAGAACTGATGTACCTTCAATTATATGTAGGAGTAGAATATGACTAATGATTTTTTTATCATAAGCAAGTAAAATTTTTCTAAGCAAAGAGTATTTTTAAGCCAATCAGCAAGGCTGAGGCATTTGTCCATTATTTTATGATCAATGAACACTAATTATTATGATGAAGTCCTGAATCTAGGCTTATTCAACATGTAACTCCTTATCTAGGTCTTAATAGTGCTGTCCAATAAAAATTTCTTTGGCGAAAATGTACTGTATAGACATTGTCTACTGAACACTTAAAATAGGGGTAGTTCAACTGAGGAACTGAATTTTTAATTTAATTTACATTTATATTTAAATAGCCAGAGGTGACTCGTGGCTACCATATTAAACAGGACAGCTTAGAAGCTTCAAAAAAAAAAAAAGAGCAAATGTCTTATTATGTTAGGTCAATTCTAATCTATTGATTTTCATAAGCATGGCATTCAAAAATGTTTACAGAGTGGTATGCCAAAACACCTTTTGTCCTATAGTTCTATCTTCATTCAAAATTATGATTAAATTTATACCGGTAAATATTTAATACAACAGTCAGACAATTCCAAACAATAAATACCACTGAAAAGATTTTTAGTAGTGCCCATAGTGTGTCAGTACAACTACACTGATTAATGAAGTAGCCTGGTGGCCTGTGTCAATCTGTCTCATGTTAGTTCTAGAATGACTAGAATTCAAACTATGAAATATCCACTCCTAAAAAGTTTTTGTCCATTACCTATCATAACACAAGAATACCAATTGCTGCATAGTTTTCAGCTCCATTGGTTAAACACTGCAAACGCACGTCAAACCATTTTACCTGACAGACATATTTGTTCTTCCATTTGCTCAGCACACACTGACTGTTTTGCATCAGCTCCTGAAGGAAACAGAAGAAGAGAGTGCAGTTGGCTATACACATTTTCATTATCAGTTAAAGTGCCTCTGATTTGCAAACCGAAAAAAAGAAAGAAGAAAAAAGAAAAAAAAAGATCAGCATGCCACACAAAGATGCAACTGTTTTGAAACTCCTCACCGGACAAAAGCAAAGCTCTCATCACCAGGAGAGCCGATCCTTTATGAAAATTAAAGCTGTTGAAAGATGTTTTAAAACAGATTTGTTTGTTGCCATTTTTGAAACTTTTGGAAAGATACCTCCAACTCCTTGAGTGAGTCCCGAAGTTTTTCTGGACGTCTGTTTTTGAGAGTCCACGGATAATCTCGTGCTGGCAAATAAAACATGTACTACAGTTAGTTAAACATGACTTAAGGAAACACTACTGAGCAGTGTGCCTAAGGAAGATTAAAATAAAACACCTCCTTAATTGAGAGGAAGTGGGCTTCATTTCCATCATCGAATGACAGCCTTTTGAAAGGCTTTGTCATAAGAACAGAACTTTTACCACAAAACAATCTTCCTGATCATAATTTTATGATGACAACCAACAAGGCTCAGAGAATGCCTGGGAAAGTTTCCCAGGCCTGTGAACCTAGTAATTAAAGGTAAATGACCCCCTCTTTAACAAAAAATAACATTATCTTTTATAACATTAAATGTTCAATCCAAAAAAATCCAAATTCTCAAGCCTGAAAATTCCTAATGAGTAAATGAATACAGTGAGAAAAGAAGTAAAATACAAAAACAAAATATATACAGAAAAATGAATTTTAAATTAAGCATCACATACTAAGATTAAGGAAAAAATGGAGACAAATCTAAGTTTTAACAAATTAGGCACTAATAGTGCTCTTTTTTATGTAAAACAATCCTCTTTAAAATCTACACCACAATTCAATATCACCACAAAGCTTTGCTGTGTTTTAAATACATTTAATTAAAAGATAAAATTATTTAGTAGAGTCTAAATGTTAGCCTAAGTCAAACTAAAAATAAGTTTTGTTTAAAAAAAATAACAAAATGTTAAATTGATAATATCTATTTCATCATAGGAATAAATTAATCTTTGAATTCTCCTACATAATAATTTTAAATAAGAGTTCTATATATGTGTGTATGTATGTGAATATATATATAATATGTAGTATATAGATATTAAAATTTTACAGTAGAATTGCTGTGTGTCTTATTTCAGCAAGTTTATTTTTAAAACATAATTTATGATGTAGAGAGCATCTGTGCAAATTTTAAAACCTGTTACAGCTCCTAATAGAGTATTTTTAAAAATTAAATGTCAACTTGACCATTTAAAACAAGAGAACAAGTAGGATTTTCAGAGCCATCTATATTCCAAACAAAATGTAAATTATATTTAAGCCATTAAAACGATACTATATTGTAGAGATATTACATTAACACATTTAAATATTTTAGAACGGAAAACTAGAGAGAATAAAATGTTAATATTGTCATTGCAAATCTTATTTTCTTAAAATAGGTAAAACAATGATTTAGGCATAGGACAAATAATAAAATGTTATCAGAATTTAAGCACGATACATTTAAGTATATTAACTAATATAAATATTCATTAAGAAAGTTTATGTTTATATAAACATATAAAAACTGGATAGAGATTTCAATGGTCTAAATTAGAAATTCCTAACAAATACAATTCTTACTCATTTGTTTATATGGCTAAAGAATGAGAATTTATAATTATAAGAAATTTAGAAGGAATATAACATTTCCTATTTGTACAGAAAGCTTAAAATATTTGTTAAACTGAATCTTCGGGGATATTAAAATTCCAGTTTTATAATTATTCCATAAAATATATAAAGAAAGCTTACATTCTGCCAGTTTCTGCTTTGCTTCTAAGTTACCATACTCTGTTGCTGATACTGTGGTGGAAGAGTTGGAAAGAAGAAAAAAAAAAAGTAGAAATTATTTTTTAACACTTTGTATTTTTATATGCACATATATAATGTATTATCACACACCTTGTTGAGATTAATAAATTATGCTCAACTTTTTAAAAGGCAGTTGAAAAAATGCCATAATATAGATGCTTTCATTTCATAGAGGTATTTCCTAAATTTGCAGTGAAAAGGCTTATGTACCACAACAGGTGGGCCAATATCCTGAGCCTGCAATCTCATCAGATATGGAAGGGAACTGCAACCGAGCCCAGAACAGAAGCTGTTTCAGTCTGTCATCAGAACCATGAAGTCAGCCTATTAACGCCAAGCTAAGCACAGAAGAAGCCCACACAAACCCACTTCAACAGAGACCAAAACAGGAAGTAACTCTAGCTAGAAAGACCTTTTGGCCCAACAAAAACTTCTGGGATTAACAGGATTAATCAGATAAAGAAAATTGATCATTCACACAGAAATGCCTATTTCAGATACCAGGTGAGGATCCGGCAGGCCAGCACAGTGGAGCCATGCATTAACAATGCCCTCTACTGGGACACTGATAAATAAACGAGACTAGGCTGTCCAGTTATCAGTCTGATCAGCAGTAAAATGAAAATTTTCATGTTCTTCTATAGCATTTTCTCAATATTGCTTTATTTTATATAGAACAGATATCAACCTTGGCATTTTTCTAAAGAACTGACTTTTCTTAATTCCATAATCTATTAATGGTATTACATAGTTTAGGATATTTTGTTTATAAGAATTAGTTGAGTAGAGCAGACACTTTACCTGGTTGATCTTTCTTGTCATAATACTGGTATATCCCAATATCTCTATCTACAGAAAGGAAGAAATAACATTAGATTATGGTAAAAAAATTCTAGAGAATAAGAAGCCAATCAGACTATATGGCAGGGTGGGGGTGAGTATAGGCAGGGAGGAGGACAAAAGCGGTCTCTTTACCTTACTAGAAATAAAGTAGTTTAAAAGTATCTAGACATGGGTTCAGGTATTACAGGGATACTGGAAAGTTTACCAATGTAATTAGAAAAGATTTACACAAAACTAAAATGGCATGAGGAAAAGAGGAGTAAGGAACTGCAATGAAGGAAGACCACCTCTTCTCTGTCACACCCCCGCTGACATTTTCCACGGGGTGCTACCCCAAGGGAACTGCCGCTAAGACTAAGCAATGCCAAATGACATCAGTGGATGGAAGAAAATGCCCTGACTCTTGGGTTCTGAGCTGTGCTTTCTTTTCTCTTATTTAACTCAAGTCTGGGAGGGTGTTTAGTGGTGAAGCTGTAGAAAAGAAAGAGAGGATTAGAGTAAGGTGTGGATAAATTATCTGAAGCTGTTTAGACTTAAAGAAAAACCTTCCAAACCCATTCAAAGTCGGATGTTCTGCGGAGGCTACAAAAGCAAAGCTAGGTTTTCCTAAATGCTGAGAGTGATTTAATCAAGGAATTCTGTTCTTACAATTTAATTACAGAAGAACAAAACAACTGTGTCCATTTTCTTACTATCTATGAATAGTGAAATATTTTTCTTTGAAGTAACATTTGTTTCCTCCCATGCAAAATAATTCTAGCTACTAACACAAGGACATAACTATTTCCAAAGAAGTGGAAGGGAAGCAGTACAGGCTGCCCCCTAGTGACTGATTGCTCCAATCTTTCTCATATTGAATGATGGAACTTCAAAAAAAATATTACAGCTATAAATTTATATACAGTTTTCAAAATAGCCAATCATGTATACTTACTGAAGCTGTATTTTATTTGTTATGCTATTAATTTTAAATACAGTTTTAAAGAATGCAATTCATTTCTACTAGACTGAAAATATCTAATAAGGCATTATTGGGAAAGGTCATGGGTAGGGATCCTAAGGTATTAGTAATGTTTTCTTTCTTTCTTTTTTCCCCTATTGCTTATGGCTTGATTTTTAAAAAATATGTGCCCTGACTGGGAAATGAATCGGTGACCTCCTGGTGCATGAGACGATGCTTAACCAACTGAGCCACACAGGCAGGACTGTAACTATTCTTTAAAAAGAAGTGTGACATATTCAATAATCTATAGATAAAATTTTTGTCTTGCAGATATTAATTTTCAGTGATTAATGCCTTAACACATATACATTTCTGAAATTTTAAATCTTAATGGAAATGTACTTTGATATTTTGACATTTCCAGAAAATGTTCATAAAGCAAAACATGTTATTAGTTATCATATTTATTATTATTAATAAAGCCACCGGAATTGTACTCTGGTTGGAATCTTTTTATATATATACATTTTTATTGATTTTTTTTAAAGAGAGAAGAAGAGAAGAGAGAAAGAGAGAGAAACATTGATGTGAGAGCCAAACATCTATCGGCTGCCTCCTACACACCCCCTATAGGATCAAGCCCGCACCCTGGGCATGGGCCCTGACCAGGAATTGAACTAGCAACCTTCGGTGCATGAGACAACACCCAACCAACTGAGCCATACCAGCAAGGGCTCTAGCTGGAATCTTAAATTGAAGTATTTTCTTCTCTGATCATAATTGCCTACTTTTTTCATCTCTCTTGATCCCTTACTTCCATATAGCTAGCTTTTATGCTTCTTTGAAATCAATTGCTTAATCCCTTCATTTTCTCCTGGTCCATCAGCCCTTTCAATCTACAAACTCACTTTCTTAGTCGAGAAATATTTCTTTGATAATTTCCTCCTCTCCTTTTTGTTGCTTTTCATGGAGTTAGTAATAGTTGAATTTAGAGTTCCTAGGTCGAATAGCTAACATGCTCTTTCCTATTTATTATCTTTGTTTTTTTTTGTCACAGCATTCATTTCATTTTTATAACACATGTATATTTCAACGTAATTATGTTTTTTAAAAATATATTTTATTGATTTTTTACAGAGAGGAAGGGAGAGGGACAGAGAGTTAGAAACATCGATGAGAAACATCGATCAGCTGCCTCCTGCACACCCCCTGCTGGGGATGTGCCCGCAACCAAGGCACATGCCCTTGACCGGAATCGAACCTGGGATCCTTGAGTCTGCAGGCCGACGCCCTATCCACTGAGCCAAACCGGTCAGGGCATGTTTTCTTAATTATATGTTCATTGGATAAATTTGGAGGGGAAAAAAATTTAAAAAGTTCAATGTGCTATCTTTCCATTCTTCAGAGACATCCACTAATAACATTTGTTGTCTCTCCTTAGAGTTTTTTTCTGTATGTATTTTATTACTAAAGTGCTATAATGAAAATACCATTTAACATTTTTGTTTTACAATTGCTAAATTACTGGGTAAATAAATGCTTATAAATAATGTTAAAAAATAAAATATAACCCTGGCCTGGTGGTTCAGTTGGTTGTAGCATCCTCCTGTACACCAAAAAGGTGAGGGTTCGATTCCCAGCCCAGGCACATACCTAGGTTGTGAGTTCAATTCCCAGTCGGGGTGCATATGGAAGGCAACTGATCAAAGCAACCGATCAATGTTTCTCTCTCTCTCTTTTTCTCCCTTCCTTTCTCTCTCAAATCAATAAAAACATATTCTCGGGTAAGGACTTAAAAAAATGATAAAAATAATAAAATACAAAAGACTATACATATGATAAAAATATACACAAACCAGGAAAGAACAATACCTTTTAAGCCTTCTGTGTGCCCTTTTCTATTTCATCCCACTCCCTCTCTTCTCAGAACTATACTAAATTTTGTTTATAATCCTTACTTTCTTTATAGTATTACATATATATTTGTCTCCTGAAATAAGACACTATTTAATTTTGCCTGTTGTTTTTAAACTTCCACTAAATCAGCGGTTCTCAACCTGTGGGTCACGACCCCCTTGGCGGTCGAACGACCCTTTCACAGGGGTCGCCTAAGACCATCCTGCATATCAGATATTTACATTACGATTCATAACAGTAGCAACATTACAGTTATGAAGTAGCAACGAAAATAATTTTATGGTTGGGTCACAACATGAGGAACTGTATTTAAAGGGCCAGAAGGTTGAGAACCACTGCTCTAAATGCTATCATATTATAGGAACTCTTCTGCAACTTATTTTTAAATTTACTTGCCTAATATCGCATTTCTGACATTCATCTATACTGCTGCATGCAGCTGAAATTCATTCACTTTCTCTGTTGCATAAATGTATTTATCCATTCTCCTGCTGATTGACATTTGGGTTGTTTCTAATTCCCTGGAATATAAACTGTAATATTGTAAACATTTTTGTACAAATCTCTTGGTGCACAAGTGTCAGGACTTTTGCTGGGTATATACCTAGGAGTCGAACTATTAGTCAATAGGTGACGTACTTCTTCAACTATGCTAGATAATGCCAAATTGTTTCCTAAGGTGGTTGGCCCAAATTATACTTTCATCAGCAGTGAGATAAGCTCACTTTCATTCTTTGGTGTGTGTTTTTTCTATTTTCTAATAAGCTTTCTTTTACTCTCTTGAGTTTTATTTTTTTCTGCAACATATTTTTTTTAAATTCCCAAGATATGAGTATAACTTTCCAGTGTTTTCTGAAGCTTCTGGATATTGTTCCTTGCTGTTCATATTTAAAAATGAGTCCCAGAAAGCTGATTAGAAGCTCTGTGTACAGGAGCAGGGCTTGCCAACTGGGGGCTTCACTGATGAGCCAGGAACCCCGGTGCTTCGGCGGAGGATCCCATCATCCAATGTCAGTGTGGAGAGTCTTCTCTCTGGGGCCATGCAGTCACTCCGGAGAGGATTCCCTGGAGCTCCTCCCTTCTTGGGGAATGTCTGGCGGCTGTGGCATTCTCAGAACCAGGTGGGATTAAGAGGACCTTACCCATCAGTGTGCAGGCTTTCATCTCATCCCTGCTTTCAGTTCAGCACCTCTCCCTAGCTTCTTCACTGGGGCTGGGATCCAAGTTTAAAGCCTCCCTCATCAAGTATTTCCACAGTACGGGAGGTCTCTCACTACTTCTCAAGCAGATTTTCAAGTCCCTTGGTTGTCACCCTCATATCACATCCCCATCGTCTACAGTATCTGGCCCCTCAAATTTCTGTATCTTTCTAGAGTTTTGAAAAACAGACTGGCTGTCACTGGAATTCTGCTCTGTAGACACTCGATGTTCAGATTTTTAAGCTCTGCTAATTCCTTCATCCCATCTTCCAAAAATCAACTGCAATCGTCTCCTCCCCTATTCTTAGTCTTTGTGGGTTTATGTCTTATTTTAATTTAATCCATTTTCCCTCAGTTTAGAAGAATTTGGGGAGGAAACAAATGTGTGTTAAATCCACCTGTTTAACTGGAAGTTCTATCCTTAATATTTTAAGCAAGGCAAAAAATGAAATTAAAATGACATTCATCTGTAATTATATGTTTGATATAAAGAAATGATATTTTAAGACCCAGAGTCATAGAAGCGTGAACAGACTCTTGCACCTCAGAGGGAAGGCACGGGAGGGTGGGTGGGAAGAGATCAACCAATAAACTTGTATGCACATATGCATAACCCATGGACACAGACAACGGGGTGGTGAAGGCCTGGGGCCAGGGCTGGGGGGCGGTGGGGAGTATGGGTGCGGGCTGGCAAAAGCTAATGGGGGAAAAGGAGGACCTATGTAATACTTTCAACAATAAAGATTTTTTTAAAAAATATAATAATAAATGATACTTTATAAGGTAAAGCCATATACATACAACTGTCCTCTAAAATTCAAGAGTTGCTTTGGGTAATCAAAGAAAACAAAGATTTTGTAAAATATGTTCCTTAATGATATATACTTTATAATACTAATAAGCATTGTTAGAACACACTTCTATTACTCCCCCACAAAAAAATTGAAATGCAAAGAATATGAATATGATTAATTGTATGTCTTAGCTATATGTTTGAAATATTACTTTCATATTAAATAGAAATGCCTTTACCATTAGTTAGCCTGAAAATATTTATGAATATAAATCAGTCATTATGAACAATTCCAGCAAAAATTGAACATGTATGTATTTTAAGAGGAAAAAAATATTAGGCCAACAAAATTAATTTTCACAACAGAAAATCTAACTCAAGCTGAAAAAATAAGTTAAGCAGAGTTAAGAAATTATTTTCCATTAGCCAATTTTTCATTAAGAATAAAGAAAATAATGCAACTCCAGCTGGAGAATCTAGGCTCTAACCTTTGTTAGTATTTATTTATAATGTTGTAACTTATATTTGAAAAATATTGAAATTAATTCGAGCTCATTTACCGCCAATGTGTAAGGTATTCTTCAAAGACCACAGGTGCAGTTCAGTCAAGCAGAAAGACATCTGATGGCAGAAGGAATCTCTGTCCTGTTTAAAAAATAATTAAAAGGATGTGCCAATTAATTATCTCCGATTGCCAATAAAACCAAGATCCCTAGAAATAGCAGGATCATTTGCCACTACTGATATTTGAAATATGGTTCATTAGAATAAACACTTTAATATACCCTGGGTTAGCCATCCAGGAATAAACTCTAAAAAAAGGAAAAAATACACTTATTTTCCTAGATTTACTATTGTCATCACATTGTGGTAAGAAGAATATATATTTGAGTTTGCAATGACGTGTGGTTTTTAAGAGTCTGAGTATATTTAAAATTATTTCTTGTTTAAGCATTTTAAAAAACATTTTTTAAGGAAAGAAAACATCTGTTAGGTAGTTATTAAGTACAAACATACTTTGTGGTGTATTTTTAATGTACAAAGCAAATATTTACTCTCTCTCACATACAAATGGGCTAATTAAAATAAAAATTGCAAGGTAAATGGTATATAGTTACTATTATAAGAAACACATATACTTAGAAGTAAACTATGTGAAACCATGTTAGTATTCAGGTTAGTTTGTTATTCTACTCCAACTCCATTAAAAATAACAACAAAAAATGCACATCCTGTATTTCCTTCCAGTTTTACTAGCAGGGGTTAGTGATGGGTATTACTGCTAACTTTTTTTAAAATCAGGTAGAACCCAATCAATTTTAACTGATTGGAAGAAGATCAATCTGAATCAGAAAAAAAGTCAACATTTTATAAATATTTAAAAAGAATTTATATAACTTTCAAATATTTGCTTGGAGATACATCTAGTACCATACTCTATGTATTCTTTATTACATATTAGAAATACATACAGTAAACTACCAGCACTTTCTTTTTGGATTTCATAAAAGAATTGTTCTTTCCAATAAACTTCTGAATAACAAAAGAAGCTTAAAAATATTTTAAGACATCTTTTAGATGAAAAAATAAAATCTCAGCTTCTTTAACATTAGGAGTGACTAATAATATTTCCCATAATATTCACGTGGGTGATAATACAAAATAACTTAAGACACAGTACAAAATTCTTAGGCCTTCCTTCACCTTTACATTTGACTTCAATGCCTTTAGAATCATCAAGAAACATGCAGTTCAACTAGTAAGACACTGTGCTAATTATTAAAACAGCAGAGTGAGCAATGTAGCAGCATAAAAGAAGGGCCTAAGCCTGCTTGGAACAGCGGGTCTCTAAGAAAGCTACAGAGAAGTTGTAAAATGTTAGCAGAACCTTAAAGAACTAGAGGATTCCACCAATTAAATGATGATAATAATAGATAATACTAAGTACCTACCTCATGACAAGCATTATTCTATACATTTGATATGTATTAACTCATTTAATCCTCATAGCTACTCTTGGAAGAAGTGCCATTATCCTATATAATATCCTATATACTAAAAGCATAATAAGCTAAGTGTCTGACTGATCAAGTGACCATTTGGTTAACCACTTGACCAGTCGCTGTGATGCGCATTGACCACCAGGGGGGCAGATGCTCCAACCAGTAGGTTAGCTTGCTGCTGGGGTCCAGCCAATCAGGACTGGGCGAGAGGACTGGACACACCTTGGAGCCCTCCTGCCAGCTGGCCAACCTCCCACGGTCCCTCCCCAGCCGGCTGGCCCCCATTGGCCCTGATCGGGACTGGGCAAGATGGCCCCAATCGCCAGCCAGGCTGAGGGACCCCACCTGTGCACGAATGCCTCTAGTTACTTGTATAAGGAGGAAAACGAAGCACAGATAGGTCACACAGCCAGCAGGTAGTGGAGAAAGATGCATGATGAAAAGTGATAGACTAAGTTGAAAATGGTAGAAAGGAAACAGGCTATGATAATAGTAAATTCTGGATTGATATAATTCACTCTTTTCCTTATATGGAAGTGCCATAAAAAGTTAGAGATGAAACAAAGGATCTTTCTATCCCCAGATCTGCCTGACTCTAACCAAAAGCTAGCTACCACTGCACACAGGTAGTCGGAAACAGAGCTAGTGGACTGTATTACTACGAAAGAGGACACAGTTCCTTCTCAGAAGGGAACAGGAGAAAAGAGATATTAAGCAAATTATGAGTTTTTCAATTCAGAGTTGTCACCTTAGAAGTGACTCTAGCAAGGCTGCTGTGTTCTTTGGAAATGCTTTCATTAGTTTTATGGGGCTCATTTCATAAAGACTACATTATAGTTATTATACTCTGTTTTTGAACTTACATACTTCCTATGTTTGAATATGTAAACTGAACCCTTTTCATTGGGATGGGTAAGGACTGGAATGTTTATTTAAATAATTAAGTAAATATTTATTTTTCATTTTTTTAAAGCTTAATGTGTAGACTCTAGATTCTAATTGCCTGGTTTCTTACTCTAACTTCTCGGCTTACTAGCTAACTTGGATAAATTACTTAACTTCTCCATTTCTAGGTTCTCCCTACTTCAGGACTGTATTGAGGGTACCATTATTCAGTTATCTTATTGTTGCCATTGATGCTGCTGCTCAGTATGTCTAGCATGTACACATTCATATGGAAAAAACAAAAAAGTATTAAATATGGTCTCTCGCTTTATATAGTTATTTCACAAGATGAAATGAATGAATGAATACTAAGTATAATAGGGGTTTTATGAAGGAAAAACATCTGAGTGTGGAGAAGTGTCTATATAAAAGGACGTATTTGAATTGGGACATGTAAATGGGTTAATATTTCAATGGGATAGGGAAGCAAGGAAGTGATGAAACAAGTGCATACTTTCTCTGATATTGAGCATCAAAGTCACAACTTCTAGACTATACACAAAAATAAAAAACTCACATTACTACTCAATGTAATGTTTATTTAAATGTCTATAATTAGAATTTATGGCAATTTTGGCAAAGACAAGGTTGAAGTTTAGTTGTTAGTAGCTACATAAAGAGATTTTTATCACGCAAATTAAATATGGATAAAATTTTTAAACTGAAACCAAAGGGCAATACCTTTACTTACTCTTCAACAGAAGACTGCACTTGAAATGTTATTTTTCAGTTTAAGTCAATTCAATAATAAATAATCTGCCAAAACTTTCCCTGATGACAGAATTGAAGAGTGGAATAAAATTTCCTTTGTAATCTACATTGGCTATTTCTAAGAGGCAGGAATGGTTTTAACTAAAATACCAATAAGTCCACTATTCATATCTTTACTAAGGTTTAAATTCCTAAACTACTCAGAAATCATGTTGTTTGGGTGGAAATAAGCAAAATGAGGTCTATGGGGAGCTTCTCATGTCCAGTGCAAAGCCCTTAACCCTTCGCATTTGGATATAATGGGAAATTCTGAGAATGGTGCAGTGCAGAGTCCATAATCTGGACATGTCTTCCAGTTTAGCACCCAAAAAGTCATGTCTGGTTCCAATGAGGGTGGGAAGACAGAAAAATGTATAAGCTGGTTTTCAAAGTGTTCTGATGTACAAACAACACTGCTCTAGTTACCATTAAAAAATAAAAGACAAAAAGGTGAGAAAGACATTCTACTTTATAAAGAACCCCTATGTGGCCCCACAGGGAACATTTGTATAAGGGGGGGGGGAATTGACTGTAGGGGTGGTGCCCTGCAGAAAGTAAGCAGGACTGGTAGCCCTTCAGATTAGTGGGCTCATTGAGGTGATGGTATCCAGACAAAATGGGATCCACACCCAGCCAGAGTAGACATGCTGGCCAAGGAGTAATCTATACCCAGGCGACAATTATCAGCTGATAACGCAGGCCTAATGAGTAGCAGGTATGGCAAGTGAGAAAATGGCAATGTCCAATAATGATCGGGCTTGTTTATGAACACGTGACAACCCCTGTGGACTCCACAAAATATGTGTAATTAAGGAGAAGGCTTTGCAGGGATCATGCATTATCAGAGGGCAAAAGACAAATATCTGCTAGTAAGACCATATAAAATTAAAGAGAACTGATGGAGTAAATAAAACAAATTTGCAAAATCTGTAAATAATAACTAGATGGACATGGTGGGAGGGGACCAAATCAATATCCTTTTTAGTCCTCAAAATGTCTTGCTGTCTCCACAGTGTGCAGTTTTTTCGAAAGATGCAGAGCTTTAAACATCTTGCATTTTACTCAAGAATGTCAGTGGTTGAAAAGAATTTCGTTTAAAAATTCTGCCTGAAGGAAGTAGTCAAGACTGAACTCGTATTATTCAAATATTGTATTAGTGCATAAATAGTTGTTTTGTAAGGAGGAAGAATTTCAGAAGAATGCTGGATTCTGCATTTTGGTCGAGGGGTATGAAAAAGGGAGTGTCAAACAAAGTAAGCTGAGAAATGCTGCCCTACTCGGCGCTCTTGGGCATTTCTCTAGGGATAAAACCCAATGTAGTTGACTTAGAACTAGAACAAAAGTAGCTATATTGGAGGGAAATGAATGAAAGAATGATTTAATTAAAAATACAGCAAACTGTCTTAATATTGAATAGAGAAAAGAATTATCCAAATGAAAAGAATAGCAGATGGAAGAACTTAAACAAATAAAAGTTGCCCATAATTTTTCATTTATTTTAAAACATCTTTGTAACATTTGCAACTTTCTGTTACTTTAATTTTATAAGGTAGTTGTTTATAGTCTCAGATGTCTCAGAAGGTCATTCTGAATCCAAACTTCAGTCTCCAAGAGAGAATAAGAAGCATGATTTAAACTGAGCATAAACTAAATTTAGATTTTCTTTGTTCTTTTGTGTGTGAGGGTAGTTGAGGGGGGTAATCTATGATAGCCCAAATTTTCAGGACAGAGATGAGAGGATCCTAGAAAGCCCATTACAATAAATTAATATTTATTTGACTTAAGAATAATTGTTACCATATAAACTGAATTTTAAGAAAGTAACATGCAAAATAGAAACAGCTGTACTTGATGCTATGGCTTGTTACACTTTTGATAATCTTTTGAAAAATAAAAACTATGTTTTAGAGATAAAGATTACCTTGCCAATAAATAAGTCTGCAAAATACTTGCTTTTCTTGGTTTCTGAAGTCAGCTATTTTGATTGCTTTGGGAAGAACTAAAAGCTTGAGGGCAAATAAGACCCTAATGTAAAACATGATGGGGAAGAAAGGATTAACAAAGAGAAGACATTGTGCAGTTTAACAAAGATAAATGACATTATGGCGCCAACATGACATTTAAGATGAAGGTGTATTAACAAAATGCCTCAAACAGCCTGAGGGACTATCTTGGGCATGAATTTAGAACATATACTTGCTATTTATTATCAAGAGATATTCTGAGGAACATCTATTCATCGATCCAAAATGTACAAAAATAAAGACAACTGAAGAGCAGGAATTTAACATAAACCCCTGGCTAGTTGCGTTAGGTGTTCTAGTCATCATTAGATAATTTTCAAATTACATTAAACGTAATATATTCCCCCATAATATTTTATCTAATGTCATCAACATAAAATTATATTAATACCTATAAAGCATATACATGAATGTATTTAATCTACATCATATTATTAGAACTAAAAACATTGACATATTCAACATTAAACAAAATAATTAAGTAATTATAAAATTCATGGAAAGGACAAAGGAGTCTCAAAATAAAGAGACTTCAAGCTTGGCCCTGGCTGGGTGAGCATCATCCCATACACCAAAAGGCTGTAGGTTTCATTCCAGTCAGAATGAACCTAGGTTGTGGTTCCATCTCTGGTCGGGGAGTGTATGAGAGGCAACTGATCAATGTCTCTCTCCCACATCAATGTTTCTCTGTCTCTCCTCCCCTTCCTTTCTCTCTAAAATCAATTAAAAACCTATACTCAGGTGAGTGTTAAAATAAATGAATAAAGAAAGAAGAAGGAAGGAAGGAAGGAAGGAAGGAAGGAAGGAAGGAAGGAAGGAAGGAAGGAAGGAAGGAAGGAAGGGAGATTTTAAAGAAGAGGAGGGGGAGAGACACTTCAAGTTTGGATTGAGCTAATTATAATAGAAGACTGAAGTATTAGGAATACTGGGTCATTTGGACCTGAGAGTTCTATATCTAAATATTAATTAAATATCAACATACTTTGAGCATTTTAGGTATATGACATTTTACCATGCATCATAGATAGATTGATAAAGCAGGGTCTCTACTATCAAATACCTGTAATCTAGTGCAGCAGATAACATAATCACTAAAAAATAACAATATGGAATTTGTGTAAGTGCTAATTTAGCAACATAGACAAAGGGCTATGGGTGCTCCATAAATGTTCTAGCTTGATTATAAAGAAATGTTCTTAGAAAGTAGAGCACATTTTGATAGAGGGAGAGATAAAAAGGAGAGAACAATTTACAAAAGCATATATTAGACAGAAAGATGCAAGGATTATTTGAGAAAAAAATTGCAATTGGTTTGGTGCACAAACAGAAGAGATAAATCAGGGCCACACTAAGGAAGCCTCTGAATGCCAGACTTAGGAATTAAGACTCGATATCCGTTAGGTAGCTAACTAAGGAGTAAAGAAAAGTGTCTGATTTGGTAAAGTATTTTAGGAAGGGTAATCGACAGATGAGAATTGTTGTTTGAAGATTAACTGTGTGGGTGGGAATATTAGAGGAGGGAGGAATATTTGATACAAGTGACCAGTTAGAAATGGAATAAGTAACAGATAACACCAATATTCCTTAACAAAGACTTGAATTGGGATGGTGGCAGATGGAATGTAAATAAAGGAACAGATTTAAGTGATCTTGTGAAGAAAGAATCAACAGCATATGAGGACTGATGAACAGTGGAAGTGAGGGCAAAGGAAGAATCTGGAGCAACCACCAAGGGATGGGGATCTGATTACTGCACAGATAGTGACCCTTGCTGTGAACATGGCTCCCCTGAGTAGACATGCCTCCATCATCATGTGCCAGGTAAAAGGGTTCCAGTGCATTCTGTTCACAATGACTGCCTCATTTATTCAACGCACACACCTCCATTTTCCTAGTACCTGACCTGGCTATTAGTCTCCTTTATACGTTAGCCTTGCCCCCTCAGTTTGTAATTCTGTCTCTTTCTCTTCCTTAGACTATGCTTCAGCTTCTTCACTGTCCCGAAGGACTCACAAATACCATTTTTCTTGGCCACACCTGGTTCCCAGGAACCTCTTACTCATTGCTGTTCCCACCTGGTATATCCAAGTTTCAAGGGCCGCACCTGACTTAAAACATACTTAGAAATAGGTTAATCTAGAAGAGGAACAAGTTTTGCTAATGTCAGTAAGTTGAATATTAGAAACATTGGGAATTAAAGGTATAAGTGTAGATATGGGTAGAAAATGTTTGGCTGGTAGCTAGAAATACAGGAAAGAGGCCTGGATCATATAAAAACTATTGAGAGATTTTCTAAATAGAAAGCAAAGTTAAAACCGCTAAATAAGGTCCAAGAAGAACATTTAATTCAAGGGTAAATATTTTTGTAATTCTCCAACAAGGAAAAAATGAAAAAGCCAGATTGAAGAGAAAATGGTATATGTGTGCTTAAGTTATAGGGATCAAACTTGTTTTCAAATTTTAATGTAGAGATGACCTGGATATGGTTTAATGAGAAGGAATTTTTTATGGGGGACACAGACATTAAATCTTCTAAAGTAGGTGTGGTTCTATTGCTCTGAATGCTGGGCTCCAAGCCAACAATTTCTTAATTCTAATCCTGCTGTGACAAATTTACTCCAAATCATTTAACCTCTGCCTCAATTTCCCCACTTGCAAAAGGGATAATAATATTGACCTACATTTGTAAGAGTGCTGTAAGTATTAATTAATGTTGTATAATGCTTTGAAGATGAAAAGTGCTGAACATTATTAGTGGGTATTGCACAACTAATTGCCTCTAATGCTGAAAAGTTTATCCTGTAATTTTATTCAAATAGCATTTATCAAATAAGTGTCCTAGCTTCCTTAGAGACATTTATCTTCAAATGTGATTTTTAAATTATTTTAAATATATAGGGCAGGGCAAAAGTAAGTTTACAGTTGTGAGTATGCAAAATAGTTTATTCTTACATTATCATTTATTAATTAACATATTACATAGTAATGCATGCTTTTTGTTTAAAAAATGCAAAAAATATGGAAGTACTGAATGTTAAAATGAACATGTTCTCCTCCCTATCATCCTCCCCATGCTGAAGGGAGCCACTGCACACGCAGCATGGCCTGTGGCCTTCCACACATTGATGAAGTTAGAGTATGTCTACACCCATACTGACTTGGTTTGCATTTTGTAAAGACAGGATTTTACTATACCTACACTTTGCTTTTTTTTTTAAATTGAATACCATAGCATAGATATTCTCCCTCTTAGTATATACAGATTTACCTCAGTGTTCTTAAATAACTGCAAGATGTTCCAATGGATGGTGATCATAATTTAATTAACCATTCCCTTAATGGGGAACATTGTTTCTACTTTTTGCCTTACAAATACTACTACTACTATGAAAATATATGTGCACATCTTATGTTTTGAGAGGTACTGTCAAATTGGCCTCCATGATTGTACCAATTTTCAAGTCCACCAATCATGTGGCTGCCCATTTCCTTATGACCTCAGTAAGATGGAGTTTTATCAAAATTTTAATCTTTGCCAATCTGGTAGGTAAATTAATGGATCCTTTTAGTTTTAAGTTCCATTTTCCATTCATTAAAAAGATCAAACATCTTTTCATGTATTTTTTAAAACAATTGTGCACTATAAATGACATTTTTCTAGCTTTTGCCCATCTTTTTATTGAGTTCTTTATCTCTTTCTTTGTATATGAATATTAATCCTTTGTTATATACGTTGGGCATATTTAGTCCTTTGTAATTTTTTTCAACTTTATAAATGAAGAAAATAAGGTACTGTAGAATTCACTCTTTTAAAATTGGGAATAACATAACAGGAAGCTCTTTGAACTCAATTCAGTGAGTGCTGTGCAAAGTGCCATAGACAGAGGATGGTCTTCACAGCTGCTAAAAATTGGTCAGACGATGCTATTTCTAGATGAAGCAAAGGCAGTAGATTCCTATGTCACAACAAAACTTGTGCATCATTCTAATTAAAAAGAGGTTGGAAGAAATTCTGTGCCTAGAAAAAAATAGAAGAAGTCCCTTCACTTTCCCAAAATAAACTGTAACAAAACTCTTGATAGATCTCCTGTTATACTTAAATTTGGAAAATATTTCTCTAGGGCATTGTACAACTGTTTAATTCACTTAGTTAAATAGATCTTGTCAATTTAACATTTTCCCTACTGTAAGCAGTTTTGACATTTAGACAATGTATCAATGGGTTCTTCGCTGTGGCCTGTTTCCTCCTCTTCTTTCTACTCATTACATGCAACAAATTAAATTTCACTAATATTTAAAGATCAGTGTTGACCTTTGCATGGCCGTTTTCTAGGTTCCTGTTAATTCAAACATCTTGTTTGCTGATGCTCATTTTAAATATTTTGCTGCATACAATTTCCAATATTCCTAAGAGACTTGTATTTAGTTGATGTGCATTTTTCCCATGACCTTGCAAAGTAATTGCAATGGCTTATAGAAGGCATTTTAGAAAGAAAGTAAAATAGGCTTGCATAACTAATAATATTAACAACAATAAAATAATCTTTGCTTACCACCACCTCCAACACATGTACCCACCGTTCTGATCTTAAAAAATATAAATTGTTTTAACGACATATCTCAATCACAATAAAAAGACAAGGAAAACAGAAATGCTGGCAATATGATCATATCAATTCTAGGTTTTAATTCCATAAGTATACTAGTTTTATGCTACACTTGAATAGACAGAAAGAAATGTGATTTTGAAGAAAAAATAAACTGAATTTCAGGAATAATTCCTAAAGAGCTAAGTTACAGACAAGAGAACACTGAAATGCTCTTATCTAAACGAATGCTATCTGCCAAAATAATTTGTCAATTTAGAGTTACTGTTTTAAAAAGTATATAAATCAAAGACAGTTGAAAAGTGAGAGAGAATAAAAAAGATAGAGAACCTTTCTCTTCAAACAGGAAAGACAGTGAAAAATTTTGAAGTAGCCTGCAGCTATACCACCTCAACCTTGTCAGATTTCACTTGTCAACTCTCTGATGACAGATTGCCACCCCGCTCCAAAAAACTAACCCTAGTAACTGTTGAAAGAAATGGCTTCTTATAAAAAGGGGAATATCGCATGCAACCTGATAGTTGTATACTTGAAAATCCTTTTTTCCCAAATGAAACCTGAAAAATTTTTTCTTTAGCTTTTTATCAAAACTCAGGAGCTAAAGACCTCTCCCACTCTGGGGAAGTGAAAAGAGGATAACATTTTTTAAAACCTATTAAATGAACTTCATTATTTCATTTAATCCTCACAGTAACCTGAAATTATATACTAAATTGTGTGTGTATTTGCATGTATATGTTGTGTGTGTGTGTGTGTGTGTGTGTGTGTGTAAAGTATTTTTTCTGGGCAGGAAATAGTTTCTCCAAGAAGTCCATTTGCTTCCCCTGTCCGCATCCCCCAGTGAAATCTGATAGATTCTAACCCTCTGAATTTACAGATATGAAAACTAAGGTCCAAGGAAGGAAAGTAATCTGCACAAGTTCAGTCAGCTTGTTAGTGGGACAGTGAGGACTAGAATTCCTGTCCACAGATTAGCTGTGTGGTGCTCTTTCTACTCTACCTCTCCCCGCCTAAGCGCTGTGCTAAATAGAGCCTTGTAGCTAAGCTTCTGCTTCAGCCCCTGAGACAAGTGTCAGTGTAGGCTTGTGTAATTAATCCATGGCGAAAGACAGAGATGGAGCCTATATTCTCGCTAACTTTATTTTGCCTAGGAAGCTCTTGGAAGAAGTTACTTGAATGACTATTTAAGGATTATTTTTAATACATCAATATTTTGTAAATAAACTGATGTACTTAAAACATCTCATTAAAAGCAGGATTTCTTAAATACTAAAGAATCTTCACAGAATTTGTTTAGCAAACTTCATAGATAATATAAAAATAAGCTCCACCATGAATTATGTTTTATAGCTATTAAATAAGTTAATGTCTTCCTTTTAAGTTACTACATTTTATCAGAAAAGCGTTATTTCTACTTTGACTACCCTTATTTCATAGTGGCTCTCATTAAGTTCTCAACCCCTCAGTCTCTATGACAAATTCTTAATAAAATGCAAACAAACCCTAAACACTCACAGTTTATGAGAATTCTGCAGAGAATCCTTTTATATTGTGACTTTTTTCCCTTCATACTCTTTCTTCCCGATTGTTTCTTCCACCTTTACTAATGGTTTGTCACAGAGTTATCACGTACATAATACTTTTATTATTTTGTTTCAGTGGCTGAATAGAGAACCAAAGTAGATAACTCAGGAAAATACAGCCTTTTCTTATTGAAATAAAGGCTTGTGAATAACCACGAAGGTCCCCTGAGAAGGGATCAATTTCACTTTAATATATTTAACACAGGTATACATCATCACAGCTTAAAATGTTAGTAATTCCCCAATGCAGTAGGAAATTATTACCTGATATTTAAATATCAGGCAACTAAAACAAGATCCTAGATTATGTTTTACCCTAAAGCCCATAAAATGGATTAATAAAAAAAATGTTTCCTATGCTTTTAAAACTGCACTGATATTAAGCTATGCAGTAAATAGGATAATGTATTTGAAAATATGTGGTAAATGATAATAGTTCAATAAATGTCAGTTTCCTTTTCCTGAATATTCAATAACCATAAAAGAGGCCTATTTCAGTAATACAAAAGGAAAACTATTCTAATTATTTTAGCATTTCACTAGGTATCATTTCATCTTCTATTTTTAGTTTGGTTCAACCTACATTTGCTAGCATCTACAAAGTGCCAGCCATTGGACCAAGAAAAAAAGACAAGCAGTATTTGCATTTGAAGAGGTCATAACTTAGTGGGGGATGCAGTGGTAGGAGAAGAACAAGAAATACAATCACATCAGAGTATGGAAAGTAAATTAGAATCATGTCCAAGAAAGTACAGGGAAGAGAGTTTATTAATTCTAGAATCTGACACAATTTTAATCACAAAAGCAGAAATTATATAGAGTCATGTGTCAGTTAACAATGGGGATATATTCTAAGAAATGCATCATTAGGTGATTTCACCATTGTGGGAACATCACAGTGCAGGCTGTATGGGACAGCCTACTGCTCCTAGGCTACAAACCTGTACATAATGTTACTGTACTGAATACTGTAGCTACTTGTAACACAATGATATTTATGTATCTAAACATAGAAAAGGTATTGTAATATGATATAAAAGATAAACTATGGCACACCTGTATAGGGCACTTACCATGAATGGAGCCTGCAGAACTGGAAGTTGCTCTGGGTGAGTCAGTGAGTGAGTGGTGAGTGAATGTGAAGGTCTAGTACATTACTGTACACTACTGAGACTTTATACACACTGTACACTTAGGCTACACTAAACTTAAAAAAAGGCCCCGCCGGCGTGGCTTAGTGGTTGAGCATCAGCCTATGGACCAGTAGATCACAGTTCAATTCTTGGTCAGGGCATATGCCCAGGTTGCGGGCTCAATCACCAGTGTGGAGTGTGTAGGAGGCAGCCGATCAATGATTCTTTCTCATCGATGTTTCTCTCTCTTTCTCTCTCTCTCCCTCTACCTTCCTCTCTGAAATCAATTTAAAAAATAAAATAAATAAACAAACAAACAGTATTTTCCTTTCTTCAAAAAATAAATTAGCCTTAGCTTACTGGAACATTTTTACTTTATAAACTTTAACTTTTTAAATGTTTAGACTTTTGTAATAACAGTTTAAAACACATTTTACAGCTGTATGAAAATATTATTCTATAAGCTTGTTTTTATTATTTTTAATGTTTTACTTTTTCACTTTTTATTAAGAACATACACACACCTTAGCCTAGGCCAGTGATGGCGAACCTTTTGAGCTCGGCGTGTCAGCATTTTGAAAAACCCTAACTTAACTCTGGTGCTGTGTCACATATAGAAATTTTTTGATATTTGCAACCATAGTAAAACAAAGACTTATATTTTTGATATTTATTTTATATATTTAAATGTCATTTAACAAAGAAAAATCAACCAAAAAAATGAGTTCGCGTGTCACCTCTGACACGTGTGTCATAGGTTCGCCATCACTGGCTAGGCTTACACAGGGTCAGGATAATCGCATCACTACCTTGCACCTCCACATCTTGACCAGATGCAGGGAGCTGTCATCTGATAACAGTGCCTTCTTCCGGAACACCTCCTGAAGACCTGCCTGAGGCTCTTCCTGAGAAGGAGTCACTCTCCTTAGGAAGACGGCCAGGGAGGTTGATTTGTTTCTTTTTTTCATCAAATATTTGCTTTTAAGCAGATAAAGCCCCATAAACATTCTTTTCTATTAATGACAACCTTCTAGTGTTGGGGTCCACATTTTCAAAATTTTTAAGGAGCTTGTTGAGGTCTCTAAAAGCTGCTGCTAAACCCTGCAGTGAATTTCCTTGGAGGGGTTCTTCTTTTGCTCTGCAGGTTTCTTTTCTCCTGTTTCTTCTTCAGCCCTGTGCTCCTGTTCCAGTTCCAACAACTCTGTATTAGTCAATTCCTCAGGAATCACTGATAGGGGTACGAGGACAGAATAAAAATATGATTTTTATTTTTCTCTTCCTTTCTCTTTTCTTTGCCTCCCTTTTACTAACAGAATGTGTAAATAATTGATTAATTATTTATATATGTTTAACCTTGCCTGATTCTGACTAAGACTTTGTTGCAGTTCTCAGATGACCAGGCAAGAACAAAGAGACTTCTAACCCAGCCCTGAACTTACACGCCTTGCCACCAGGAATGCAGAAGCTGACGGATTGGGTTTGAGAAGCACTGGGACGACCCAATCACCGACTGACCGGTTTCATAAGGCTGACCCCTGAATACATTCATCAAGCTGTAACACCCCACAGGGGCTCCATTTCCAGGACCACAAATCACCAGAAACCCCTTTGTACTCCTTACCCACATTCCCTTTCCCCAATTCCCCTAGATAAACTTACTCCTAACAAGCTTAAGGAGGAAGGTGGATGTTATGGTTTTTACCCGCCACCTTCCTAGATTTCCTGCATCTGATATTATTAAACACACACTTATAATCCAATCCCTGTCTCTGCTTTTTGGCAAGGTGGTGACAGGCAGCACGAGCCCTGGACTCGGTTGATCTCCAGTTACATCACCTCTAGGAGCTCTTCAATGTTATTCTCATCCACACCCAAGTTAAAGTTGTTTGCCATCTCAATCATAGCCTGTTGATTTTTACAACCTTCTCACCCTTGGCAAATCCTTTGAAGCCATGGACAAACGTCTTGAGTATCTTCTTTCAGATGCCATTCATACACTCCTTGGTGACATCACCCCAAGCCCAAACAATGTTCTTGATACAGTCACTGATGCTGTAATCCTTCCAGAATTGTGTTTTCTCAGTGTCTTCCTCAGTTGCAGCAATAGCCTGAGCAGATGTCTTCCCTAGGTACTAAGCCTTAAAACCTGTTATAACTCCTTGATTTATCAAGGAGAATCGAAGAAATGGTGTCTGGAAAGAGAAACACCACTTCAATATTGAGATAAAGATCAATAATAAAAAGAGGATGTATGGGAACATTACCAACAATAAGCAAAATCTTTAAAGGTATGTTATTCTTCAAAGAGTACTTCTCCATTTTGCTGGGATAGCAACTCAGGAGGACATTTAGAAGGGGAGCTGGGTCATCCATGACTTCCTATGGTTCCTGTAGTATGTTGGCAGCAGGCATCATTGACATGCGTATAGGCCCCGGGCTCTCACTTTGCCAGATCACAAAGGGTTTCCATATACAGCCTGCAACATTGCCCCCAAGTATGACTGCTATCCTGTCCTTAAAACCTTGAAACCCGACACTGACTGGCCTCCTTATGGAGAAAGTCCTTTCAGACATCTGTTTCCAGAGTAGGGAGGTTTCATCCATCTTGGATATTTGCTCTAGCAAGTAGTTTCCCTCCACAATCAAGCTTATCTGGAGTTTCCAAAAATTCTTCAGCTGCCTTCATATCAGCCCTCAAACACAGACTCACCACTCACTTTCACACTGTGTAATGAATAGCAATCCTTGAATCATTTAAACCACCCAGAGCTAGCAGTAAATTCAACATGTAGTCGAGTCCAGACTTTTCTTCCAACAGCGCAAACATTTTCCCCTTTGGCTTGATTGTCATGGTGCTGAGAGGGATATGCTTCCATGCCTGGTCTTTAATCCAGGTAATTACAACTTTCTCCAACTTTTGTACTTAGGCCCTGCTCAAAGTTTTGTTAGTCTCATTGCCTCTAATGAAGCACATGCTTTAACAGCTTCCGTCATTTTGTTCTTGTTCTTCAAGATCATAGCTGTGGTGGAATGGAACATGCCTGACTGGCGAGCAATAACCATCACTGATTTCCCACCTTTGTTGTCCTTAGTCACTTTTAATTTTATTTCCAGGTCAATCACTAGATGTAGCATCTTACTGGCAACATTTGTAGTGGATTTGGTATGCTTAAGAGCCGTGATGAATGGAACAATACAAGATTAAATGAAGCACAAGAGAAAATGATGCAATCAAGAAACAAGGTAAACACGAGAGGCTGTGAGAGGCTGTAAGAGGCTACTGCCGGCATAACATGGCATACTGTTTTACAGCAGACTTTTTTTAAAAAATATATTTTATTGATTTTTTACAGAAAGGAAGGGAGAGGGATTTTGAAAAAGAAACCTCGATGACAGAGAAACATCGA
>NW_005871054.1:1393278-1483901 GCF_000147115.1 Myotis lucifugus | reverse complement strand
CAACCCGGTTAGGGCAGCAAACTTTTTTGATAGTAGAAAGAGTACACTCTAAAATAATGATAAAAAGTATAGTGTAGTAAATACATAAACCAGTAACATAGTTTGTTATATTAGCAAGTATTATATACTGTACAAAATTGTATGTGCTGTACTTTTATATGACTGGCAAAGCAGTAGGTATGTTTACAGCAACATCACCACAAATGTGCAAGAAATTCATTGTGCCACAATTTCATGACAGCTACGACATCAGTAAACAATATAAAATTTTCAGCTCCATTATAATCTTATGGGACCAACATCATTCAGCACTAAACCAGCATTACAAAACATATTAAAAGGACTTCTTTAAAGAACAAAAAAGGCCAAAACTAGAAATAAGAAAATACATGGAAAAAACATGTCACTAGTAAAGGCAAACATATAGTAAAGATATTGGATCAACCACTTATTAAGAAAAAAAATAGCAAAATCATCTGTACCTACAATAACAAGTTAAGGAATACACACACTCACAAAGATATAAAATATGATATCAAAAACATAAAACATGGGTGGGGGGATACACGCGCTTACAATGCTTTCAAACTTAAGTGACCATCAACTTAAAACAGAGTGCTATATACACAGGATATTACATATGAATCTCATGGTAACCACAAGCCAAAAGCCTATAATAGGTATATAAAAATAAATAAATAAATAAAGGAACCCAAACATAATACTAATAAAAGTCATCAAATTACAAATGAAAAAAAAACCAAACAAACACAAAGGAACAGAGGACTACAAAAACAAGAAAACAATTAACAAGTGGCAATAAGTATATACCTACCCATAAATATCTTAAATATCAATGGACTAAATGCTCTAATCAAAAGACAAAGGGTGGCTGCATGGATAAAATAACAAGATCCATACATATTGTGCCTACAAGAAAGTCATTTCAGATCTGAAGACACAGAGATTGAAATGGAAGGATGACAGCAAAGGGAACCAGCATCAAATTGAAAAGGGAAGTTACTGCATGGGAGAACATATTTGTCAGTGATACATCTGATAAGGATTTCATTTCCAAAATATATAAAGTACTCATATAACTCAACAAAAGAAGACCAATAACTCAATTAAAAAATGGGCTCAGGACTAAATAGACACTTCTCCGAAGAGGACATAGAAATGGCCAAGAGACATCTGAAAAAATTCTCAATGTCACTAATTATCAGAGAGATGCAAATTAAAACAATGAGGTACCACCTCACACCTGCCAGAATGGCTACCATCAATAAATCAGCAAACAACAAGT
Source organism: Myotis lucifugus (assembly GCF_000147115.1). Classification (NCBI taxonomy): domain Eukaryota; kingdom Metazoa; phylum Chordata; class Mammalia; order Chiroptera; family Vespertilionidae; genus Myotis; species Myotis lucifugus. Next base: position 1,482,595 of record NW_005871054.1, on the reverse strand, counting down.
GCTGGCAAGGATGTGGAGAAAAAGGAACTCTATTACACTGCTGGTGGGAATGTAGACTGGTACGACCACTATTGAAAACAGTGTGGCATTTTCTCAAAAAATTAAAAATGGAACTGTTGCCCTAGCCAGCTTGGCTCAGTGGATAGAGCGTCAGCCTGTGGACTGAAGGGTCCCAGGTTCGATTCCGGCCGAGGGCACATGCCTGGGTTGCAGGCTCGTTCCCCAGTGGGGGGTGCGCAGGAGGCAGCCAATCAATGATTCTCTCTCATCATTGATGTTTCTATCTCTCTCTCCTTCTCCTTTCCTCTCTGAAATCAATAAAGAAATATATTTAAAATCCTTAACCCTTAAAAAAAAAACTTTAAAAAAAATGGAACTGTCATTTGACCCAGTGATCCCACTTCTAGGAATATATCCTAAGAAGCCTGAAACAGCAATCTGAGAGCATAAATGCACCCCTAGATTCATTGCATTATTTACACTAGCTATAACAATCCAAGTATCCATCAGTAGATGAGTGGATAAAAAAGATGTGGTACATTTACACAATGAAAAACTATGCAGCTATTAAAAAGAAGGATCTCTTGCCCTTTGAGACAGCATGGAAGGACCTGGAGAGTATTTGTGAAATAAGCTAGTCAAAGAAAAACAAGTATCACATGATCTCATTTATATGTGGAATTTACTGAACAATATCAACTGATGAACAAAACAGATCCAGAAACATTGAAACATGCAACAAACTAATGTATTTCAGAGGGAAGGGGGTTGAGGGTGGAGGGAAGAGATTAAACAAAGAACTTACATGCATGTATGCATAGCCCATGGACAAACAATAGTTCGGGAAAGGCCTCAGAAGGGAGTAGGAGGGGGGTGGAGCGGGGTCAATGGGGGGAAGAAATAGGACATCTGTAATACTTTCAACAATAAAGATTTAAAACATATTCCATGGAAGGGAAAAGTAATGGTCATAAGAATGCTCGTTGAACTCAGAGTCAATAACTGGTGTTGCTGCCAACTACTCAGGCTGTGTGTCTGTAAACATACAGTTCAGGACCTGGCACAGATGGCACCAGCCAATGAAAGGGTGTCTAGGTGGTCAAAGCAGGGTTTGCTATTTGTTCAGTAGTTAGTAGTCAGTTATTTTCTAATAAATCATATCTAATAATCATATTTTAACTACAAGTATTTTTATTTATAGCTCAATACATATGAGTGCATGGTAAATTTGGTATGAACAATAGTTACTATGAATCCTCTTTTCATGAACATTCCAACTTACACATATGTAAAGTACCTAATTTATGAAACTGATGTGTGGACATGATTTAGTTATTTCAAACATAAGTTTTATGGTGTAATTTTGTTGCAAATTATTCAATATTCCTCGAAAGTACTTTCCACTAAAACTGCTCAATAAAAGGTTTAATAGTTACAGAGCGATAGTTGATTCCTGAAAACTGCATTTGTTTTGGGTGTTGTTAACCCTCCTATATCTAAATCACGGATTATGCCAATAAGAAAATATCTACAACTTGCCTTTAGAAATTTCATTTATTTGTTTCTAAGCTCAGCAAATTTGGAAAATCTCCAAGGTCTTAGTGTTACTCATTTTATGTCAGACCAAACTGAGAAAAAAAGTTCTCTTCTCAGCTAAGCAGGGAGCACCTACTGTATGCTGAGTGCTTTATACGCAAATTACCATTTAGACTTTACAATAACCACATGAGGTAATAGTTCCCTATTTGATAAAGCAGAAAAGTGATGAATCTATATTTTTTTCTTTTTTCTTTTTTTATTTTTTTTTAAATATATTTTATTGATTTTTTTACAGAGAGGAAGGGAGAGGGATAGAGAATTAGAAACATTGTTGAGAGAGAGAGAAACATCAATCAGCTGCCTCCTGCACACCCCCTACTAGGGATGTTGCCCACAACCAAGGTACATGCCCTTGACCGGAATCGAACCTGGGACCTTTCAGTCCGCAGGCCGACGCTCTATCCACTGAGCCAAACCGGTTAGGGCTGAATCTATATTTTTAACACAAATTTGTCAAATTCCAAAACCCATCATTTTGTCACTGCATGCTGCTTCTATTGTAGGGTATTTAAAACAATTTTTAAAAAAGTTCTGACTACTCCACCCCATATTCCACAGCCCTCCATGAGGCTCGGAGACTTCCTTCAGATGCCCATCACCTCCACACCGAAGGGCAAGGGCACAGCCAGCCACCATGTTGTGAGGACACTCAGCCTGTGGAGAAGACCACATCTGGGGAGGGAACTGGCCTCTTGCCGGACAACCAGCACCCCCTTGCTAACCATGTGCATGAGCCTCCTGGGACTTAGATCCACCAGTTTTCAGACAATTGCAACCTCATAAGAGATCCTGTGCCAGAACTGCCCATCTAGGCCACTCACAAATATCTGATGTACAGAAACCATGAAGATAAAAAAATGTTTATCTTTTAGAGTTCTGATATTCGTTTATTAAATTTGTGAATAATTCATTTTGAATGTAAGTGACCTTTCTAATCTTATCACCAACTCTTTTCCCTTTTCCAACAATATGGAGTACACTATAGCTACACAAAAATGTTCACTGTCTTACTGACAGAGGGAGAGAGAGGGGAAGAGAAAAGAAAAGGAAACAAGGGCAAAAGAAAAAAAACCTAAAAACCCACCCTTTCATGTCTTTCCTGTTAATGTCACCACCCTCATGTCCTCTTTTCCCTTCTTAGCTCTGCTTCTTCTTAAATATATCCTGATCCTTCTACTTCTTTCCAACTCCATTCTCACCTCTAGTCTAGTCCACCATATTATCTTGCCTGGAGCACTTCCATAACCTTCTAACTGCTCTCCATTCCCAAGTTTTGAGCCTCTATTACCCATTTCCCATAAAATATAAAAATATCTTTTTAAATGTTAATATATTATGCACAATCTATATTATAAAAGGCCCATGGCCCCAACGCCATAATGACCAAATGAGCAGCAGATGCAGCAGATGGGGCGGGGCAAGAGCTACTAGTGGTGGAGAGCTATGAGAGGCTGAGGGCGGGGCGTGAACTACGAGCAGCCATGGGTGGGGCGGCCAGCTGAGGCAAGCGGAAGCGAGCTACTGGCGCACGATTTTGTGAGCGCTGGGCCTCTAATATATAATAATACAGTATTTAATAAAAACATACAATATTTTTAAATATACAAATCAGATCATTTTATTTGTCTAAAACTCTTCAAAAAGTTTCTCCTTGCATGTCTTAAAGTCCTTATATGAGCATGCATACCTCTGGGTGAGCTGGCCCCTCCCTCTTCTACATAATCTCCCTTCACTTACCCCAGAGAAAGACAATTTGGGATAAAATTGTAAAGAGCCTTAAATAATATGCAACAAGTCTGAATTTTATCCCATATGTCAATAGTTTTCAAACTTTTTTCTCCTGGCAGAACACTTTTTCCTTTAATAAAACATTGCAAATAACTTCAAAATATAAAATTTGTAAAAGTAGAGATGTTCTGGTTGAAGCAAGGTCCAGGGGCCTAGTCCAACCACTAACACAAACAGTATTCTGTGGCCAAATGGTTATGTGGCAGGAGGCGGAGGGATTTCTTTAGTTCTCAATTTTTAGCTGTATTGCATTGCCTGGATTGACCTGCTCTGGCTCAACTTCTCTCTCACATTTCGTCCTTTAACTCTAATTTAGAATATTTCTTTAATTTTATCTCCCAGATTACTATTCAGTCTGTAGTTAAGATCTATTACGTTGCTTTGTTCTGTGTGTGTATAGTTTTTATTATTTTAACAATCACAATTTTTATTTTCAAAGTGGTCTGTTCTTGTTCCAATATCTTCTGGAATCTCTCAAAATTTACCTGGTATTGATTACAACAGTGGTCGCCAACCTTTCAGACCTCACGGATCACCAGAGGTCCGTGGACCACCGGTTGGCGACCACTGGATTAGAACGTACTTCATATGCTCTTCTGTCCTTTGAGTTAAATGTTTCATCCCAATCAGTTGTCTGTTCATTTTGGCTCTTTTTCCTGCTATGGGTTTTTTTATTTGTCTGATGATCCTTGACGATCCATTCATGTTTTAAAATGATGTAAACTGATTAGCTTATATCGCCGGCTCAGGTTTCTCTACAGCCACAGACCTTTGTTTTCCCCATTTGGTCTCTTTTGTGTACAGGAGGGTATGTACATGACCATGGCCACATTAAGATGTGCAGGAGAGCACACAGGGGCAAGCGGAGGAGGCTCCAACTGGCACAAACAAATACTCTAATGTATTTTCCTCCTGGGCAGGACTGCCTTTCCTTTCCATTTTTCCTCCCATCCATGTCTGTAACATAGGTAAGTCCTCCCAAGGTACTTCATTTTCTACTCTTTTCTCACGTCCCTATAGCCACACTGGAATTCTTTCCAGGATAGGTAGCTTACCTTATGTTAAGACTTCTGATTTTCAGAAATGGGCAAATGCCACTGCTGTCTTCTGTTGCTAATGTGTATGTGTGTGCACATGTATGTGTGTCTCTGTGTGAGAGAGAGAATATGCATGTGTGTGTGTGCATGATTTGAGGAGAGAGGAAGAACTGGGCAAGGAGAAATACTAGCCTTCCTGCTTAAGGCACAGACCTTTAGATAATTATTCCTACTCTCATGTACAGGTATTTTCTCTTCTGTGCCATTTTGAGTTGTCATTTTCCACACTTCTGCTTTCTGTCTCTCAGGAATTCCTCACAATTTCTAATGGCATCATTCCTTTTTGTCTAATAGTGTTGAGAATTTATATTTTAATTCTTCCCTCATTTGAAAGAATTTAGAAAAGAAAGGGAAGTTAGTGGCATATTTTAAAAGGGATTAGAAGGGGAAAGGGCCTTAGAGTATCAGTAAATTAAGAGTAATAAAGGTTAAAGATATAAAAATAAAATTCAAACCTCATGTCATGACCTACCTCTCCAAACTCCTTATTTTACAACTTTGCTCCTTAGCTCACCATAGTCCAGGAACATGGGATTGCTTTCTGTTCCTCAAAAATATTAAGCCTACGCCCTAACCGGTTTGGCTCAGTGGATAGAATGTCGGCCTGCAGACTCAAGGTTCCCAGGTTCGATTCCGGTCAAGGGCATGTACCTTGGTTGCGGGCACATCCCCAGTGGGGAGTGTGCAGGAGGCAGCTGATCGATGTTTCTCTCTCATCGATGTTTCTAACTCTCTATCCCTCTCCCTTCCTCTCTGTAAAAAATGAATAAAATATATTTTAAAATAAAAAGAATGTTTAAAAAAATATTAAGCCTATTACTAGTTCAGAGCCTTTGTGCTGTCCTTTTATGTATAAATCTGATGCTTCTCATGTTTCATAAAGCTGCTCGGTAATATTCCCTCACTGTATCATAAGTATTCAATAAATATTTGATAAATAAAGCTTTGGGAAGAGAAGACATTGCCAATGACACAAGGTCTCAGAAAAGTAAAGAACAGCATCACCATCAAAGTTGGAATGTTAGCCATAAAAATAAATCCTATGCCCTGGCCAGTGTGCTCAATGGTTAGAGCACCAGCTTGCACACCAAAGGGTCTCGGGTTAAGCTGACCCCTCCCTAATTCCTGGTTAAGCTCAGGATTCCTCTCCTATAATGCAACTCACTGCCTGTGCAGGTGTCATCTGTCCATCTTCATATCACACTAAGGTGCTCAGGATTCAGAGAACATGTGCAAAGATGCTGATACTTCAATTACTCTATTGCTGTGAATAATAAACTGTCCTTCATCTCTGATCTAGATGCCTCGTGTTTTCTATCAGAATCCATTAAGCTGTGGCAGGCTAACTTTTTAGTTGGCAAGTAGGGTAAAATCTTAGACTCTTCATGCTTCTTAATGTGAAGTTGTGAGAGAAAAATGAGACATTAAAGCTTGATGACATTTTTTTATAATGAAGAATGAAGAGAGGCCTTCTGTTGCGTGAGGCAGGGAGAATAGTGGGAGGCCTAACATGAGTGAGAAAAAGGCAAGAAAGTAAACTAGAAAGGAACACCTCCTCTTTTCCTTGTCCCTTTCACCAGCTTATAAATACTGTTTTTTGTGGGGTTCTTTGCCTGATTTATATTAATGTCCTTCTTCTCCATTGCTATCATTTGATTTGGTCCAGGCTTCCTACTCCTTCCCTGGGCTATTTCAATAATCTATCTAAAGAGCCTGTCTTTGCCCCTACCCAATCCAATGATAAATAAATCTTTTCAAACAACATATATCATCATATCATTCCTCCATTTACAAGACATTGAAATTAAACTAAAGGCACTATCATTTGAATTTTTAAAAGCTGTGAACTATATCATACAAATTAAAGTATAAAACATTTAAGTACTATTTAAGGAATAATAAAATGAATGTCCTGTACCCACTATGCAGCTTAAGAAATAGACCACTACGAAACCTTAAAATCTTATGACCCCCCCCCTTCCCTATTTGCATCCCTTCCATTCCCTTCTCCAGAGGTAATAAGCACCTTAAATTTCGGGTTACTCTTCCCTTTCCCATTTTCAAAATAGATTATTTATGTATTCATCCCTAAATATATTGCTAATAAATGGATAAATAGATGTGGTATACCCATACAATGAAATATTATTCAGCCTTAAAAGGAATGAAATAAATTCTCTTTAAAATCCTCCTATGGCACCCTATTGCCAAGAACACAGAGATTTAACATTGACAATCAAGGCCTTCATAATTATTTACCACTACCTTTCTAGTCCTACCTCTAATACAAACCCTAGAACTGTCACTAGATGACATATAACTTGCTACATCTATAGCCTTATACTTTCCTACTTTTTTAAAAAATATATATTTTATTGATTTTTTTTACAGAGAGGAAGGAAGAGGGATAGAGAGTTAGAAACATTGATGAGAAACATCGATCAGCTGCCTCCTGCACACTCCCCACTGGGGATGTGCCTGCAACCAAGGTATATGCCCTTGACCAGAATCGAACCCGGGACCCCTCAGTCCGCAGGCCGACGCTCTATCCACTGAGCCAAACAAGTCAGGGCTACTTTCCTACCTTTTATTATGCTGTTCCCTCTACCTGGAATATATTTCTCACCATTCAGTAGCTTCTTTAAGCTTTTCAGATGCCACCTCCTCCATGAAGCTTTCCTGTTCTCTAGTCAGGAAATCTTTTCTTCATCATATTTTCCATATAGTGTGCACTTTCTACTGTAACTGGCTGATAGCTTTTTAATCACTTTCATCCTTTGGTTTTAGTGACACTGCACTCCCCTCATTTTCCTCCTACTTCTCCAGCTGCTGCTTCTTAGTATTTTTTTTTCTTTCTTAGTACGGTTCTTTATCATCTGTCCATCTCTAAAATGTTGGATCCCTCAGGGACTTATTCCTAATCCTCCTCTCTTCTCTTTATTTCAAAACATTTCATCTATTCCAAGTACTGCCTACATGCTGATGACTCTTAGTCACTAGTCTGCATTTATCTCCCAAGAATCTGCTTTATATATCTAACTTCTACTGGCCATCTCCATACAGCATTTCACATTAAGTTCACAGTTTCTAAAATTGAATTCATATTCTTTCCTTTCAGACCCTTTCATGTTTCCAATCACATTAAATAAAAGTCTCATTCACCTAGTTACCTAAGTCAGAAACTTGAGTGTTACCATCAATACTAATTCTTCCACAAATCACATCTTGTCAGTCACCAACTGTTACTGTTAGTACCTAAATATTTCATAAATTCATCTCCTTTTCTCCATTTCTATTGCTATCAAAATAGTTTATGACTCCAACACATCTTAACGAATCACTCAGAAAGTCCTCACTTTGTACCCCTGCCTCTAATCTGACTCCTTCCAGTCCATTCTGTACACTACTACCAGCACAACCTTTCTAAACAACTTCCCACTGCACACCAAGGATGAAACTATGATACACAGGACTATGCATAAATGATCAATAGTTGCTCACAGCTCCAACTTCATCTCTGAACACTAAAATCTTGGAGTTCCACGAGTCATGCCAAGTTCTCCAGCTCTTCTTTGCCTTTGTACACATTATTTCATGGTAGATTCACTTAACTATCCTCTCTCCCTTTCAACCCTATACTTGACTAACTCTTACACATACTAAGCCTCAGTAAAGTTATCCAAAACTTTCTCCAGGAAGCTTTCTCCAACACCAGGCCTTGCTAAGACTTGGTTATATGGCAAAACCTAATTCCACCACAGGCACTTTCAGAATACTGTTTGCTTTCCCAGTCATAGCACTCATCAACTTACATTTAGATTTTAATTACCTATTTACTTGTCTGTCTCCCTCACAAGACTGTAAGCAACTTGAGCCACCACAGGCACCGTACTTACACTTATAGAACACACTAGATGTTTTATAAACATTCATTGTCAAATGAATGAATGAATGATACTTATCTCTGCTAAACAAGAACATACGTCCCCCAATGGCAAAATCTGACTCTGATAAATTGTAAAAGTACAGCTCAAAATGCTAGGAAAGAAACCTCAAGAGTCATTCATACAGTCCAGACCTCTGCCTTCAGGCAAGTAAAATATAATCAATGTCTTAATTACATATAACAATTATAAATTATTGTTGGCAATATTATTTAAAATAACATGTGAAATTATAAAATTAGATGTACAGAATCTAATATAAGATGTTAAAGTAAAAACTCACTATGCATGAATTGGTTCATTAATATGCCAGTAGAGACAAATAAAAAACACAGAGAAATATGACTACCCTGTAGAATTGGAATGTTGTAACCTACTTAAAGTTTTTATCATTTAAAAATATTTTAAACCATTCCTCCAAATAAAAAATTTGCTTTTGACAAATTGCTTTGGGTATTCAAAGGGAAAGAAATTCATACAAGCATGAAAATGATTTCCATACTCAACAATTTTAGCATATATGACATAAGTCTGCTTTAAATATACTACATCACCCTGTATATTTTCTTTATAGTTTAATATCAACCATCAAAATCACTCGTGTCAACACCTCCTTTAAAAACATTCACTGATATATTATTCAAGGAAAATGTTTTTAAAGCATATATTATTTTGACATGTATTTTCAAACTGACAAGAACTCCACAATTATAAGGGCTTACATTTTTTTTAAAGTAATAAAGCTGGCAGAAAAGATGAACTAGCCTGATAGAATTTCACTAATGATTCTGAAAGTCAGAATCCTATCACTTCTAATGAAGTAATAACATTTAAGAAAAGTAAATTATTTACTCAAGGAAATCAGTCTCTTTTATTTTGTTCTGAAAAAAAATCACATGAAGTGAAATGCAAAATAACTGTGGATAGTGTGATATTTTCAAAACAATACAGTGCTAATCATTGGAATCGTGGGCTGGTGTATATTTCTCAGACTTTTCTCAATTTTCCCCTTTTTAATTATTGAACCCAAGTTGGCTAGAACTCTAATAAACTGTTAAAAATATTGTGTCAACATCTGTTGCTAAAATATTTAAAGGAAACCTATTTTAGCAACAATACATTTGATAAAAAGTAAAAATTTCCCAAAATATGCAGTTAATTTTTTTAAAATGTATACTTTCTTCTAAGACTTTAATCCACAATTTATACATATAGAAAACTGTATTAACTCATGGTAATCTGGATAATTTTTTGACACCTAAAGCCACCCTTTTCATTTGAAGTCAAAATTGTGCATGTATTCCAAGGCGAAAGCAGATAGAATTCTTTTACATTGCTAAAGATTCTGTAACATGTTGTTTGAGTAAAATGAGTATGTTGAATAGTGTCTGCTCCACACATGATGGTTAAAAAGAAAAAATTCTGGTAAGAGTTTGATTATTCCAACTAGTATCAAATTAATTTTAATAGTATATTTCTTTCTAATAGTTGAACTATTATATATAAGCAATCAAAGAATTTGAACCAATAATTCTAATAAGTATTGTCATTTATTTATAGACTTGATAAATCATTTCTTGAGTGATTCAGAGAATGCTTTATATTTTTTTTATTTCTTAAATAGTCTAGCAATTTCATCATTTTTACTGGTATTCTAAATAGAAGCAAGATATTCTATAAAGAGGTTCTGTCCCAGAAGCTTTGTAATGAGTATTATTTTGAAAAACAAATTTTAAAAATTAGACTTTTAAAAACTATATAGAAACTGTTCTCTATATCACTATTTAAAGGTAGCTTAAAGATGGTCTGAACAATTCTAGCCAAGACAAAAATAAGTTTTCTATGTTAAGAAACAATATTTAACTTAGTAAAATTATTTTTATAAACAACAGGCATAAACATTTACTTGGCCTCTGATAATAACATTCTTATAAAACATCAAAATATTTGTTTTTCTCTTATAATGAGGTTAAACTATAAAGTCAGAGTATTTACAACAAGTGCAAACAAATTAATCTATGGAATTAAAAAGGCAAGGAATTCAGAAAATTCATTACATGAATTTTAATTCATTAAAGTGAATAATGAATTCACTTTAAGAGCAGATTTTTATGTGGAGCGAGTAGCTTGTTGGTACAGAACTCTCTTATGGTTGGCTAAGGAATGGGCTTGGTGCTTGCAAGAGGCACCCCCAACCATTCAGAAATAAAGAAATGCTAATGGTGAACCAGGAAACACATGAGAGTGTTTTACATTGTACATGAAAATAATGATGTCTCTATGTGATTATGTTAAATGCAAAAAAAGCAGCAAGCTAGAACTATATTACATATTTTCCTAATTAAAACAATTAAATTATATATTTCAGCTTTTAATTGGACCCATTTTTTAAACAATTTAAACACTATGATTTTGTTTCAAAACTGCACACATATTTTACTGTTAGGATTTATAATTCAATATAGTGTATAATTAAGTTATAATCACATAATATTTTATTTCACATTTTTTATTGTATATGTTAAAAACAACTTCAGATTACTTCCATAAATTTTTTAACATAATGTTCTTTTTTGTTTTATTTCAAAATCACTTAACATTATGAAAAAACAGAGGAACAGATATTAAAATATATAGCAAATGTTTCACTTTTGCCTCAGTTGGTATTAAAGCAGCAAATATTGGGTTTCTCTCCCTTTCTTCCCCCTCATTCTCTGATCAACAACTGTATTATTAAATGTTTAAAAGTAAGGGTAGAAGAGTTGTGTAAAGCCAGATCAGTTAGTAACTGCTAACTAATGAGACCACGGAACAACTGGCCTTTTTTTGACATCACTTTTAAATCTCTTTGGGCTAAATTTGTAGTCGGCATGTGAGAATCGGCCATAGCAATCCTTTTACCCTAATGAGTATTCTATGTGTAACTCTCCATGCATTAAAAATAAGGCTTGCACAGTTTATCTTTCAAATATCTAAATAAATATGTACATATATAGTACAAAATCCAAGTTCTTTATAAAATCTTAACAAATTTATATAATACATATACATGCATATTTATACATTAGTAATATATCTACACCACACACACACATATACTCACACACGTGCATGCGTGCCTGTATCTCCAACACTCTAGCAGTCTTCTACACAGCTAAGAAGTTGAGTTACAGTCATTAAAAGGATTATCTAAAATAAGTGCCTGCATAGCAATATCTTGGTTGAGGCCTGAATAAGCTATATGTTTAACAGAGCGTGTCCAATGTGAGGATTCCCATTCTTAAGACTATATGTATTACCTAAATGAAACTGTTTGAAGCCTGAATATCGCATTCAAATGCTATAGGCCAGGGAAGGAAGCATTTTTTTCTTCCTGAAAGGAATTTGATGCTTCTGAAACTCTGACATATTTGGGAGAAAAAGTATAGCTCTAAACTAAATTAAGTATTCACAGAACAAACACTGCAGCTGCGAGAGTAATTCAAATTTCCTATCACCAATGTTTCAATTCTCTTTTAAAAGAATGATTTTCTGAGGTCGGAGGTTACTCCCATTTTCATGGCTATTCAGCCCCCTGGCTAATGTAGCTAAAATGGGTGCCATTAAATAGTGACAATTGTGAAAATGGATATATCTGCAAGAGCAGCAAGTCATTTTATAAAGGCTGCCAACTACTATAAAAATATTGATTTCTTTAATTCCATAAATTATTTCTATAACTTTTATCTAAAACTAGCTTGCATGACTCAAATACTAAATCTATATTTTTTCAATAGAATATTAATTACACATTACATTCCAAAAGTTTCAAAGGGAACTGAAAATAAATTAAAAATGAAAATACTATATATCATCAAATAAGCCACAAGCAATGGCCCAACTGCTTGGACTCACAGTAATCCCAAACCATCTCTAATGCATGTATGTCTGTGCGTCTGTGCACACATATACCCCTATTTCACAAACAGAAGGAAAATTACTCTTCCCTTCAAACTTACTCTGCTAATTACTGATATAACCTATGGTATAAGAGAAGCTTAAATATATTCTAAAATAATGTATTCATAAATAATAAAACAATATTACTTCCAAGTATAATATCAAAAACGCAAAAGAAAAATACTAAATGTGATAGTCTTGAAGTAATTTAACATTAGAAGGAAAGAATTTTATAAAACAAATTACTAAATTTCTAAAAGTATAATTTTTGTATAGTTGTACATGGAAAATAAGTTTTAAAATCCTAAGCTGTTTCACTACATTAGTAAAATGTAAAAATCAGTTTTAACTCTGTGTCTGATATAGGATATATGACTCACGGTTAGAAAAATACACATATAGTTTGTATAATTCTGTCAGTTATGATAGCCTACTTAAGTATTTAAATTGATTCTGATTTTTCTGTGATTATCAGTGAATATTTTAAAATGGTAAGATAGCTTCATTTTGTGCTTCCAAAATATTGAAAGACATTTAAATACAAATGTAACTGAAATGATGTAATTTATTAAAGTGCTGGAAGACACGACTTTCTTTTAATTTCCAAAAAGAACTGTATCCCAAATTGGAAAAATAGAAGGGGGGGAGACGACTTTCAAAATTAAGAATTAAGATTTCAAATAATTATCTGCATAGAAATTATTTTCTTTATTATACAAGTAAATCAATAATAATTTTCATTGTAGAAACTAAATCTTCAATTTAATAATTTAATGACCTGAACTTACATAGGAATGTAAGGGTTGTGGATTTTTTTTAATTTAAAGGATATAAGACAAAACATGCCAAGAGGAAAGCTACGTTTCAAGTTCTAACTGATCAACAATTACTTGATAAGATGAAACATATAACATTATGGATAATTGCTCAAATCCTACGGCATTTAGAGTGATTTGAGGTAGTATAGGGTAAGCCTATTTAACTGTAGTCACAGAGCAAGTCAATATTTAAATACTTATAGAGAACCAAATTGAATCAGTTTTCTGTTTTTTATTATTTTTTTCTTTCTGTAGTTAGTTGAGCTTAAAATGCAATATAAACAATATTCAAACTTTGAGACCTTTGTCTAAATTAAACGAAAGGCCCCCATTTAAATCCTGGAACAGTTAATAAAACAGAAAGATTTATCCATTCATTTTAATATTTTAAGAATTCTTACTTACAAAGAGTTTCCTCAACCAGAATTTTTATTTCACCCTCCTGCCTCCCAAAAAATAAAATAAATAAATTGTCCACATACTTCATTATATGGTCCTTGCACAATTGCACCACCTAGTGTTTATTAGCCAATAGTACTACAAATTCAGTAAAGCTTTCTCAGTATTTAAAACAAAATAAAAAACTACCATCACCATCATGATACCACCACACTACAAGTGCCATCCAAACTTTAACTTATCTTTATCCCACTTATAAAAGTTCGACAGTTGGAGATACAACAAAATTTTAGACTTTAATTGTGATCTATTTAAATATGAATATACTTTAAGCAGAAGGAAAGTAATACCAGATGGCAATCTGACATCAGTGGACATTTGGTCCCGTCCAAAACATCCAGATTTAGACAATGACCCTGGGTTCAAATAGCCCCTAATATTTATTTCTACTTTTGGCTTATAAGATTAATACATAAAATATACTATCATATTTTATTCGTCAATAGTTGTGTTGTGGCCATATTGCCAATAATAAACCTTTCTGTCTCAGTAACCTAGCTGGTAATGGCACATAGGTTAGACAGGTGGGTTGGGTGTAGAATATCACAGAAGAGCAGGTTTATATTAACTACTGGAGGCCCGATGCACGAAACTCATGCAAGGGGCTCCGAGGGCCGAGGCGGCAGCCCCGGCTGCCACCCCAGAAGCAGCAGCTCCAGAAGGACGTCCGATCTAATTAGCATATTACATCTTATTATTATAGATGGACTAAATGTCTCTGTGGACATCTTGGACAAGACCAAATTTCAAGGACCTTTTGGCACGGACCAAATGTCTCCATGGACACATTGAAAATGCAAAAAGGAAAAAAGAAAAGTGAGAAACACAAGTGTGAAATCCCGTATTAAACCCATAATAATAATACCTTTTGAGGTCTCAAAAGTAAGATAGAATTGAAATACAAACCAGCAAAAGCATATAAGCCATGAAGTAGGCAAAAGTAATTTAAAAATTCTGAGGTCATTTTAATGTCTGAGAAGAAATCAGTGGTATTAATCAATCTGAGATCTTAAAAAGTTAATATTTTTTAATGTTTAGGGTAACCACGACAATAACATAAATGAGTAACTTTCAAACTAATGGAAGGAGAAAGTTGAGAAGAAAATATCAATCCAACAATGAGATATCACTACACAGCTATTAGAATGGTGAAGATCTAAAACACTGACAACACCAAATGTTAGTGAGGATGTGAAACAAGGACTTTCATTCATTGCTGGTGGAATACCACCACTTTGGATGACAGGTTAACAGTTTCTTACAAAATAAAATATACTCTTACAATAATCCAGCAATCATGCTCCTTGGTATTTACCCCAAAGAAATGAAGATGCTTGTTGACACAAAAATCTGTACATGGATATTTACAACAGCTTTAATCATAATTGCCCAAACTTGGAAGCAACCAAGATATCTTTTAGTAGGTGAGTGGATAAGTGAACCATAGCACATACAGACAATGGACTAGGTATTCAGTATGAAAAAGAAATGAGCTACCAAGCCATGAAAAGACATGGAGGAAGCTAAAGTGCATATTACTAAAGGCTAACATACTAATGATTCCAACTATGGCATTCTGGAAAAGGAAGATAATATAAAAGATCAATGATTGCTGTGGGTTGGGGGAGGAAGAGTTGAATAGGCAAAGCACACAGGATTTTTAGGGCAATTAAACTATTCTGTACTATATTTTGATAGTAGATAAGTATCATAGTACATTTGTCAAAACTCATAGAGTGTACAACACCAAGAGTTAATCCTAGTGTAAACTTTGGAGGATGATGTGTCAATGTGGGTTCCTCAATTGTAAGCAATGTACTATTCTGGTCAAGAAGGTTGTGTGTGACGGGAGACAGTGGATTTATGAGAACTCTCTACCTTCTGCTCAATTTGCTGTGAACCTAAAACTGCTCAAAATACAATATTTTTGCAAGTAATGCAAAAGAAGGCAAGAAAAACAAATATAAACAGGAAGAACAAATAAAAATCACAAAACAAGATGGTAACTATAAACCTGAAATATAAGTAATTCCATCAAATGGAAATGGATTAAGTAATCTAGCTAAAAGATGGAGATCAGACTGAATTAAAAAACAAATAAAAAGCAAACCAAACATCATATTTAAAAGAGATACATCTAAAATATAAGGATACACAAAAATTCAAAGTAAGAAGAAGGAAAAAAGATTTATCATGAAAATGCTAACCAAAAGATGCCTGGTGCAGTCATGAATATTAGCCAAAAAACACTTTAAAAAGTATTTCTAGAGGAAGAGAGGGTCAATTCCTAATGATAAACTTTCAGTTCACCATGAAAAAAATAATTTATGATGAGTATGCATCCAATAACACAACCTCAACATGTATTTTTAAAAAGCAACAGAACTAAAAGGACAAATAAATCAATCTACTTTTTCCAATTCAATAACCAGGGAGAAAATCAGAGAATAGAGATATAAAACACCATTAACAAACTTGTCCCAAAGGGCATACAGAGAACATTACACTCAGAGGCTGTAGAATATACACTCTTTTCTAACTCAATTTGGAAATAAAAAAATCAAATGGGCCAAAACAAGTCTTAACAAATATTATAAGATAATGCAAAACACATTCTCTGACCAATTAAGCTAGAAATCAACAAAAATAGAAATAAACCATAATGTAAGTCATCAAGAAACACATCCTATATAGTAAAAGGCTAATATGCAAATTGTCCCCACAAGCGGGAGTTCAACCGACTGGGAGTTAGACGTACGCTGGCAGCAGGCGGCAGTGGAGGTGCTGCCAGTCCTGATGGGCCCAACGAGAGCAGGACCAAGGCAGGATGATGGAGCAGGTGAGTGGGTGGCGCCAGGCCAAGGCGGGTGCGAGCAGGGGCCCTGATGGCCCCGCTGGTCGCCCCACAGATCAGCCCTGATCGCTGGCCAGGCCTAGGGACCCTACCCGTGCACAAATTTCGTGCACTAGGCCTCTAGTTTCTAAATAACCATGAGTGAAAGAAAAAAACTCAGAAAAAATGTTGTGTTTTGAAATAAGCAATAACAAAAAATATAATTTGTGCTAAATATCCACCTAAACAAGTTAAAAATAAAAGGACTGCAAAGTAACATTATTCACAATAGCCAAGACATGTCCATCCATCATTAGATGGATGGATAAAGAAAGTCTGGAATATATACACAATGGAATATTATTCAGCCTTAAAAAATAAAATTCTCCTATTTGCAATGACATGGATGAACCTAGAGGACATTATGCTGAAGTGAAATAAGCCACAAGCAGAAAGACATATCACATGATCTCACTTATATGTGGAAACTTTTTAAAAAAAAGTCAGACTCAAACAAAAAGTAAATGGTAGTTACTGGAGCCTGGGGGGTGGGGGAAAATGAGAGGTATTAACCATCCCCTCTTTCAGGAATAATTCTTTTCCCCTATGCTCCCCAGACTAGTTTACTTCCTAGCCTTCTGACCACTCTTGCTTAAGAGCGTCTTTTTTGTTTGTTTGTTTGGCTTATACTTAGTATTCCTCAAAATTGTGTTCTAGGTCTTCTCCTCTTCTCACTTCATTTACTATCTTCACCAAGCAAACTTCTCCATCTCCCTACAGTTTCAATTTTCTTGAATGGTACTACCATTCACTTCACTGCTCAAGGAAAAAACTTACATATTCTTCTTTACTCCTTCTCCCTTGCTGCTTAAATCCAATCAATCACTATCCACTAAATTCTACTTTATAAATGTCTTTCAAATTGACCTAAATCTCTTCAATGAAGTACCAGCATTTATTCTAAGATTTCAAAAACCAAGACCTTAAAATTCATTATTTCTTATATACAATATAAACTTTTCCTACTTTCATAAGAATTAGGTTAGCTTTCATTTATTTCTATATCCATCTGTATACACTTAACTTCCTGTGTTTTAAAATCACTTGAAGTTTCAACATAAGAGATATCCTATATAATAAAGAGGTGATATGCAAATTAACCCTCACACCCTCACAAGATGGCTGCCTACGACCAGGCCGCAGGGGGGTTAGTGAGGGACGACCAAACGAATGAACAAGCAGGCTGCATGGGGCGACCAGGCCGGCAGGAGGGTTAGTGAGGGATGATCAAACAACTGAACAACAGGCTGGTGTGTGTGTGTGGCGGGGGGCATGAGGGGCGACCAGGCCGGCAGGGGGGGCAGGTGGGGGCGATCAGGCCGGCACGCTGAGGCAGTGAGGGATGATCAGGCTGGCGGGAGAAGCGGGGGGCAGTTAGGGGCAACCAGGCAGGCAGGCAGGTGAGCACTTAGGAGCCAGCGGTCCAGGATTGTGAGAGGGATGTCCAACTGCTCTCACGAGGGGTCCCAGATTGGAGAGGGTGCAGACTGGGCTGAGGGGAACCCCCCCCCCCCTGCACAAATTTCGTGCACCAGGCCTCTAGTAATAAATAAAATCAAACAAGCTAAAACCCTATATTATTGAATCGAAAATATCAGTATGAATTCCTGGTGTATTTTTCTCCTAAAACATACATGTTTCTTATCTTTATCCAATAAGAAGGCCTAGAAGCATTGACCAATCCAACAGTGGGTACACTTAGTGCCCAAATTGTGGCCTCTACATATATATTTCCAAAAGAACCAGGGGTCCTTAGAAAAAAGGCTGTTGTCAGATCTGGAACAAAAAAAAATGTGTAAGATGATCCTTTAACAGCTTGTCATACAAAGAAGCTCTCAAATGCTACTGGGGTTATATAAAAATGACTCAGGAACCAACTCAAAGGGACAAATACTTTGGAAAACAGTTTAATTGGGCATTATGTATCTCCTAAAACAGAGCATTTATATACCATATGGCCCAGCATTTCTACTTATAGATATGCATTCCCCAAAAGTTGTACAGGAGAGATGCCTAAGAATATGTGTATCTTCAGAATACCAAAAACCTGAAAACAATACAAATGTTCATCAACAGGAGAGTAAATGAATAAACCATGGAATATCCAAACAATACTATACAGCATTAAAAGAAATGAGCCACAGTGAAACCCAACAATATGGATAAACCTTAACAATATATTAAGATGTGGATCGTTACCAAAATCGCTGCTTTTTTCCCCTCAACAGTGAGTTTACAGATGCCTATTACTTTTCAAAAATAATTAATAGCTGAAAAAGAAAAAATAAATTTCTCATATGGAAAGCTTTGGCTATTTAGCTGATGTGGCTCAGAGGTTGAGTGTCGACCTATGAAACAGGAGGTCATGGTTTGATTCTCAGTCAGGGCATGTGCCTGGGTTGCCAACTTGATCCCCAGTAGGGGACAAGCAGGAAGCAACCAATTGATGATTCTCTCTCATCATTGATGTTTCTATCTCTCTTTCCCTCTCCCTTCCTCTCTCTGAAATCAATTAAGAAAAACCACACACAGTTTTTTTCTTTAATCTGGCTGATCAACCCAGCCAGTGTGACTCAGTAGTTGAGCATCAACCCATGAACCAAGAGGTCCCCAGTTGGATTCCCCGTCACATGCCTGGGTTGCAGGCTCAATCCCCAGTAGGGAGCATGAAGAAGGCAGCCAACCGATGTTTCTCTCTCATTAATGTTTCCATCTCTCTATCCCTCTCCCTTCCTCTCTAAAAATATGATTAAATCAAAGAAAAGGCATTAACAAACAAGCTATAAGATTCCTTAAAACAAAAAAAAAAATCACTGCGGACCAAGAGTGATTAGAAACTGCTTCCAGGAAGAAATAGAACCCACGATGTGCTTTGTCAGATAAGTAGCAAAAGTCAGAAAAGAACAGAGGTGAGAGAATCACATTCAATTAGAACAAAAGATTTTTTTTTTCAGGGTAAAATAAACACAACTATGTCTGAAGAAGATTTCTATTGGGCAGTAAAGTTAAGAAAAGTTAAAAAGATAGATACTAATAAATTACAGAAGACCATCAATGCCAAACTAAGGGGTGTAAAATGAAATTTAACCTGTCTGGGCTTAATGGCACTGAAAGGAAAGCATCCAAAAGACTTTCACCAACACTGGGGAAAGTGATGACTATATTAAGAGCTTTTAATTCCCTTGCACACCACCTGAAGGAGGTGGGGTGAGGTTGAGGAGATGAAAAATGGATATAAAAATAAGCTTCAGCCAGAGCCGGTGTGGCTCCATTGGTTGGAGGTTGTCCTATGCACCGAAAGGTTGCTAGTTTGATTCCCAATCAGGGCACATTCCCTGGTCAGTGCACATATGGGATGCCATCCATCTCTTTCTCTCCTTCTTCCTCTATAATCAATAAAAATATCTCAGGTGAGGATTAAAAAAAAGCTTGATTTAATTTACAAGCTTTCCCCAAGTAACAATAAAATAAAAAATTAATAATGTGAACTGTTCAACTGTTAAATTCTATGTTTATATTTATGAAATCCGATACTATTCTTTTTTTTTTAAATTAAATTTTTATTGTTCAGATTACATTTGTTCCTCTTCCCCCCCCCCCCATAACTCCCCTCCTTCCAGTTCCCGCCCCACCCTCCGCCCTCACTCCCCACCCACTGTCCTCATCCATAGGTGCACGATTTTTGTCCAGTCTCTTCCCGAATCTCCCATTCCCCTTCCCCCCCACCCCAAGAATAGTCAGTCCATTCCCTTTCTATGTCCCTGATTCATTATAATCACCAGTTCATTCTGTACATCAGATTATTTATTCACTTGATTCTTAGATTCACTTGTTGATAGATGCATGTTTGTTGTTCACAATTTGTATCTTTACCTTTTTCTTCTTCCTCTTCTTAAAGGATACCTTTCAGTATTTCGTATAATACTGGTTTAGTGGTGATGAACTCCTTTAGCTTTTCCTTGTCTGTGAAGCTCTTTATCTGACCTTCAATTCTGAATGATAGCTTTGCTGGATAAAGTAATCTTGGTTGTAGGTTCTTGGTATTCAGCACTTTGAATATTTCTTGCCATTCCCTTCTGGCCTGCAAAGTTTCTGTTGAGAAATCAGCTGACAGTCGTATGGGTATTCCCTTGTAGGTAATTGAGTCTCTTTCTCTTGCTGCTTTTAAGATTCTCTCTTTGTCTTTTGCTCTTGGCATTTTAATGATGATGTGTCTTGGTGTGGTCCTCTTTGGATTCCTTTTGTTTGGGGTTCTCTGCGCTTCTTGGACCTGTAAGTCCATTTCTTTCACCAGGTGGGGGAAGTTTTCTGCCATTATTTCTTGAAATAGGTTTTCAATATCTTGCTGTCTTTCATCTTCTGGCACCCCTATTATTCTGATGTTGGTACGCTTGAAACTGTCCCAGAGGCTCCTTACACTATCTTCACACTTTCGGATTCTTTTTTCATTTTGCTTTTCCAGTTGGGTGTTTTTTGTCAAATCTTTGGTTTGATTCTTGTGCTCCTCTGGTCTGCTATTGGGTATAATATTCTTTATTTCAGTCCGTGTATGCTTACTTTCTAATTTCTTTATCGTAGCATCGAGGGTCTCATTCGTTTTCGTGAGGCTCTGCTCAAGTTTATAGCAAGCCCTCAAAATTGCGATTCTTAGCTCCATATCCTCCATTTCTGACATGTTTTTTTGTCTCCGCATCTTTTATGCTTTCTTTGTGCACCCCCTTGTGGTCTTTGTGCACAGTCTTGTTCTAGCCAAGCCTTAATTGTTGTAGTTAACACTAGAGGGATTTGACCACCAGGCCGACTGGCTGTAGGAATCAGCTGTGTGGAAAACTTCAGTCCTCTGGGGAGGCGCTAGTCCAGCCTTTGCCTGAGGCGATCGGCAAATGGCTCTGCGCAGGGCCTGGGCGGGGCGGGCTCAACAGGGCGGGGGGAGGGGAGCAGCTATGGCTGCTCTCAGTCCGTCCCCAGGGGCTCTGCCTCTCTGTCCCCACAACCGCTGCAAACCTCGGAGGGACCGTAGCCAGACAGTCCCGCTTCTCCCGTTTGAGTCTGGGTCCCTAGAGACTCGCCCGGATCTGTAGCTCAGAGTCTGAGACTCACTCCTGATTGAAAACGACAACCGCGCCCTCAGCCACCAGCCCGCTTTGCGCGCGCACCGCCACACCACCGTACCTTTAAATTTTCCACACTACGCCTCCTCTAATCCTCGAAATGCTGTTGTTTTTCCTTCTAGTTGTAGAGTCTCTCCTCAGCCAGCCTTCCTGTGGTTCTGGGTGATGTCCGTTCCGTCTTTCAGTTGTATTTTTGAAGTGGTTGTTCGAGGCAGCAAACTCCGGTGTTTACCTATGCCGCCATCTTGGTTTCTCCTCTACTATTCTTTCTTTTATGCTCGTTAATGACTAAGTATTTATTTCAAGGTTGTGGGAAGTATTTCCCCCAATCTTGGTACATGTCTGAGCCAGTTATTTTTGCAGCTTTGAACTTGCTTCAAGGTTTGTCATTTGGTTAGGTCAGGGGATAAATGCCTAGAGTGTTTTGTCATTCAGAATACTATTTATCCTTCAAGCATCTCTGTTTAAAAATGCTTTATTCACTTTGAATATAGTTTTTAAGATTAAAAAAATCAAAAGTCTCATGTCAACCTTGATTTATTCAAATCATAAGCTTCCACTCACCTATGTTCTATAAAGGTGAGTTTGAACTCACCTTTATATCAATCTGATCTTTAAAAAAAAACCAAAAAAACCCACCAAAAACGTTTTCCTTGTTAAATAAAGCAACCTATGTGAATTGGGTCATAGAGATACTCAACTTTAGAAGAGGACATAAAAAAACTGCTGTAGAATAATTTGAAACTAAGAAAAAGTTGCAAGAATATTATGAAGATCTCATATACACCCTTGCTCCAGCTTAACAGTTATCCTCAATAAACTTACATTCTCCCAAACACAAATTTTTTTTCTGAACTATTAGAAATTAAGTTACAAACATGATGCCCATTACCCCCTAACACTTCAGTGTATATTTCCTAAAATCAAGGACACTACATAACCACAGTACAATCATCAAAATCAAGAAATTAATATCAACATGATCTTATTATTTAAAAGCAGAGACTTAATTCAAATTTCACCAATAATTCCAATAATTAATGTCCATGACCTGATCCAGAATCATGTTTTTCATGTTTTGCATTTCACTGTCATGTCTCTTTGGTGCCCTTCCATGTGGAATACTTCCTCTTTCCTGACGACGTTTCTGAAGCATAAATGCTGGTTACTTTATAGAATGTTGCTCAATTTAGATCTTTCTCATGTTTCCTTGTGATTAGATGTGACTTGTGTATTTTTGGCAAGAATACCACAGCACTGATCCAGTGCTCTTCTAGGTTTATATCAGAAGGCACACAATGTTCACTTGTCCCATTATTGGGGTTGGTAATTTCTACCACCTGGTTAAGATGGCACCTACCAAAATTTCCCTCAGTAAAGTTAATAAGTATTTGGTACTTATTAAAAAGTAATAAGTATTTTGTAGGAAGATATTTTGAAACTATGCAAATATCCTGCTTCTCATCAAACTTTCACTCACTAGTTACGGCATCCATTGATGATTTTGCCTAAATCAGTTAGTACTATGAGGGTTGCCAAAGGTGATTCCAACATTTATCTAGATTTATTAGTTGGTATTCTCCTATAACATAAAGCATTCCATTTAACCCCATTTATTTATTCATTTATTTACATGAGTATGTACTCATGCATTTCAATGTATTCAATGAGTTCAATCTATCATTTGTTTTGATGTTCAACATGTTACTGATTTGGCTGGTAGAGCTCCTTCAAGCTCATGCCTGTGTACTTTTAACATGGTTTTTATCATTCTTTCAACACTTCATTGATTTCTGGCACAAGTAGCCATTTCTCCAAGGAGTGCTGATTCCTTTTAATGGAAAATGATATTTAGAAACCAAGATCTGAGCAAGCACTAGTGTATTCACTGTTACTAGATTGTCATTGCTTCCAGGCCCTCTTAGGGATCAGAGCTAGGAAATTTATGTAGGTATATACACAAGTACACACATATACATACACATATATAGCCTACTGCGGGTTCAGTGACTGAAAAAAATGCATTTGTAATTCTGGTCTTACAATCATCCAAAAAAAAGGTTTTTGGTTTTTTTTCTTTTTAAATATATGTTTATTGATTTCAGAGAAGAAGGAAGAGGGAGAGAGAGAGAGAGAAACATCAATGATAAGAGAGAATCATTGATTGGCTGCCTCCTGCACACTCCCCACTGGGGATCGAGCCCACAACATGAGCATGTGCCCCTGACCGGAACTGAACCTAGGACCCTTCAGTTCGCAGGCCGACGCTCTATCCACTGAACCAAACTGGCTAGGGCCAAAGAAAAAGGTTTTGATACATATAAAATGGTTTTCACACGACCTCACAAAGAAAAGTCTAATAAAGATAGAATAGGTGAGGGAAGAAGGCAAGTAAGAAGACCTCCTCTAGTGATCCACTAGTCTGAGAAAGTGTCATGCTGAAACTGTCACACATGCATTTCATAATAACAGTTGTTCTGTCTTGTTGAAAAAGGGTATTATTTAATTAATTACTGCAATGTGAAAATGAAGAAAATTCTAAAATACTGCTAAATAAAATCCATCACTGATTTGTAGATTCTTAAAAAAAAAATTCAAAGATACAAAAGGCCACAGATTGTATAATCCCATTTATACAAACCACATAGACTATGTAAATCCATAGAGACAAAAAGATTCGTTGCCAGGAGCTAGAATGAAGGAAAAATAGGGAGTGTCTTGCTATGAAATTTCTTTTTGAGGTGATGAAAATCTGACTTAGATAGTGGTGATGGTTGCAAACATTATGAGTATACTAAAAACCACTGAACTGTATACTTTAAAAGGGTGAAATTTATATGTGAATTATTTCTCAATAAAAAAGGGAGGGCCAGCCCTAGCTGGTTTGGCTCAGTGAATAGAGCATCGGCCTGCAGACCAAAAGATCCTGGGTTCGATTCCAGTCAAGGGCATGTACCTGGGTTGCATGCTCCTTCCCAGTCCCGGGCCCTTGTCAGGGCTTATGCAGGAGGCAACCAATTGATGTGTTTCTCTCACATCAATGTTTCTCTCTCTCTTTCCCTCTCTCTTCCACTCTCCCTAAAAATCAATGGAAAAATATCCTCGGGTGAGGATTAACAAAACAAAAAAAAGAAGAAGAAAAGGGAGGGCCAATAAGGCAGGACTTCCTAGTAGCACACCAAATGTAAACTTTTGAAGATTCTCGTGTTGCCAAATTTTTGAAGGCTTTTCTATACACCAAACACAATAACATGTGATAGACAATAGTGCCACGTAGGAGGAAAGGTGCTTCATCAGAAAAGGTCAACTTGTCAAGAATATAATTGGAATTTTTAATTTTCCACTTCATTAGTTGACAGTAATCTAACTTAGCATGGTAATCTTACAGCATTTGAACATGTAGGCATGCTTTGGGAGTTCCCTATTAGAATTCTGTAGTCTGTGGTTTCTGGAATATTGGATTCAGCAGATGTGCAGTGCATGTTTCTGGGACTCCTTGCCAACACCGATTCAGTTCCAGCCATAGTCTCTGCTTTGCTGGCATCTCCCAGATCCAGGCTTGTTGTAAACTAAGCACTGAGTCTTTGACTTTTTCATCCAGTAGTTAATTAACTGTCTGTAGGGAGCATCCTTCTCATACTAGGAAGTGAATTTTCTTCTTACTGTAAACACGAACCTGACTTCAGCTAACCAAGGGCACAGTGAACTTTTTCTTCAATGCCTGCCATCATCAATCAAAAGGAGTAAAATGAAAATTCTCTTATTCAAAATTTATAAAAATGTAAGGATAGAAGAAATTTAAATAATTAAAATTTCAAATGAAGTTTTTTCTAAGTCTATAGCATTTATACTTCTGAAGTTATTAAAGCTTACACCTGCACTCAGCTATTAACTTTGGGAAACTATTTTTTTTTTTTTTTAACTTTGGGAAACTATTAACTTACATAAGATCTCAAATTTAGCCATAGTCATTTAAGAAGAAATAGTGGTTAGGAAATTCAGAAGACCATAAACTACACAAAAACTTTCACGCCCTAAAGTTAGAGATGATTTGCTTTTCCAAAACAAAAATTAAAACACAAACAAGAAATATGATTGTTTGGATAGAAAATCAAGTACAAACAAGCAAAGGCCTAATTAAAGATGAGTTAACTGATCTTTTTTAAATCTAAAAGTTCAATGACAGGCATCGTGTGATGCTAAAAGAACTGAGTTAATATTTATCATTCAAAAGAATTTATAAAAATAAACAAACAAAAAACTTAGAAAAGTGCTTAATTAAGACAATTCCATTGGGACACAGAATGCTGAAGGCAGGACATTAGATTCAATGATTCTGAAAGTTACATGCCCACTAACCTAACTTTTACCTCTAGAAAAGTAAAGGAAAAAAACCAAAATATATTACAAAAAATAGGATACTAAGCAACACACTTTTTAAAAATAGAAACAAAAGAGAAATTTTAGGAAGTCTTTCAGGTTTCATTTAGCACATATCTAATAGGTGGTTACAAACTAGTTATAATTATATTCCTAAGTGTTACCAATGGATAAGAATTATCCAAAGGGAAATAATAAATACTTAAGAACTGGTTCAAGGCCCAGTGTTAGCTAAGTATTTTCAGCCATGACACAGATAATTGGCTGAAATTACCATCAAATAAACCAAAAAGGAAATAACAGACCTGCTCAAAGTCCCTTTAGCAGCAACTAACACAATCAAGAAGATACCATTTTTGTAAAAATATAGATAAAAAAGACAAGACTACTTCTGTCTAAATGACAAAAGCAAAATGGGTTAGCTTTTATCCTAAGACTTAATGGCCACAAACAGGCTGAGTATGGAATAAGTATTAAATCCTAAAATATTAGAATTAAAAACTGCAACCCTCAAAACTTATAGAAGATTGTCTTTAAGACCCCTCGTAAAAAGTTAGTATTGTATTTTTTAATGAGCAGAAACCAATGAACTTGTCATTTATGAAACATGGTCAAAAGCACAATTAAGTTCAATTAGAGTTTAAATGAATGTAGGGATGACCATTGGTCAGAACCAATAAAAAATAGGCTAGAAGATATAAACCCTGAAGATACAGAGTAAATATTTTAAATAAACTGAGGAAATTAAAGAAATATTCCAACCCCACAGTATGAATTGTAGTAAGACATCCAGGAACCATCTAAGGAAAATAAGGGGCCAGTGAGTCAGCATTGTGCCTACGTTCAATTCATTTCTGAATCGCTCACAGTGTCTAATCCAGTGGTTCTCAACCTTCCTAATGCCGCGACCCTTTAATACAGTTCCTCATGTTGTGGTGACCCCCAATTTCATTGTTACAAATTGAACACAATTAAAGCATAGTGATTAATCACAAAAACAATATGTAATTATATATGTGTTTTCCGATGGTCTTAGGCGACCCCTTTGAAAGGGTCGTTCGACCCCCAAAGGGGTCCCGACCCAGAGGTTGAGAACCGCTGGTCTAATCAGTGCCTTGCTCATTGTAAAATCTCAAAGATTTAATAAATTATTATATTACTACCTGACCTAAAAAGCAAGCAGGAAACTGGTGTATATATAACCAGGAATCCCACATTAGTTAAGCATCTATATTTGAAAAGCACTAATTTCTCTCACAAGTTATACAACTATAGCGAAAAGTTGTAAACCTGGTTGGGCATCCTATATAATAATGAGCTAATATGCAAATGGTTGACACACCATCACGCCGGGGCTGGGGGAAACCTGAGGCTGTGTACAATGCCCAGCAGGGCTTGATGGGAGTGGGGCCAGTTGGGTCTTGGTGTCACCCAATGGGGGTGGGGCTGGCTGGACACTTCTATTATAGAGAAAGGACAAATAGCAATATTAAAGTATTTCCTCTAATTAATTCCCTTTTGATGTGCATGAATTTCATGCACCGGGCCACTAATAATGAATAAAAAAACTACAAACACAATTTAAAAGTTAAGAAAGAAGGTTGATAAACCAAAAACACCTCCCTCTCTCTCACTATCCACAAGTGCAAATATAACCATCACCCACAGTCCTGTCTATTTCTGATTGTCTACTTCTCTCCATCTCCAGCGCCACCACTATCTGCCACCAACACAACTAATTACCGCCTCCCCAACTAATCTATATCCAATACCTTCTCGGTGCTGCAGGCAGATCCTTTAAGATGAATCCTGCCCCTCTCCAGCTTCAAATCCATGGAAAATTCCCATCTGTTGTCCTTTCTACTTGGCCTGCAAACCCCTGCATGTACTTTTCCAAGTTCTTCAACTTCACTGATCCCACACCTTGCTAAAGCTTAGCCTCTCCAGCTTCTTTTGGGTCCCAAACACACGAGGCTCTTTCCCTCAAAATAAGCTACCTGACTACAATAAAGAAGGTAACCCAAGTGAACAATTCAAAAAGACCCTTCAGACTCTCTCATATGCCTTAAACCTCAAGTGTTATACTGTATGTAATTATAACCACTTAAGATAAACCCAAGAAAAGGGGTGGGGATGTGGTTGCATGATTGGCTCTCCACCCCTCCGTTAATAGGGCCATTTTTCATCATTTATCTCAATACTGAGCAACTAAAATCGTATAGAAATAACTGGGTGCAAAAGCTAAGATCAAAACTATCTACAATTCTCATTTCCAAACTTTGCTTTTAGCAAACATGATTAATCTCATTGACTTGATACAAACATTACAAATGTGAACTTACAAAAACATCCATATAAATATCACTTTTGTTCTATATATTGCAATAAAATGTTTTTAAATATTTTTTATTGTTGACAGTATTACAGGTGTCCCCCATTTCCCCCTCCAACCAACACCCCCCCCCCCACCTCAGGCTTTCACCACATTATTGTCTGTGTCCAGGGGCTATGCATATATGAATACAAGTTCTTTGGTTAATCTCTTCCCATTCTACCCATTCCCCTTCCCTCTAAGATCTGTCAGTCTGTTCCCATGCATCTATGGCTCTGGACCTATTTTATTCATCAGTTTATTCAACCAGTTCACTAGGTTCCACATGTAAATGAGATCATGTGATATTTGTCTTTCTCTGACTGGCTTATTTCACTTAGCATAATACTCTCCGGGTCCATCCATGCTGTGGAAAAGGGTAAGAGATCCTTCTTTTTTATAGCTACACTAGAGGCCCAGTGCACAAAATTCATGCACAGGAGGGGTGTCCCTCAGCCCGGCCTGCACCCTTTCCAATCTGGGACCCCTTGGGAAATGTCCAACTGCCAGTTTAGGCCCAATCCCTATGGGCCTAAACCAGCAGTCAGACATCCCTCTCACAATCCGGGACTGCTGGCTCCTAACCGCTCGCCTGCCTGCCTGCCTGACTGTCCCTAACCACTTCTGCCTATCAGCCTGATCGCCCCCTAACCGCTCCCCTGCTGGCCTGATCACCCCCAACTGTCCTCCCCTGCTGGCCTGTTTGCCCCCAACTGCCCTCCCCTGCCAGCCTGATCGTCCCCAACTGCCCTCCCCTGCCCGCCATCTTGTGGCAGCCATCTTGTGGTGGCCCTCTTGTGATGACATCGTGAGAGGGCGTGACGCCACCTAGGCTTTTATTATATAGGATAGTATTCCATGGTGTAAATGTAGCATAACTTTTTATCCACTCATCTACTGATGTAACTTAGGAAAAAAAAGTTATTTGCTATTTAACAAAAAAAGTTTGAAAATATAACTACATAATATATCACCAAATAGAAATAGTAGAGGGCAAAAATATGGAATGTTTTTATGAACCTGATACACAGAAGGAATTCAAAATATGCTTATGTCCTTCCCTACCAAACAGTGTGATTCTTCTCTCTTCCTCTCAGCCTTCATATCACCAACACTGCACTTAATTTTCCTACTCTAGGCTATGGGAAGCTCTTGTTTTTCAGGCAGGTATATTGCAAAAAGGAGCCATGAGAGTAAAGAAAGGGCTAAAGGACAAATAAAGCCAACAAATGAAGAATGTGGGATAGAAATTATCTGCCCGGGGATTGACCAGGGAAATACATATAGGTAGATGATCACTATCAAGTTTACATAGGAGAGAGTAAAGTGAGTAGATTATATATGGGGAAAATAGAATACCAAGAACATTACAAATGGGAATTGAAGGTTTCTCGTATTTCATATTTTAACAAATACTTTACCTCTATCTTAGTGTTATTCATATAGCACATTTTACTTGCAATATACTGATCATGAAGCTTAACTTAGGTTTCATTTTCTGATAATCTAGGAGTTAGGAGGATAAGCTCTAAAGTCAGGCATCCTGGGTTCAAATTTTGGCTCTGACACTTATTAGTTATAAAATCTTGAATAAGTTATTTAACACCACCATGCCTCACTTCCCTCAGGGCAAAATGGAATTAATAATAGCAACATAGTTTCCATTTCTGGTGCTCTTCATTCCTCCAGATGATCAACTTTCAATCTGGTATCCTTTCCCTTTAGCCTGAAGAACTACCTTTAGCATTTTTTGTAGTGCAGGTCTGCTGGCAACAAAGTCTCAATTTTGTTTGTGCAATGTTATTCTCTCTTTCCAAGTGTTGACTTCCCTTCAATTTCTTCCTGCTTATGGTCACTCTCCAGTGCCTCCAGAGAGTTGTGGGTTTTTTGTGTTTTGTCCAGAATTTATAATGGTTTTTTGCAGGAGGATTAGTTCAATACGAGCTACTCCACTATTACTAGAAGCAGCTAATATTTTAAGATGCCAGAAATGTTTTAAATATTCAAAGGATATTCTTGGACATGTAACCATAGGTAAAAGATGGATTATAATAATTCAAATTATATATTCAGAGTTGTCACTATTATTCCATAGCTGATTCATGTAGTCTATCAGATTATAATTTAGCAAGCTAAATTGTATCAGCATTATTTCTATTTTTCCTCACATACAATACACTTCACTTTGTCTTATGTAAATGTGATAATGATCATATACCTAGAAAAATAACCATGTACTTGGCTGTTTCTTCTACTAGAGTTTTGTTTTTTTTTCTTTTCATTTTTTTATTAAAGAGAAACCAACTCCAGTTAACTTTAACCGAAAAGAAACTTATTGCATGAAAATCAGGTAGATCACAGAATCAATGGAAACTTAGAGAATCAGGCTCCAGAAAAAAACAAAGTAGGCAAGGTAAGATGAAAATTCTAAATCATATACAGTGGGGCCTTGACTTACGAGCGAGTTTAATTCGTTCCGAGACTGAGCTCCTTAAGGAGCTCATTAACTCAAATTACTCTATTAACTCAATGCAAAAAATCGGCAGAGAGACAGCTGGTATCTCAAAAAACTTGTTAGTCGGGACACTCCTAAGTCAAGGCCCCACTGTACTCAGATCCCATAGCCTTGGAACCCACTGAATACTCATCCCCATTCTCCACCTTCACACAGGCATACTCTCCACAGCTGCGTCATCTAAGCAACTTAACATCATTTCCTTAAGAGTCAGTGTCCTGGGCAAGATTGTCTGATTCGTTCACAGTCTAACTACCAGAAGTAGACAGGTAGATCCTACCTCACCATATTTAATATTCCCCCCAAATATGAAGGATATGCAACTGTTAGCTCTATTATATTGTTATTGTAAAATGGGAGAGCATAAATGATTGGCAAGGGGGCAAACATCAGAACAAAATCATACAATATAAAGATTTCACAAAAATAACATTATTGCTTCTCTTGTAGTTCAGTGCTTCTAATTATTTTGCAGTTAGTTATACCTTACTTAAAATCTGATATACAAAGCTCTCACAAAACAAATAAGGCAAGGAGGGATTAATTGCATTAGAAGAGGACTCGTGCTTTTGAAAAGTATTCATTGTTGGATTCCTTCAAATAGTTGGCTCCTCCATTGCAAATAAAATAAGATTAAATTGATAAAAATCCCTATTTTTTCTACTTTCTGAAGCAGAAAACAGGCTTTAACCACCCAACTTTTGCATGTATATCTAGAACATCATATTATTGATTTATAGGTTTATGCATTTTGGGGTGCACACCCTCAGAGAATTTACATGATTAAACTGAAATAATTCTGTGGACATGAAACAGTTTCTTTCTTGCAATTACTAAAATCAAGCTAATATAAGTACCAGAGAAAAAAATCGGTACTGATAGTACGGAAAATTGTGAAAGACTGAAATTTAATGGGTGCCTTGGCTAGCCCAGCCTTTTGTCTGTCATTGTCAAGGCTTTTTAAATAAGTCTGTAAAGAGAGAGGTTAACCTGTAGAAAATTGATAATAATATAAATGATTCCTGTCTACAGAAATGCAAATTGGTCCTGATTATTGTCCAGTGCATAGTAATCAATTTTGCCTATTCTACACTGACTTGTAAATTCATTTCAGCATTCCTTATTAGACTATAAATATGTGGTACTTCAAACTGGTAACAATATCATAATATCATATTAATGAGTTAAATAAAATATTTGACTCATGTTCATTTTATATTTGTATAAAAGTCGTGATCATATTCTCTTTAAAATGAAAAGACGAATACATACCACTGCCACCAATAATTCTATAATACAATATTTAAAAATATGACAAAGGAGAGATGCTTAGAACTGCTCTAACTAAAGAGACTTAGTATTATTGATACAGTAATTATTTCTTTATATTACATGACAAAAATAACCTAGAAACGCTGTGTTCTCTACTAGACACTATGTCTGTTTGTCTCTCTACACATGCACACTATATATATGTATATATACACACACACATATACTATATAGTACACAGTATACATATACTGTAGGCTATATGTCTTATACAATACTTAGTGTATATAAACTTACATTACTATTCACATACATAGCACACAGCATACAGAATGTGCATATATGTATATGCACATATATATACTATAGACGGTATAAAATTGAGAACTATCCTAATATTAAATGGATAATTATTTCCACCAATTAGACTAAGAATCCAGAAAATAACTATGAATCCTGACTTCTGTATTTTAACTCTCACCTAGTTGTGTATTACAATGAACAGCACAATTAATTTTGCATTAAGAGTTTATTTTCTTTTCATAGGCATGCAGGTAAGCAATTTTTATCTTTTTTATTAGACATAGATTGAATACGTACCACAAGTTAATAGCTTTCACATAATCAACTTATAATAATAAAATCACAGGGGCAGGCCAGAGGGGGTCAATGGGGGGCGGGGAGAAGGGACATATGTAATACTTACAACAATAAAGATTTTAAAATAATAATATCAGATTTTCATAATCAGAAAAGACCATGATCTTTTAAAGCTTTCACTCTAAAGCATTTCAAAGTAGTTTCAAATAATAGTAACCAAAATGCTTTTTAAAAATTCCTTTGTAATCAGTTCCATTCAGTATGGTAACTTAATTCATTTTAGGTGCATATTTCAAACTTTCATATTTAATCCTACCTAGAGAACAATTTCCAAAGTGATATTTCCTGAAGTCAAAAGCCAGACTTCATGTCTCTTGAATAATCTTACCTTGTGGTAGTTTTAACTTCAGTGAGTCTATATGCCCTTCTAAAGTGGTTCTGGCTGGCCTGGGCTTGTTGTAAATAGTTGGTTCTGTCAGACAGCTTTTAAAATGCCAACACAGTTAAGAATTCACACGATGTACAAGGAAAGTATTGTACTTTAAAATAAAGATGTGTTTCTTCTTGTGAAATAAAGTTAATCATTTGGGTGTCTGCTTAAAGGAAATGGGATAGTTTTATGTTCTCTAAAAAATAATTGAGAGGATGTCTCATCTAACTTTTCCCTCCCTTTATCTCATTTCCAGCATGACCTAGAGATCAAATGTTTTATATATGACAGAAAAAGAAACATATCATTAAAGGATGCAAACCTGCATAATCTAATGGTCACTGAAACCTGTGAGAGTCCAAAAAACTGCTCTGTATTTTTAATATCTGAAAATAATCAAATAATTTTATGTTAAATGCAAATTTTCCAAGATCCCTAGTATATCCCCTCTAAAATTTTAAACAAATATACTTGATATGAAAAGCAGCATTTTATCCAAATATCAAATATTATACTGAGTATTTGAACAGCAAACACAAACAGTCCTAATCCCAATCACAGACTATGTTGTGAAATGTTAATGTATTTAAATTTTTTAATTATACATGGAATTAACTGAAATACTGTACTTTAAGCAATTATTAATATTTCAGTCATATTAAATAACAAGAATACATGAACAATTGATACTCAACGCAGGAAATTTTCAAAGGCAAATTGTACATTGTGGGAAGTCTAGTTCTGGCTTCTGGAAAATGCGAACTGCTAGTCTACACAGATATTCACAAAGTGCTGAATAGCTCTTTCAAGAGTAATACTAAACGATGATGCTGTGATAACAGAAAACTATAAGAAAATATTCTGAGTTACGTTTATACCACTTAATCAGGCCAAATTCATACAACAGACTTAACAGTCATGGTTTCACAATATTTTTAGTGAATAATGCAAGGTAGTAAATTATTGAAATCCTTGTCCTAGTTTTATACCAATTTTCAGCATTACCATTATTTAAAATAAATCAAAATAAATGTCACAATATTAATATTCTTAAAATAACTCAAAGTAAATCACTTAGCTTACATTGTCTAAGACAAAGTAAGGCTCTGCTGTGGCAGGTAGTTGGAGAAGAATCATGATTTTCAGAACACATGTTAATCCTTTTCACTGGAAGATCCTGTGGCCAGCGCCCCTGTCAGTATGGCTGGAGGAGAGGGTGGGTTCCCTAAGTGGTTACCCTAGACCAGTGGTTCTCAACCTTCCTAATGCCGCGACCCTTTAATACAGTTCCTCATGTTGTGGTGACCCCTAACCATAAAATTATTTTCGTTGCTACTTCATAACGGTAATTTTGCTACTGTTATGAATCGTAATGTAAATATCTGATATGCAGGATGTATTTTCATTGTTACAAATTGAACATAATTAAAGCATAGTGATTAATCACAAAAACAGTATGTAATTATATATGTTTTCCGATGGTCTTAGGCGACCCCTGTGAAAGGGTCGTTCAACCCCCAAAGGGGTCGCGACCCACAGGTTGAGAACCGCTGCCCTAGAGGCTCTAGCTGGCAATGTGTATCTGCATCCTGGTTTCTGGCACAAGAACATTTAGAACTCTTGGCGTTTCCTGAGTGATGAGTGCCTTCGGTATGAGATGACTCTTGGCTGAAGTGCTCCTAGGTACCTGCAGGATGGGTGCTAGTCTCCAGAAAGACCAAGGCCTGATTGGAGAGTTGGAACTTTCAGCTGCACCTCAGGATCTCTGAAGAGGAGAGAGCAGCTGGGGAGTGAGTTCATCAATAATGGCCAATGGTTTCATCAAGTATGCCGACATAATGAGATAATTTCTCAACTACAGGGTTTGGAGAACTGAAGGGTTTCTGAACGCATCAAGGTGTTGGGAGGGTGACACACCCAGAGAAAGCATGGAAGTTTCCGTACCCCTCCCCCATACCTTGCCCTATACATCTCTTCCACTTGGCTGTTCCTGAGTTATATGTTTAATGATAAAACAGCAATAGCAAATAATCTGTTTTCTCAGTTCTGTGAGCCATTCTAGCAAATTACTGAACCTGAGGTGGAATCATAGAAACTTCCAATTTATAGCCAGTTGGTAAGAAGTAAGGGAGGGGAGACCTGGACTTGTGATGGCTCTGAAGTGAGGGCAGTCTTGTGGGACTGAGCCCTTAACCTTGAAGTCTTGCTAACTCCCATACAGTCAGAATTGAAATGAATTGTAGAATATCCAGTTGGTGTCTGAAGAAAACTGGATCATTGTTTGGTATAGAAAACCCATATATTTGCTGTCAGAAGTGACTATTCTAACAATTCTGCAGTAAATTTAAAATAGGTGAACTTGCAAGAAAGAGGAGGAGCTTCTGTTTATCAAAAAGAAAGTAGGAACTAAAAAACACACTGGTAGGCATATGAAGCTGTTAGGAAAGAGGAGGTATCTAAATTTGTAATGTATTTGTTTTGATAGATTGTCTACTACTAAGAATTGTAATGATACAAAGTTCATTACACTTATAGCTGTGACAGATTAAAAAAACAAAAATTTAATTTCAATTTATATTCATCTTTTGTGATTAAAAATGATGATAGTATGATCATAAAAGAGTTTTTTAGTATGAAAATCTATTAAAGTAAAATAAAATTATGCAGGGAAATGTATTGGAAGTTTGAGATTAAGGATGAATAGAAACCTCTACTTCTAAATGTCAAAGAAAATATATTTACCTATTTTTCAATGGATGGTCATAGTAAGATATTTAGATTACATTGGATATTTTTTGAAGGACAGTTTTGTTTAAAAATTCAATAATTTATAGTAAGTTGAAAATTAGAACCTTTACAACTGTATAAACATGATGCATTTTAAATGTTAATTTAAAAATGTGAGAGGGGATATGTGGTTTTAAAAAATGAATAAGAAGGTCTTAGTTTCCTAAGCATGGCGAGAAGAGCTTGTACCTTTGAAAATGAGTTTCCTAAACTGTAAAATGAGCATAATCTTCACTCTACTTCAAGAGTAAATTACATATATGTTCAATATGTATTCACTATATACTATAAACTCATATACATACACACACACATATATATATGCTTTTTGTAAAATGTAATACAATATAATTAAATTTATGAGGGCCTAGAAAAATAACACCTCCCTTAATTTTGAGTCCTTTTTATATGAACTAGACAGACCAAGGAAGACGTCACATGACAAACCCCAGCTGTCAGTCATGAAAACCTGATTCATTTCCAGGGTCTATATTTTAAATTGGACACATAAATAATGAAATTCCCTATGTGCCACAATTCTTTAAAATTAAGCAGCAAATATGGGAGGGTATTACAAAAACAGATTTGGGAACTAAGGCACTGAAATGTTCAATAAAAAAGAAGCAGGGAATTTAGCTTCAGAAGCAATCTTTGAAGGGCAATCCTTACCCACTCAATCCCATGTTTGGGGGACAGTTTGCAACTTCTTAAATTTATAATAAGCATTTTGCAACATAAATTCTAAGGCCTGTAGCAAGATTATGAAATATATGCCCATTTGGGGGGGCCTCTATCTACAGTTCTCAGTAAGTCCATTTAGATGGAGCCAATTATTGAATATTCTCCAGGCAAACCAAGCATACTAGATAATACATCATACTTGAACAAAAGATAATTTCACTAAGTATATATTTTATATTCTAAACTGTGCTTAATCCTGCCTAAAGGTTGAGCCTGATAATTTAACTAAATGATTTGATAAATAATTTAATATATGGTATTTGCCAAAAAATTGATAATATATAAAATTTTATTAAAGTGTCCAATTATATCTGTAAAGTTATTAATATGCTCAGTATTTTGCAACTTCTTCCAATCATTTTCCAATATTTAGTTTAATTTATATTTGTAAAGTTTCTGCTAAGCTAGGAAAGTTTGAAACTGATTAGGTTCATTAAGCTGATATTTTTCCAACTTCCACAGTGGCAATTTTAAAGGCATTTTGCTTATATCCACTGTGAAGATATCATGTTGTGTTCTGTGAAGTATATACAAATGTATAAGACAGGCTCTGAACTCAAGGAAATTAACAATCTTATCATTGATACAGAAACACTGAAAGTACTATACAGTGAACAGCACCTAGATTCTACAATTAACATTTTACTATACAGTATTTCCTCTTATTACTATATTTGCTTTATCTATATTTTATTTTTTATGTACATAACTATTCACCTGTCTATACATCCATCAATTCATCTTATATTTTTAATAAATTTCAAAGAAAGTTGCAGGCATAAGTATGTGTCACCCCTAAATACTTTACCATATCTACCATTAACTAGAGTTTAAATTAAATTTTAATGGTTCTTAAATAAAATTTACAAACATGAAATGCACAAATCTTAAGTGTACCATTTGCAGATTTGTACAAATGCTTATGCCTCTGTAACCCAAACTCCTATCAAGGCATAGAACATTACTGTCACCAAAAAATTTCCCTTATACCCATTCCCAGTCAATCCTCATCC
Organism: Myotis lucifugus; assembly: GCF_000147115.1. Taxonomy (NCBI): domain Eukaryota; kingdom Metazoa; phylum Chordata; class Mammalia; order Chiroptera; family Vespertilionidae; genus Myotis; species Myotis lucifugus. Next base: position 1,444,838 of record NW_005871054.1, on the reverse strand, counting down.
CAACTACTGTGATTTTTTTTCATCAAAAATTAGTTTTGTAGATAATTTTTAAATCCAAAATTTAAAACTGAGAGTGATCATTAGGCTGAGGAATGAAAGGATATATAGATATATGATAAAGTAAATATGGCAAAATGCCTAACAGTTGTAGAAATTAGGTGTTTGGCATATGGGTGTGCCAATTATCAACTGATGATCTCTCAGCTCTAAATCTACCTTTCTTTGCCCTGCTTTGTGACTCTGGAATGAAACTCTAAACATTTCTCCTCCACCACCTTAAGAGAGGGCAATGGAATGACCATGTAAGGTAGTAGCAGCAGAGACACTTGCCTTCCAGACTCCGGCCCTCCATTATTATTATTCAACATGAAAGCCCAAGGGCTTTGGGAGGAGACAGGTTCCAGCTGTGGCCTCAGGTCCCAGTCTCCCCTGACAGTGGTCACTTCTACAGACCATGCAGCCATGGCAGATATGCCCTTTCCGAAGACGTTTGTTTCCATATTTTAGGAAGAAGAGCTCTCTCCCATGGGATTTTGCTTCCACATCCTAAAAGGAGAAACTACACTTTGCATCTGCTACTGCTTGGACCCTTAGACGGAGAGCTCTTTTACTCCATTGAATAGTTAACCACTCCTTCTCTTGTTCTGCTTAACAATTCACCATATTCAATTTTCAAATAACCTGTATATTTCTGTTTCTTAACTGAACTCAGACTACAATAAAGGGTAGTCATTGTACCGTGGATGTTACACCCATTAAAATATACAGACACCCAACTGAATTTCTCTCCTAACCCCCATTATTGATGGAGTCTACACCTGTCACGCTATCTCAAGCCTCTACATATAGCACATGCTTTTCCAGGGACAAAGGTATTCCAAAATAGTGGACAAATGATGCTCAGTGTTACCCAGGGAATGACCCTTCTTTCCCAAACCTCCTGAAGACTTGGGCTTGCTCAAGATCCAAGATAATGTAATGTTTGTAAACATTCTTTCAAATTGACATACAAAGACTGCTAATGTGTGTTCTTCCACGATAAAAAGTTAGTGGTTACGACAAGAATTGGGTTTCTTTCTTGCCTTTGACAGGACCCTTCCTGTGTAGTCAGTCAGTATCAGAAACAGCTATGCACTCTATCGGGAACACAGTGCCAAAAGAAATGCCCCAACAAAAATATGTTGCAGCTGCTCCTGCTCTGGTTGATGCCTTGTTTCCACTAAATTCTAGCAGCTGTGCAACAGAACTTTCTGTGATGATGGAAATATTCCACATTCTGTCATACGGGTTACTGAGCACTTGAAATGTAGTTAGTGTGACTCGTGAAATGGATTTTTAATTTTAGTTCATTTTTGTTAATTAAAATTTTAAAAACCACTTCTACAGTTTTGGGCAACACAGTTATAGAACCTTTTTTTAAAAAAAAAAATCAGGAACTTAAAGAATATGTTTGCATGTTGGGAGTTTTCTGACATAGAAGTGGCGTTCGAAATCACGACCATGCAACTCATGCAAAGAATACAGGCACTGCAGTGTTAAGAGGTCAGAAGTAAAAAGAACTTGCAAGGAACACTGGGGAGGGAGCAAGCAAGCAGTAACATAAGAGGAAAACCAGAAAAGTATGGCTGAAAGCAATTCAAGGGGGAGAGAGTTCTTCGGCCATAAATGCTATTGATAGATCAAGTTGAAAAGTAAGGTATTATTTTTCTTTCCCACAACAGCAAACCCTCCAAAACTGAAGAACAAAAAACTGAAAGACACCACTTGGAGTTCATTTACCAACGATAAAGGAAAACCAGAAGTTATACTGTTATCTGGTATAGATATTTCATTCATACTCATTATATATATGCTATTGCAGAACAATACGCCTTCATTTTTAAATCCACGTGAAGCAGGGTTTCAGCGAGCACAGCAATTCTCTTGGGCAGCATTAATTATAAATGAAAACCTCTTTAAGTTGTCTCACCAGCTGAGACTACCTGAAACAATCAGTGTCTCCCATTCCACTCCCACGCTTTCCTCAGAAATGCAGGTGTGGCATCATTTTTAGGTAAAGATGGTTTAAAGAACATAACAGTTTTCAAAAGAGAATGGGCAAAATTGTCAACATCCACAAAGGGCGTAGAGAAAAAGTTAGACCCGTGGACCGTGAGCTCCAGGACCGGAGGGGTTCACCTCCCACAAACCAGGCGTTCAGTTTTTGTCATTTAACTTTTTAAAAGAGTTGCATCTTACAACTGCGCGGAGGGGACCCTACGGAATACTGAGCGGAGAAGGACCGGCGAGCTCGCGGCACCCGCCCGGGGTATCAACACTCGGGTAGAGAAGGCAACGCTGGACGGCGCACAATTGCATCCCGGACCCTAAAGTTTAAGGAAAACCCCTTGTCCCCCGTCTCGGGCTCACCTGCCTCCGGAGTGGGGAAGACGCGTGGCTCCGGAGCCTCAGACGGGGCGTCCCGCAAACCCCTCACTTCGTCGCCGGACACTCCCTGGGGTGCAGGGTCCCCCTGGCTGGGGAAGTAGGACCCGGGAGGGCGCGGCGCGCTGGCTCGGTCTAGCCTAGCGTCTCGGAGCAGCTGCAGCCACTGATTCCTCAGGTTCCCCCCCGAGGCCGGTGAATGCGTTTACTCCCCCGCCTCGTCGCTTAGCAACACTAGAAGCCGTCCAGTCTTCCGGACACGTCAATTCCTCCCGCCCCTCCAGAGTGTGAATAGTTTTTTAAAAGATTTTGTTTCCGGGTCGAGGGGTGCAGTGCATAGCGGAAGGTCTCTTTACCTCCCACATTGACCCCGGGGGTTGGATAAAGTCTCAGGGGCGCACGTGCGGATGAGGTAGCTCGGGAGTCTGACTCCACTCCCTCCATTTACGCACGCCGCCCCTCCCACCATCTGCTGCCCAAACCATCCGCCGGTCGCGGTTCTCCAATCACAGCGGCTCGCCCCCGGGGACTACTTTTCCACCGGGCGAGAAGCGCAGAGAGAAGAGCGTGAGACGTCTCTGTGGCCTCGGGAAGTGTAGTCCAACACCTGAAGAAATTCGGTTGGAGACTGCGCTGGAATCGGGGCAGCCTAAACTACAGTTCCCAGAGGGCTCCGCGGTCGGGAGCGGAGCCTTTTCTCTCTCTTTCTCAGCGCTCGCTCTTCCCCATTCGGCCCCACCGTAGAGGTGACCTGACTCCCCGAGTCTCATTGTGCAGGTGCTGGAATTGTCCGCGCAGTTTCCAATCATGGTGAGTGTGGGCCCCTAGATTTTGCCTTCATTCCCTTATGTGGAGATTCTTGCGCTTGGAGGACTTTTGGGGGATGGCTGTGCAAAGCACTGTCCTTCGCGCCCTTTGGAAAACCCCGACTCATCTGAGGACTGTCGCAGTGACCCAGTAATTGGGAAGGGGTTGGTTTCCACCTGGGGCGGGGGTCCTTGGGAAGGTGCGATCTCAGTCCTGCTGCATGGCGGGGGTACAAAAATATGAAGCTGTGGATTGTCTCCAAGCAAGAAATGGGGTTTGATACTGGGAGGGGGTGAGGGGCTTCCTAACCTTTTTTCTACTCTTATGCCCACAGTGTTTTTAAGGGCTTTTGTCACAAAGCCCTTGAAAGCCGAAGGCCCTCGACTGTAAAGATAGTGTTTACCTGGTGCTCCAGATTACCATCTACGCTTTCGGGAGACGAGTTTCAGCCATATCTAATTTAATGTCATTTAAAACCTGCTCATTGATCCTGTGTAATACTGGGACGTGCTGCAGTGACAGCATCAGTAGCCCAATAACTGGTGCAGATATTCTTTTACTGATCTGTATGTTTTGAAATCGAGAGCTACTACTTTTAAATGTTACACAACTTAACCATCTTGTCATGAAGATCTGGATGCGTAGATTACCACGTAACCTTGTCTCAGCTGAAAGGAGAAGGGGGGATGGTGAGGGAACTCTGACGTAGTAATGATCTGCCCGCTGTTTGAAGGTGACATTTGACATCACACTGAAAAATTGCTTTAGTACTTGTATTTATAGTTGAGACTATTTTTCCTCCGTTATCTCAAAATACTGAAATGGGTGGGGAGTGTGGGAAAATATTTGAATGAATTGGAAATTTTCCAGAACCTGAAAATGCTATTGATAGACCAAGTTGAAAAGTAGGGTCAGCTACTAATTCTCAGTTAGACCTAGATTTCTTACTTATTTCATCAAATAACGTAATTATTTAAATAATGGTTCATTGGTTCCTGACCTAATCTTGGCAAGAAAGCAGAGGTTTATTATCAGAGAACTTCAGACTTTATAATTTTAAAATTGATGGAACCTTTTAAAGGTTATTTTGACAAATCTCCCCACTTTAAATCTTAAAATTGAGTTTATTGAACCCCAAAGAGAATGTGATTTGCTCAAGGTCACACAACAGTTTGCCTTCAAGGGTCTCACACTCTTTCCATTTTACTGTATTGTGTCATACAGATACTTATCAGGTCATTCTGAAGTTTTGTTTTTAGTAGCTGAGGTTCTAGATGAAGGTGCAAGCTCATGCTGCAAATATAAACTAAAGTATGGTATCAGCATTTATATTACCTGATAGCTTTATTCCTTGCAATTCAGAATATTGGAATTCTAGAATTGGAAGGGAATATGGAGATTCTTTAATCTTAAAATATAGCCTGGTGAGGTCAAATGATTTTCCCAAGGTCACAGAGAGATCTTGAATCCCTATTCTTGTGTTGATTTGCTATGCAGTAGATCAAGCCAGCCTCACCCCTGGAAGGTCACTGAGCACCAGAAAACACAGAGACCTCTATGAGGACCAATCCTCCCGTCATGACTCAGAATCTCCTTGCCTTCGCAGGAGAGCGTATGAACAATCACTGAGCTAGAAAAGAGCCATCTTCTGTAAGCTATTCAAAGCAAAAATTTTTTTAAAGGAGAGAATTCTTTGCTTGCGTTCCTCCTCCATAGGAAGTGACAGAATAAACTATATGAAGAAATCAGAATAATACTGTTTGTCTTTTATGTTACAGAAATATATATATAAATCAGAAAGCAAAAGAAGAATACATGGGTCTTTCTGTAGAATAACAGAAGGAACACTTAAATTCAAGCTTTACAAGTGAGACTTGAACACATGTGTAGACAGAGCCTGCATCTGTAGGAAGGTCATTAGTGCCCTGCCAAGAGCAAAGACATGTCTTCTTTGGATCTTGGCAAACTGCCCAGATATCTAAGCAAAGAATAGTAACCTGTCTTCACACTGTAACTTTGTGAAAAGTCAGCGGGAATCTCCCACCCTCCTGCTTTTCAACAGTCATGTTCCGAAGAGCAGAAAGAACCAGATGTGCAGTTTGTTCTTTCCCTTTTGATCATCAAACATTCAGACACTAACTAGGCTTCATGCTACTCTTAACAAGATGGAATTACCTACCTGTGAAAATAATTTGCTCAAAGATACAGAAGAAGGTAACTGCTGGGGTAGAATTACTAGCTGTTCATTAGTTGGCCACAGAGCCTTCTCGAAGGACTGTGATACTGTGAACACATCTTTTTAATAGCTAAAATTAATACCTAAAATTGATTGCATCATTCTGTTATAACCATCTGCCTGACTTTCTGGGAGATTAAGCTTTACAGATAGTGATATTTACTTCCCCCTCATTTCTTTTTTTTTTTTTAATATATATTTTATTGATTTTAGAGAGGAAGGGAGAGGGAGAGAGAGATAGAAACATCAATGATGAGAGAATCATTGATTGGCTGCCTCCTGCACGCCCTCTACTGGGGATTGAGCCCACAACCCAGGCGCGTGCCCTTGGCCGGAATTGAACCTGGGACCATTCAGCCCGCAGGCTGATGTATCCATTGAGCCAAACCAGCTAGGGCTTTCCCCTCATTTCTTATCCCAACTTGCTTTGCGCTGAAGTAGCATGTGTTTATAGTTTTCTTAATCCTTATTTTCATTCAGTCAACAAATATTTGTTGAGCACTCTATGGACTGCACCTTTGAGTCCAAGGTGGACCGCTTCCAGTTCACAGTCTGAAATGGACTGGTGTGGGGGGTGGAGGTGGTTCACAGTCTAGTAGAAAATAACAGAAATTCTGTGGCGACAGATCTATAATTATAGCTCTTGCTACACACTGTTATTAATGCTTTGTATGTTAATTCTTATGCTACACACTGTTATTAATGCTTTGTATGTTAATTCTTAATCCTTACAACTACCTTATTTGTTAAGCATCTGCTATTATTATCTCCATTTCACTGTAGGGAACTTGCCAGGAACATAACGATACACCTAATGAGTTGTGGAGTCAGGATTTGAATCCAGAAGTCTAGTCTAAAGGCCATCTTTTTACTACAATCTACTGCCTCTCTAACCCTCTGGCCTAAAATAGTACCAGGTACATAATAGAGGTTCAGTGGTATATTGCTTAATAAATGGAGAACAGTTCATCCATTGATTTATAAGACTATATATATCATTGGAACTAGTGACCTAAAATAATTTTGCTAACTATACCAGGGACTACGGTGGTCACTAAGTTTCCAACTTTCTCAATGCTGTATTCAACGTATATAGTAATAAAATATATTAAATACTTTTTTGAAGTGTGTTAGGTTTGCTTCCAAACAATTATTTTACAGTTCCAAGTTTTTAGTAGTAATTTTACAAGATCCAGCTATTCCTTCAGTAATTGCGTTCCAACTGTGTTCAGGGCATTGTTCTAGGTAGTTGGAATACAACAATAAATAAAATAGACAAGGCCCCTGTCATTGAGTTTGCATTCTAAAGAGGGAAGAGCCGAAACCGGTTTGGCTCAGTGGATAGAGCGTCGGCCTGCGGACTGAAAGGTCCCGGGTTCGATTCCGGCTAAGGGCATGTACCTGGGTTGTGGGCGCATCCCCAGTGGGAGATGTGCAGGAGGCAGCTGATCGATGTTTCTCTCTCATCGATGTTTCTGGCTCTTTATCTCTCTCTCCCTTCCTCTCTGTAAAAAATCAATAAAGAGGGAAGAGGAATAATTTCTTACTCCCTTTTTCTCACCTACTCCAAGTGGAGAAGGGGAAATGACAAAATTAAAAACATGTGAATGCCATATTATAGAAAGTAACCATATACAATGTTCTTTATGAATCTAAAATCTACTTGGGAACATAGATGTGTGTTTGCATTAAAATTTGTTTATTTGGGGAATTATCGTATTCTATATTTAGAGAGATGGATGGGGAAGAGACATGGGAAGTCAGGGAGAAACCTCCATAGTTTTCTCCTTTTCCATTCCCATCCTGGTCACGTTTGAGGAAGAAATTGCACTCATAGTCTGCTATGATCAGATTCATTTCTCTACAACTTGGCCCTTATTTCCTGAACTTCAGAGGTGAGGGTTGGAAAGTTAGAAAGATTCTTCAAGGTGGTAGTCTCCTTCCATCCCAGAGGCATGTCTCCTCTGGAAGAGGGAATTCTAAATACTAAAAAAAATCAAGTGCTTCTATCCCAGTCAGTAGGCCACTTCTCTCAGACAAGTAGCAATAGAGGTGTCAAGTAGACGTCCATTTACCTAGCATTGTCAAAGGAATAGTCCACTTGATTGAACTTTCCATCTACTTAAACTTACCCATTGTTTCCAAACATTTTTGTTTAGCTCTTTTTAATAGAACTATTTCTCTTTTTAATTCTCTGAGCTTAATTTTCTCTGAGCTTAATTTATCTTCATAACTTGGGATCATCACTTTGAATATTAGTTGTTTTTGTACACATGTTCCTATTTTGTTTGGGGTCTGTTGAGATCTATAAAGCAACTTCTCTCTATTGTAACAGGTGTGCTCTTTGTACTTTTCCCCCTTCCTCCCTTTTAAAATTCATTTCCCTTTGGAATCAGGTTGTCAACTGTCATTACATGTTGCTGTTGTTATTTAATATTAAAATTTATTATACTAATAATTCAGATGTTATTTTTTTCTCAAAAAATAAAGACTTCTTTTTCCTCTACCAAGTAGATAAGTTGAATCATGATTAATAATTTTATTAAAACTTTTAGGCTCATTGTGAATGGAAAATTTTAACCACTCTCACTCCTTTTCCTGGTGTAAAAGATTCCGTTGAGCAGATAGAAGTGGGGAGTTATTTACGTAAGAGAATATGTAGGGTTCTAATGGCTGCCAGGGTTTGTATCACAACATAATGCACTTCAACATTGGTAGGCCTATTTTAGTGGTAAAATGTCCTTTAAAAGATGGATGAGATTACGTAAGTAAATCCAGTATAACAGTAAGAGTTAAATGATGCCACCTAAATATGCAGCCAAAGGACACAGGTTAAAGAAGTTGCTTAGTTAATTTGTGCATACTGTATTTCCTGGGACAGGTCTGGGATAAGTTAAGTTTTCTACTAATCCACACACAAAGAGACTTTAAAATTTTGCATTAACTTTTAAAGTATGTTGTTTTACTATAGAGAAACTCCTGAATATCTTTAGGGTAAAATAGAACTTTTTAATAAGATGTTAATGGGTCTCTTTCATTACAGCCTGAACCAGTCAGAGTCCTTGTGACTGGAGCAGCTGGTCAAATCGCATATTCGCTGCTGTACAGTATTGGAAATGGATCTGTCTTTGGTAAAGACCAGGTAGGGGCAACTGCCTGTAAATCTTCAACTAAAAAGATTGTCAATAAAGCCCCGCATTTATGTAGTGCAAAGAAAGTTTTAAATGGTGAAGGAATGGGTGATCCCAATTAATGTACTAGGCACACTGCTATAAATGTGTATTTATACATTCTAAAGTGTTCATTATCCATTTTCTTCATCCATGGATAGTGAATTCTTCCTTCATGCCAAATACTGTACTTAGCTTTCCATAAACTCAAATCAGATCTACAGATTCAGGTGGCATGTCACTTCAGTTTGATATTTCTTCCATGTATTTATGTATTCCATGTATCTCTCCTTTAAAATTCAGTATTAGTGATTCCTCTTACTATGTCTGTTAGCAACCATTGCTGGTTTTATAGCATTCATTTTTCCAAAAGTGACATCATACTAGATACCTGACCTAAAATAATTATGACTAATTAGTGGGAATTATACACATATACACAACAAATAAGCAAAAACTTTTAAAAGGTCTTTTTTTGTGACTAAATGACATAACCTACACTGACAGATACTGAACTTGCTATTTATTTGACAGCCTATAATTCTTGTGCTGTTGGATATCACTCCCATGATGGGTGTCCTGGATGGTGTCCTAATGGAACTGCAAGACTGTGCCCTTCCCCTCCTGAAAGGTACGTTAGAGAGTGGAAGAGAGAGGGATTTTTTAGTATTTTATGTCTTTCAAAAACTAGATTTCAGATTTTTGTTAACCTGTCAATTAGAAATTATTTCATAAACGTCGTTTGGTTTTGTTTCTAAAATTTCAACTACTTGGTAAGATGTATATCAAAAATAAGTAAGTATAATTATATACCAAGAATAAATAAGGGTAAAAGCGAGAAATAACCAGTGTAAAGTAAAAGACTATACTTTTATCCACCATGCTTATATATAACTTACTAGAGGCCCGATGCATGAAATTCGTGCTAGAGTAGGCCTTCCTTCCCCGGCTGCTGGTTTCCCTCTGGCATCTGGGATCTCGCAGCCCCAGCTTCGTCCGGAAGGGGGTAAGTCTAATTAGCATATTATACTTTTATTATTATAGATTTTACTAATTAAGTATAGTATTGCACACCTGAAATTGTCTACACTGTGTTGTTATTTAAAGTCTATTTAAATAGTAATAGTAGCATCCTGTAATGGAGAACTAATGGAGAACTTTTTTTAACTCTGTCTTCCAGAGCCATATGCTGCTATGTGGCTGGAAATGGGTTGATCTCTCATATATAGATAGTCCCCGTCATCTGATGAGATATAGTATAAATTGTTATAATCATCTACTACATAGTTTGAAAAAGTCCACCAGGGTTCTGATAAGAGCCTTTGAGAATCATTGAACTATTATATAAATGTAAGACAGAAATCTCGATTGAAAAGTTTATTAAAATATTAAGTCAAATCATAAACTAATTTGAATGTTTAGCTTTACCTTTATCATGATCTTCTTCTTTTGATGAGGATTTAATTAATAATACTCTTCTAAAAGTTTGCACAAAGCAAAATATATACCCAAGGAAGCCATGTTCAGAATTCATGTATATGTTCAATAAACATTTATTAGAAAGGATACCGCCATCGAAATCATTAGGTTGCACAATTATGTAAGAAAGCACATTATCCTACCCAAGCTATTCAGCTGGCTCCCTTTCTTCACCTGTTTACAAATCAACTTCCTCTGTTGCTTTTTTCCCATTTTTATTCCTTTCTCTGATGAGTTCCTTCTGCTCTCTAATGGGCCCAGGTTACAGTCAGCTTGTCCTTGCTCAACTGTGAGTATGACAGGAAGGCTCAGCAAATAAAAATGAATGGCTGGGAAAAAGATGGATTTATTTTTCTCCATCTAGAGTTCATACATATACCTATTTGGGGGCTTCTAGCAGCCTGACTGTGACAAGTGTTCACTGATCTAAAAATGTATGCTTAACCTGGTTGTCTTAGTCCATTTGGGCTGTTTTAACAAAAATACTATAGACTGAGAGGTTTATAAACTACAGAAACTTATTTCTCACAGCTCTGGAGGCTGGGAAGTCGGGGAACAAAGAGCCAGCAGATTGGGTGTCTGATGAGAGCCCAATTCTTGGATCATAGATGCCATCTCCTCACTGCCCTGCATGGTGAAAGGGATGAGGCAGTGCTAAGGACACTAATCCCATTCGTGAAGGCTTCACCCTCATGACCTAATCACCTTCCAAAGGCCTCACCTGTTAATCCCATCACAGGAGGGCTAGTTTCAGCATAGGGATTTTGTGGAGGACACAAACATTCAGTCAATGACTAGTCATGACCTTTTTAATTACTTTTAATACTTAAAGTAATTTTAACTTACAGATTAGGTGAATTAATTTCTTTTTTTGTATTATCTGTGGTTATTAGCCTGAATAACAAATGTTGCCTTGAAAGTTATCATACTATACCTTTGTATCATAATTTTTGAAATTGAGATAATTATTGACATAGGAAAATAAAATAAACATATTGACATTTCTGCTGGTGTTATTGTTGAATTCTAAATTGTCTTTCTTAGGCCCCTAAAACTTTTTATCAATGTGACATGTAAAAGAAACATTTGCTACAGAGTGAAGGAGTTACTGGATAGATTCAATATGAAAAAGAAAACCTCAGACTTTGGTGTTTAAGTATTTGCATATTTATTGCCATGTTGTTCACAGATGTCATCGCAACAGATAAAGAAGAGGTTGCCTTCAAAGACTTGGATGTGGCTGTTCTTGTGGGCTCCATGCCAAGAAGGGATGGCATGGAGAGGAAAGATTTACTCAAGGCTAATGTGAAAATCTTCAAATCCCAGGGTGCCGCCTTGGACAAATATGCCAAGAAGTCAGTTAAGGTGACCAGTGCAGTAGTATTTGATAGGGCTTTTCATTATTAGCATTTGAAACTTCTGCTCTCAGCATTTAAGTTCAACAAAATTATTTGCTTCCCACCCCCAGTCTTTGCAATAGCCAGTAAATACAGATACAGAGTTTTGCTTGATAAGCTCTCCCTTTCTGGGTTTTCCTCTGATGGTGTAGAAATCTATATTTAGAGGTGCTTGAAAATATTTTGCCTATTACTGTTACTTGTAACTTTAATATTATTTTGTAAATCCACAAGGCACAGAATTTTCTCGTGCCTTTTAACTGTGGGAATATTTGTTCAGACAATTGGGTTGTGTGTGATTGTAGAGGGAGGCGGCTGTAAACTGCATTCTTAGCAACAGGAGATGGTGGCTTCTGAATGCTCGGATTTTCTCCATTCAGTGATATGCTTGTCTCGAGGAGTTGAGTCTGTGACTTTCTGTTCTCCTTATGATCAAACTATTTTAATTCCTAAATTTGTCTTGATATTGCAAGAAAGCCTCCTTTTACCAACAGCAGAAGGCTTGCTGGTTAGAGGTTTTGTTGATTTTGATATACTACTACTTCTGTATTCTGACTTCAGAGAAAGGTAAAAGAAATTTATAAGATTTTTAAAGTTGCGAGTTATAATATTCTAATATAATACTTCATAGACATCTCATTGTTTGCCTTCTGGAGACTTCATTTAAAATAATTAACTTTTATTTTCTGTAATCATTAGCAGAAAATAATAGAGATGAGCTGAGTAGAAATCCAAAGGTCTCTTAGTAAAAAATAACAAGGTTATTTGTTTTGTTTGTTTTTTAATTTAATTTATTGGGGTGACATTGGTTCATAAAATTATAAGGTTGTTTGGATTGCTAAAATCCAGGCTGCTTGGAGTTGTAGTACTATTTGCACAGTAATCGCCCTTCAGCCAAGTGTCCTTTTGGGGGAAATACACACTGATATGGAATACTTAGGGGCATAAGATATCATGTCTGCAGCTTACTCTCAAGTGGGCCAAAAATAAAACACTAAGGGATGGGGGTGGGGTAAAGAGAGGGAGAGAAATGGAGCAAATTAGAGCATCTGGGTAAAGGAGATGTGGGAGTTATTCTCTTTAATATGCTTTCATCTATTCTTTAAGTTTGATATTATTTCACAGTTTTGGTTTTTTTAATATATATATTTTTTTATTTCAGAAAGGAAGGGAGAGGGAGAGAGAGAAAGAAACACCAATGATGAGAGAGAATCATTGATCAACTGCCTCCTGCACACCCCCTACTGGGGATTGAGCCTCGAATCAGGGCATGTGCCCTGACCAGAAATCGAACCATGACCTCCTGGTTCATAGATCGATGCTCAACCACTGAACCACACCAGCCAGGCCACCGTTTTTTAAAATGTTCATTTCATTAGAGATTTTTAAAACTAAAAAGTCCCTGTATACATTTTCCTATACTGTACTGTAATTCATTGTATCCCATGTCTCCCCTATTTAAAAAAAAAAAAGCCTAAAATGCTTTTTCCTAAAGATTGATTCAGTAGGTATAGAATGGATGGGACTTGGAAATCTGTATTTTGGCAAATATCTCCATTAATTCATAGGATTAGCAAGATTGAAAAACACTTTTCATTCATAAAAACAAGTCATTGTCCGAAAGTAAACTACTTGAGTAGAATTTCTTTCTTGGACTACTTTTATTAGAAGGAAAATTTTATCAATAAATCAAACTCAGAGATAGAGCCTTAAATTCCTTTTTTTTTGTGACAAGTAGATAAATGCTGTCTATTTTGGCACAAAACAAAGCAGAAAGACATTGCCCTAACCAGTTTGGCTCAGCGGATAGAGCGTCGGCCTGCGGACTCAAGGGTCCCAGGTTCGATTCCGGTCAAGGGCATGTACCTTGGTTGCGGGCACATCTCCAGTGGGGAGTGTGCAGGAGGCAGATGATCGATGTTTCTAACTCTCTATCCCTCTCGCTTACTCTCTGTGAAAAATCAATAAAATATATTTTAAAAAAACAAACAAAAAAAACACCCAGAAAGACATGTACCTTAGATCTTGGACAGCAGCACTACCTGAAAAGTGACTTATATATATAATGGTGGTTTTATTAAAGAAATGTTTTCAGTAGTCACAGGGTATCCTAACAAGGGGGAAAACAGTTTTCAGAAGGGAGAATAGAAACCTACAAGAAGCTAAACTGTTAGCTACATATTTAGCTGGCACAAACTTGATACAAAGGGAACATGTTACACGTTTGTCAGTCATGCTGAGACAGTTTAGTTAAGCAGAATATGGTCTATAACGGCTGTAATGGGTTATATCCTAGGTCATCGTGGTGGGAAACCCAGCCAATACCAACTGCCTGACTGCCTCTAAGTCGGCACCATCCATCCCCAAGGAGAACTTCAGTTGCTTGACTCGTTTGGATCATAACCGAGCTAAAGCTCAGGTAAGAAAAATGCCTTTTAAAGTCTCATGAATGTTCAACTTTATAAAACCTTTTTCTCTCACTTTTTGTTTTTTTATATATTTTTAAATATATTTTTATTAATTTCAGAGAGCAAGGGAGAGGGAGAGAAAGATAGAAACATCAGTGATGGGAGAGAATCATTAATCTGCTGCCTCCTGTACACCCCCTCTGGGGAGCGAGCTGCAATCCAGGCATGTACGCTGACCGGGAATGGACCCGTGATCTTCTGGTTCATAGGTCGATGCTCAACCACTGATCCCCACCTGGCCGGGCTTTTCTCTCACTTTTAAAGGCGATGAAGCTTAGTTTGTGCTTTTTTGTTGTTTTTGCTTAGTAGGAAGCTATTCCAATTTGTTAGGGAGTCTTTAAAACTGGTCTTATAAGGAACAGAGCTGAACTTCCTACTTAATTTTCTCAAGTATATCTCTTTTGCTACCTATAATTAAATGTGGTTGCTAATGTCCTCTTAAGATAGTGGTTTAAAAGTATTCACTAGTATAGTAATTCACATAATGGTACATAATTTAGGGTTTTGTTTTGTTTTTTGTCAGATATAAAGGAGATTGTAAAATGAAATCTTTAGCTTTATGTATTTGGGTGGTTCTGCTTCCTTTTCCCCTATAACCAAGCAATCAAGTTCAGATTTTTAATTGTTAATTTTATATTCTCATTTTTAATTTTATGTCTTTTTAATATTCTATATGTTTCCATAAAATTTCCTACTTTTCACTACTTCGCTAAGTTTTAATTATCATCATTTTTTTCTTACCCCTTGGAGCCTTACATTATGCCAAGGGTTCAGTAACCTGGGTATTAGCCATAGCTTTTTTAAAAATTAAAGGCCATGCCACTCATCTGTGTTGGTTTCCTGGGCTTTCTCAGATCTAGACGATGCTGGTGCCTAGAAGTCATGGCAAAATTCTAGTTCTGGGACATAAGCTCTTTCTCTTCCCCAGTCATTTTCTGGCCATCCCTCCTTATCCACAGGTCATCACTGCCAGGTAGGTGTATGAGTGTAGTCCTCTTCTAGAGAAGACAACTTTTAGTTTCAAGAAAACTATTTTTACCAAAAGATGATGTGAGGTCTGCTGTATGCTGAGAATTGATCTTTCAGACCAGGGAAGGAGAAGATAATTTGTTAAACTTCTACTCTAAGCTAAATACTTTACATGTAATTTGCCATTTGATGGTTTTTTTAAATTTTATCTTTATTGTTGAAAGTATTATAGATGTTCCCTCTTTATCCCCCTTGGGCCCCCCTCCACCCTGCTTCCACCCACCCCCTCACAACCATTTAATTCTTATAGGAACCGTATGAAATATCCATTATTATCACTATTTTACAGATAAGAAACCTGAAGCCCAGGAAAGTCAGGGAACCTGCTTCAAGTCATACAGCTAATAAATGATGTGCCACCTAGATTTGCCTAAGTTCAAACCCTTGTGTGTATTCTTACATAATGGGATCAAGTGACCTACGTCAACTTACTAGCTGTGTCATCTTGAGAAAGTATATTCAAGCCATAAAATGGAATAATTGTATCTATCTCAGAGTAGTTATATGGGTAAAATGAGATAAGATCTATGTTAAGCCCTTATGGTGGTGCCTGTCACATTGTAAAACTCGATAAAGGTTGGCTGCTATTTTTAGTATTATTAAGAGGGATATATGCAAGAGTTGAGAAGAGCCATACCTCAGAAATATCTCCCTGAATATTCCAGTTAATTTAGAAGGTTCTTGGATAACAGACTTAAATTGCAAATAATTCCTGAGAAGATTTAGGCTGTGGGCTGGGTCTTTTTCCTTGTTATTTAGCCAGAGTCTGGTGGCTGGGAAGGAATAGGAATTTGAATGACTGGAGGCCGGGGATTTGGGTACTATAGACACTAGCCCAGAAGAGTGGCATGGCCTCTAATTTGGGTGCCTTAGAACATGTACTATTTCACAATTAAGGAAAAGATATAGGTGTTGCCGTTGTAGATTCTGGATGGTTACTTAATTTCATTGTAAGAAGGAGAAAAAGGTAAAATGACACCACCAACAAATTTCCCATCTTTGCTGTTTCACCTGAGGCCTTGATGGAGGCAGGCACTGGAAAATACTGCTTCCAAAGGTACTGCTAAGTGACACTTTGTCCCAGTGCCCGAAACCATTTTCCTTGTAGGGGTGAAAGTCTGAATGAGGAAAGAGGGAAGAAGAAGCTGTCTCAGCAAACTTTAACTTTTGGCAAGTGTTCAGCATGCCAGCCTGGCACAGTGACGACTTTGAGAAAGTTTCTGAAGAAGCAGTTTCTTCTTTAATCCAGTGACAAATACCAAACCCAAAGAGGAATTTTTCTTACGGGAATGGTTACTAGTCATACATGATTTGTTTTGGAATTCAGAGGACTTAGCTTCCCAGCAGTTGTTTATCACCTGCAGAACTCCCATGTGTATTTGCAACCCAGAACTGCTTATGTGTCTGCTGACAAGGTAATTTGGCAGTGAAACCAGTTAGCTGGCATCAGAGGAAGAAAATTGCTAGGGCTGGAGAATTAGTAAAAAACTATTTAATAGATCTGTGTGGCAGGTACAAAAGTGTGTAAGGGAACAAGAAACTGCTGTCCTGCATACGTGTTAATTTAAACCAGCTCTGACATGAATGATATTCAGAATTTACATCTGCTGGGTGCCAAGTACTGGACTTTGCTGTCCTGACAGAAGTGGATTAGCTCAAGAGATCAAAAAACAAGAGGAGGAGGGCAGGCAACAGGGCAGAAGAAGCAAGAGGAGCCTCCTGTGGGGAGGAGAGGCCTAGAGGCAGTGGGTCTTCACTTTACTTCAGAGCAGCTGAAGCTGACATTCAACAGAATGTTCTGAGTTCTTGAGAATATACATCTTGGGTTACTTGCCCAGGTATAAATTTTCCTTTTCCTCTACAATGACAGCTAAATATAAATAGGGCAGTTCTTCCCAAGTCCTTTCAGATCATGGCACACAGAGAAAATGGTACTCATTGCATGGCACACCACTCTACCCCAGCCAGGAAGCAGGTCAGTAGCTGGGTACCCCAGAAACCAGCCATCCAGCTAATTCGTGAAGACTGATTGATAGTTAATACTTGCAGAACTCTAGATGAAGCAGGGTTTAGATCAGAAGTAATTTAAAAAGTAAAAAATCCATAAGGATTTTAAGTTAATTCTTAAAATTATCTAACTATTTTAAGACTTAAGAAAACAGGCTCCTCGCACTAGTGGGGTAGATTAGTGTTAGAGCGTCGTCCTGATATGCCAGGGTTGTGAGTTCGATCCCCAGTCAGGGCACATATAAGAATCAACCAATGAGCCCATCTAGAGTGGCTCAGTTGGTTGAGTGTTGTCTTATGCACCAAAAGGTTGCCGGTCAGGGCACGTACCTGGGTTTTGGGTTCAGTCTCCGGAAGGTAATCAATTGGTGTCTCTCTGTCTCTCGCCCCCTCCCGTTCTCTCCCTCCCTCCTTCCTCTCTGTCTCTAAAATCAATCAATTAAAAAATATTTTTAAAGCCCTAGCTGGTTTGACTCAGTGAATAGAGCATCGGCCTACGGACTTAAGGGTCCCAGGTTCGATTCCAGTCAAGGGCACATGCCTGGTTGTGGGCTCAATCCCCAGTAGGGGGCATGCAGGAGGCAGCCGATCAATGATTATCTCATCATTCATGTTTCTGTCTCTCCCTTTCCCATCCTCTCTGAAATCAATAAAAATATATTTAAAAAAACATTTCTTTAAAGCAGTCTCAACTTATTTTAAGGGTCATAATGAAAGTAAAGACAATTTACTTCTTAACTTAGTAAATTAGTGTGAGATGAGTAAAGTCATTGCAAACATTTTAGGTAATGGCCTTTTTCATCCTTATTTTTTTGTTTGGTTAATTGTGTTGTTTTTATTGTTTTTTACTTTCTAATTTTGGAATAATTATAGACGCAGAAGAAGTTGCAAAAATAGTACAGAGAATCCCATGTACCTATCACGGGCTTTACTCAGTGGTGCCATTTACATAACTCTATGGCATTATTAAAGCAGGAAATTGACTAGACTACACACATTACCGCTAACGCGTTACTCAGATTTCTGCAGTGCTTACCTTTTTGTATGTCTTTATGAATGATTCTATGACCTTTAATCATATATATAGATTACTATAAATAACCACCATAGTCAAAACACAGAAATGTCCCACAACCCACAAAAGAACTCCTAAAAACACAGAAAACCTTTATCTGTTCTCCATCTCTGTAACTCTGTCATTTTGAGAATGTTACAAAAATGGAATCATGGGGCAAGTAATCTTTTGAGATTAGCTTTTATTCACTCAGTTTAATGCCTTTAATATCCATCCAAGTTGTTGTATGTTCCACTTCCACTTATTTTTCCATTTACTCTGTTTCTTCCATTGTGTGGAGGTTCCACCGTTTGTTTAACTGTTCTTCAAAAACTTTGGGGCTGTTTCCAGTCTGGGGCTATTACCATCCTTGTTTTTAAAATTTCTTTAAAATACGAGAGTGTTTTCCCTTTCTTATATGGTTAATGCTCAAAAGGAACTTTGATGCAGTGCTGCTTTTATTTAATATTCAAAAGCTATGGACTCTGACACAACTGTTTTTTTTCTCCCGTGATTATAATAAGGAAAGAAAAATCACCCACAGTGTCACCCTAACACATCAACTTTTAAAAATTCCTTTTTGCAACATTTCTTTCTGGTTCATCATAAATTCTTCTGTCTAATTTGGAACAAATTATGCACATAACTAACCATAATGTTTTTTCTGGATATTACCTTATCAGGGAAATCAAACAACTGGTTTTACTTAAATCTTTCAAAACATAACTTTTAAACCCTTTCTGTGGTCACTGTACTATATAATTGATGTTCATGTAACCACAAGGCCTACGGGATTCTACGTGCTTTCTGAACTTACAGCTAGAGATTGTTACATCTGTTTATAATTTTAGCATTTTGTTATTTTAAACTCTTTCCTTCAGTTTCCTAGTCTGTAAAACCAGGACAGTCAGACTTTGTTCATCTAAGTCCCTTCCAACTGTAAAATTTTCATATTTAGGAATATTTGAAAATTAGTTCATTTATATATGGTGTATAATAAACATTTCAGCCAAATAGGAACTTTCTAAATACCTAATTGCTCAGAAGTGCTAAGGCAAGTAACAACAACAAAACTAGGGTCACATTTACATATTCAAGCAATATTCACCTCTTGCTTTGTGTTTTATATTTGATAAACCCACTATACTAATAAGTTAACCACAAACTGTATGATGCTCTCTACTCTTAAACAAAGAGGTCACAGTTTGAAATGAAAAGCTTTATGTAAGTAATGTATTTGTTTTCTGTTTAACTAGATTGCTCTTAAACTTGGTGTGACTTCTGAGGATGTAAAGAATGTCATTATCTGGGGAAACCATTCCTCAACTCAGTATCCAGATGTCAACCATGCCAAAGTGAAACTGCAAGGAAAAGAAGTTGGTGTTTATGAAGCTCTGAAAAATGACAGCTGGCTCAAGGGAGAATTCATCACAGTAAGAAAAATCTGGGAGCTTGCATAACAGCCAAGCATAAAGAACTCTGAGAGACGCCACATTACTGACCTGCGTGTGCTCCAGGGCTCGGGGGAGGGAGGGACACAAGGAGAGCAGGTCTTGTGCAGTTGTCTAATGACTGCACACTTGTTACTACGCCAGTCATGATCCATTCTGATCTAAGCTGTTGCGTGGTAGCCAGCATTGATAGTCATCTGGTTATCTTTATACAGAGATCAAATTTTTTGAATGAAATATGGTAAACTCTGTGGAGATTTGTAGTTTTCTCTTTTTTAAAAAGACTGGTACTTATAACTAAAATGGGTTGGTAAGGCCGACATTGGGTAGTTGCCTGATTTTGGAGGGGACACATTAAGCTATGGTTGCAGTCTTTCACCCCAGGATCAGTTTGGAATTGAGGAAAATGCTGCTGTCATGATCAAGTAACACTGCTGTCTTTGCACCCAGACTGTGCAGCAGCGTGGCGCTGCTGTCATCAAGGCTCGAAAACTATCCAGTGCGATGTCTGCTGCGAAAGCCATCTGTGACCACATCAGGGACATCTGGTTTGGAACCCCAGAGGTGAGGACTCAGTGGTTTGCACAGGGCTTTCTTTCACTTTTGTCCTCTATGCTGTAATGTGACAAGCACATAACCTTAGCAGTCAGGCAGTTAGGTTCATATCCTGGCTTAGCTGTCCACTAGCTGAGTAACCCTGGGGAAGTTATCTAACCTTTCTGAGCTGTCTTGTCATCTTTTACATGGGTTGTGAGGGTTGTGAGGGATAAGTGAGATGATATATATATATAAAGTACTTAGCACACATGGTAGGGGAGACATTTTTTCATCTTAAAGCCTATATTAGGTCATAGTTTCATCATTTATGAAATGAGGATTTTGTTTCTTGGACCTACTTCATACATTGATTGGAAATGTGGAATGAGATAATATCCAAGAAAGTTACCCTGTCATAGAAGTGCCTGGTGATGGTTCCTTATACAGTAATGAAGTTATGCATATAGTAAGAATGTGTCACCTGTTTTAATTTCATTAGTCCATGTGTTAGTTGGTTATATAAACTAATTCCTAAGCACCATGAGAATGTAAAAATTGTTGTTTTTTCAGGGAGAGTTCGTGTCCATGGGCATTATCTCTGACGGCAACTCCTACGGTGTTCCCGATGATCTGCTGTACTCGTTCCCTGTTACAATCAAGGTAAGGTATTTGGGAATTATTTCCCCCTTTGCCCTACTGGGAAAGTAATTATATGTTTTTATTAATAATTAGAGGCCCAATGCACAAAATTCATGCATGGGTAGGGTCCCTAGGCCTGGCTGGCAGTCAGGGCCAATCTGTGGGGCGACTGTGGGGTAGGGGGAGAGCAGCAAGTGGGCAGTGCCTGGCCGGCCAATCGCCGGCCCCGCCCTCCAAACTCTCCACCCCCACCCCTCTGCCAGTTGCCTTCCTCTGTGGGGCAATTGGGGGACCCCCACCTTGGCTGGCCTGAGGCCTGCGGGCTGGGGGCAGCTCCTGCATTGAGGGTCTGCCCCCTGGTGGTCAGTGTGTGTCATAGTGACTGGTCCTTCCACCAGTCTTTCTGCTGTTTGGTCAATTTGCATATTAGGCTTTTATTATATAGGATGGCATAATGTAATCTAGAAAATTGTTCCTTTACTAAATTAGAAAATGTTCTCAGCTTTAAAGTCGTATGAAGCACAACTTCAGATCAACAAAAGACTGAAATTAATCTGGAAAGCAAGATTCAACTCCTCCCACTAGACATATTTTGTTATGCCTCTAATATTGGATACCTAACAAGTACTATCTTCTAAATGAAGCAAAAGTTCTCAATATTGTTGCTGTTTATTATAATTATAAAATCATTAGTTTTTTTTGTCTGCTAATTAATCCTCATTTAAACAATTTTTTTCTACAGTCAATAAGTTTTAAAATCAAGTGTTGAGTTTGTATCAAAATTATCTGTCAATTAAGATCTGGGTTTTGATTTGCTTCTTTAGAATCAGACTTTAAAACAGATACTCTCTAGATTGAAGTTCAAACTAAGTTGTTACTTGCTAGAGGATCAGTAATTGTAAATCTCTTATTTGCAATTATTTTCAAACAGAATAAGACATGGAAGATTGTTGAAGGTCTCCCTATTAATGATTTCTCACGTGAGAAGATGGATCTTACTGCAAAGGAACTATCAGAAGAAAAAGAAACTGCTTTTGAATTTCTTTCCTCTGCCTGACTAGACAATCATTTCGATGTTACTAGATACCCCAAAGCTGAAGAAGCTAAAAGTCGTCTTTGACTCTAGTACCAAGTAATAATAATACTATACTTAAATCACTTGTGAAAAAAACAGCACATTTTAAAGATTGTGTGCTTCTCGGTACAAATTTGTGACGGTTTATTAACATGGTGTTAGTGTTGCAACATCCTAAATAAAACATATATTCAAGTGAAGATGATTCAGACTCTAATTTTTAGCTAATATTTTGTTTCTATTCATTCAGAAAACAAACTTGTATGTTTCCTAGCTTGCTGAAGGGGTTGTGATTTTTTTTTTAAGCCAGAGGAAGGCAATAAAGATGAAAAATGTCACAAGGCAAGGCATAATTTTCTTACATTTAAATAGAATAGAAAAGTCAATCTTTGATAATGAATCAATCTACTCCAGAATATATTTTTAAACTTTACCTTTTTTAGCTAATTAAACACCAATTATATTTGATTTTAACATTAGCTGTTAAATAGGTTGCAGATAATACTCTGTTAATAGTTTAATACCATTGCATGAAATTAGAAGAATCATTTTCATGATAGAAGAAAAAGGTAATAAGTCTTCCCTTGAGGTATTCCTCTAAAGCAGATAAGGAATCTTTTCATCTCATAACCAGTAGCTGCCACAGGAATTTATGCTTGTGGGATTGTTCTCAATCTAAGCTCATTACTCGAAACATAGCCAGTGCTGTTTAAATAAATAAATAAAGGTATTTTTTCCCCCCAAAATCCATGAGGACAGGAATTGTCCATCCTTTAGTTTTTGTATTTAACTTTTACATAATAGACAATATAAATCTCCCAGGGCCTAAAATATAGTGCTGCGTGGGTGCTCAAAAAGTTGGTTGGATGTTATTTTAAATTACCTATATCTCATATTCCATATGTAGAAAAGGAAAAATGAGTGGAAAGTGCTTTTATAACTCCTATTAATTAGATGCATTAAAAATAAAATTTCATATAGGTTTAATTTAAAAATTATATATTCTCTCGGTTCCAAATACATTCTTCCACACTCTGCTTATGACACTGGGACTGGGACTCTGCAAGCATTTCTCTACCAGCCCCTCCCTGCTCCTTGTTCAAAGTCTGCCAGTGAAGGATGCTAGAGGGAGACGAGGAGGCTGAGGAAGAACGTGTGCTTGCTCCTCTCCATTGGCTTCCTGTCATTACCTTCTCCTCACTTTTTATATAAGCCAAAAAAGAAAAGTTAAACATATCTTGAGAAGAGAAATTAATTGGAAGCATAAAGATAAGGTAATTTCATGTAAAAGTAAGAAGAAAATGTTACATGAAGATACAATATAAGCTAAATTAAATTAACTCCAAAAGGTGTTCGTCTCTATTATCCATTTGTGTAAAATAGCCTATTAATTTCATTCTGTAAATTAACCTCACCAATCCTTCAAAATCAGGGATCACATACACAAATGAAACAGTAATACACTTTGGAGAGACCTGGTAGATTACTTACAGAAATGTGATTTCTCGCCAACTGTGCTTTTGTGTTTGAATCCTCATGAAAATTTATTATCTCTTTATGCTATTTACTTCTGTCACCGTAACAAGAGAACAAAGCATCTTATTGCCTCCTCTCTTAATGAACAGAGTCCAGGCCCAGGGAATCGTGCCCTTAAGCAGCATGAAAAATGCTTGTGAAAAGCCCAGGCCTTTCATAAGCATTTTACTAGAACTTGAAGAAATGACACATGGGTGAATTATAGAGCAAAGGATCTTACATTTTAAAGCAATAAAGTTGGATTCAAAATGTTCCAGAAAAGGTACAATCTGAATAAAATAAACCTTAGGCTAATAAACCTTGGCCTATGCAGATCATGGCCCCGGTTAATAATGTCTCCTAAATAGACAAAGACGGCCAGCGATGGCTTAAAAAAAAAAAAAAAAAGTGGATATGTTTCCTTAATGATAAGCATAGAGAGAAAAACCCAATAACTATACTGCCAGTTAAATCATTTTATGTAAAAATAATACATGTCAGAAAATCAGTGAAATTGTGTTAAATGAAAACTAAAAACTGTTCTCCCAAGGATAAACACTTCAGAAACTTTTTTTAAATCCTTCCAGGAAGGAATATACAGTGAAGAGATATGCAGTGAAATTTCTTTTACTTACTTGAATCCCACCCACTTACACCCCATTTTTGTTTCCTTGTCTACAGTACAGAAATATTCAGTGTACAACCCAAGTATGTATGTATTTGGGTATTTGT
Organism: Myotis lucifugus; assembly: GCF_000147115.1. Lineage (NCBI taxonomy): Eukaryota > Metazoa > Chordata > Mammalia > Chiroptera > Vespertilionidae > Myotis > Myotis lucifugus. Next base: position 1,420,818 of record NW_005871054.1, on the reverse strand, counting down.
AATCTTTTTGTACATAAATCATATTTAATACACTATTCTGCACTTTGCTATTTTCCCCCTCCATATATCTTAGTGCTATATTAATGAGCTGCCGCATTCATTTGAACAGCTGTATAATATTCCATTGAATGGCTATATCATATTTATATAGCTGTTCACCCGTTAATGGACTTTTAGGTTCTTTTTTTTTAAAAAATATATTTTATTGATTTTTCACAGAGAGGAAGGGAGAGAGATAAGAGAGCTAGAAACATCAATGCGAGAGAAACATCGATCAGCTGCCTCCTGCACATCTCCCACTGGGGATGTGCCCGCAACCCAGGTACATGCCCCTGACCGGAATCGAACCCGGGACCCTTGAGTTCGCAGGCCGACGTTCTATACACTGAGCCAAACCGGTTTCAGCGACTTTTAGGTTCTTTACAATTTTTTACTACTATAAAGATGCTGAACTATATGTGTAAGTAGGTTATTTCAGACATGGTTACGTGTATATGTGGGATAAAATTTTTAAAAACTAGGTGTTTTAAATATATATATATATATATATATATATATATATATATCTTTCAGAGAGGAAAGGGAGAAGAGGGAGAGAGAGATAAAAACATCAATGATGAAAGAGAATCATTGGTTGGCTGCCTCCTTCACATCCGCTACTGGGGTTCAAGCCCACAACCTGGGCATGTGCCCTGACTGAGAATTAAACTGTGATATCCTGGTTCATTGGTGATGTTCAACCATGAGCCACACTGGTCAGACAAAAGGTACCTTTTTAGTATATAAGCTTAAGAATTTGGCTACGAAAAACAAAAAGCAACAGAACAGGTTTGAACCGCACTCAGCACAGCCAGTGGTGAACTTGAGGGGCGGGGGGTGAAGGATTAAAGAAAACAGACAAGAGAATATAGCTGGGGCTAGGTAGGACACTGTTCTCGGATGGAGAGAGTGCCACAGCCTGAAAGCCGAGTCTTTATTTTATAGTCAGATCCCATAAGGCAAAGCAAGGGCATGGTCAAGATGTTTACAATGTTCTTGCCAGTTTCGAATCTACTTAATTACATGCACCTGAGAACTCTATCAAGCTTTGTTTTGGCAGCACTTGCTGCACCTCCTGCAGCCCACATCATTCAGCCACCTGGGACCACAGGTTCGGACCATAAGGTCAAGCTTACAACCATAGCCTTTGGCTATAATTGTGGGGGACCTGCACATGGCTTTGCCATGAGAGGACCGTGCCCTCTCACTAGTCCGAGGCTTGAACCTGTCCAAATGCTCTAGCCGCTCTCCACAAGGTTCTTAGTTGTCCCTTTGAAATTAGGATAAGAACTCATAATTTTTATGATCTTCTTGGCTTTAAACAACCTTAACAGAACAAGAAATGTATCCATGTTTTGATTTCTGAATATCCATTGGTTCTGATACAACCTAAAAGGGTTATTGACTCAATAGGAGTATGTAGGCTTTGAGACATTTTCCCATTAATGTCCCCTAATTGGTATCACCCAGCACACAGTTTCTTATAAATATAGTGAGTGTTGAATATTTACTGAATGAATGAATTCTATTGCCCTCTAACGCAGTAGGAATATACTTGTGACCTAGAGCTGAATCAAACCAACAGTCTGACCCGAGTAACGCAATTGAGTTTCAAACAGCACAAATGTGTTTAAATCATCCAGTTTCTTTATATCCCTACCACCATTGCTCTGGTCCAGGTCCCCATCATCACTTCAAAAAGACTACTGCTATAGAGATGGGAGCCCTAACCGGTTTGGCTTATAGGATAGAGCGTCGGCCTGCAGACTGAAGGGTCCTGGGTTTGATTCCGGCCAGGGGCATGTACCTTGGTTGCTGGCACATCCCCAGTAGGAGGTGTGCAGAAGGCAGCTGATCAATGTTTCTCTCTCATTGATGTTTCTAACTCTCTATCCCTCTCCCTTCCTCTCTGTGAAAAATCAATAAAATATATATATTTTTAAAAAATAGAGAAGGAAATGAGCTCATTTTGGAGGCTATTCCTCCCCCAGTCCAATCCAGACTTTGCACTAGAGCTATTGGTTAAGGATGATATTTTACTTCCCATTTTCTGTAGAACAGAAAACCCATGTGCTTGGAAATCAGACAAACCTGGGTTTAGATCCTAGCTCTTTGTAGGTGTCCCTATGATTCTCTTAGCTACAAAGTGAGGATAATAACAGTATCTCCTTCATAAGGTTTTTGTGAGGATTAAATGGAGAGCAATTGTAAGGGCTCGATTTCTTTGTTAGTTTTTTTTTCTCTTTTAAATTTCCTAGCATCACTTCAATACCTATCATAATCTGGCCTCAAGTGACACTTCCTAGCCCATCTTTAACTGCCATTCCCTGTCCCCAATGTGCCTTCACTCTTGCTGCATTAAACTACTTGGACAGCTATTAACTTTCATGGTTACAGAACTTTATTTTGCTATTTTTTTGTTCTTATAATGATCTCTGTTTCTCTACAGTGCATTATTAGTCAATCTGTGCTTATTGATTAAGAGGGAAAATTCCAAAAACATCTGTCCCACTGTCTTAAGATTAGTTCTCCAGCAGTAGATCTTAAGCTGAGGTTTCCAGAATTTGAGTGCATGTAACTTAATAGGGCAATGCTCCCAGGAGAAATCCCTAAGGAAGAGGGAAGACCAGGGGCAGAGAAAAGGAGGAAGCCAAGCAATGGTGCATCCAGCCATCATGACTCCAACCTGATCAAGTCAGGGACTCCTGTCCTGAGGTGAGGGGCCCAGTGCTTTCATACTCCCCAACCTCTCAGTCATGGGTTAAAGGAATGGGTGGTGGTTATTTCCAGACATCTCCCACTCTCTGTGCTGCTAGCAAAGCAGCCGCTAGCAGCCCAGGCTCAATCCTCCATAAAAGAAGCCCAGGTGCTGACTTTGGGAAGCAAAAGAAAGCTTAAGGGGGTGGGAGTGTGGGTGCTAAAGGGATCTGGGCAGAGTATCATTGTCATTCACTCTACTCATCCACTTGGCCTTACTGAGTTCTAATGAAGCCCAGAGGAGCACTATTATTTTATGCTCAAAGGGAGAGGGCATTAAACCTGGTTCTGCACATGATTTATGTCTGCATGCTTTTCCACTCCTGTTTCTTCTCTTGTTTTATGGCCCTGAGAATAAGCTTCCTTATTTATTTCAGTACAAAGCTGAATTCATGACATTACCTTTTTTCAGGCTTGGAATTGCCTTAATAACAATATTCTCAGACTTGAGCTGGGAAATTTCCAGAATAAAACCTCTCAGAGTCAATATTCCCCTGTTCAACAGAGAAATTAGTCAGCGCAAAGCACTGTGTGAGTCCCAGGTACACTGTTCAGTTCTATCTTTGCTTAACATACTATAAACAACACACTTAAAATTACAATACATTCTTTGGAGGAAATAGTGCAAATGTTAAGAAAGTAAGGGTGAGGATCCACTAAAATAGGAATGTTTCTTTAAGACCTTCTGTGGAGTTGATATTTCAGGCCTAGACCTAAAGAATAAGAGGAGAGAGGGGAAATTCCTTCTTCATCCCCACAAAGGAAATAAATGGAAAAGCATTTTGCTTGAAAAGAACTTTTCCTCTTCCAGGAAAGAAAAGGCCAATAGGCCTGGAGCAAACTGTGGGGTGGGATAAAGGGGCTCAACATGGAGTTGGGGAAGTAGGCGGAAACCACTTTGTGCTAAACCCTCACCTTATCCTGATACAAGATGTGAGTTCATTGGGACACAGCTTGCCTGCATTTTGGACCACCCAGAAACACACATGGTCCACACTTTGAAAAACAGTCTACAAAAAAAATGGCTGGTACTTTTTTTATGGGCTGTATTGACACTATTATAGCATTTTGAGTTTTCATAAGGTTAATAATACCTACATAGGATGTGGTACAATTAAATTAGATAATACTTACATAGGTGCTTGACAGTTAGTAGGTGAAAAACAAATGTTAATCCTTTTTGTTAACAGCAAAATGGCACCAGATATTAGACCTCAGTCCTTCAGTTCAGCTAAGAAGGAGAGGAGGAAAGGTGCAGGCAGGAAAGAGCAAGAGAGAGAGAGAGAGAGAGAGAGAGAGAGAGAGAGAGAGAGAAAGAGAGAGAAAGAGAGAGGACTGGGTCCTTCTCTTAAGGCAGTGATGGCGAACCTATGACTCATTTTTTTGGTTGATTTTTCTTTGTTAAATGGCATTTAAATATATAAAATAAATATCAAAAATATAAGGCTTTGTTTTACTATGGTTGCAAATATCAAAAAATTTCTATATGTGACACGGCACCAGAGTTAAGTTAGGGTTTTTCAAAATGCTGACATGCAGAGCTCAAAAGGTTCACCATCACTGTCTTAAGGGTTTTTATCTGAGGTCTCAGGGGAGGATCTCAATAGAATATTCATCAGCTTTATAGGTGTGTCTCCTCAGGGTGGTGGTCTCCACTGATTGGTCTGCACTAGGGCAAGGGATCATTAGTCATGCAGCTAGTCCTGATGTCAGCCATGGTGTGTCATCCGTGCCCCCCCCCGCCCCCCCCCCCCCCCCCCAAACACACACCCTTTTCTGGGCCTGCAACTGAAACACAACTGAGGCCTAGATGTTATCTGTAGTTTGACCAAAACGCTGTCTCTGTGGTCAACAGACCTGAGGGCTTATACCTAAGATTATTTTATGTGAGTCAGAACCTCATTTTTGGATGGGAGTCATATGAAGCTTTTCTCTGGCCTCCTTGTTCCTCCTCTAAGGGCGTCTAAACCACATGACTACAACATGCTAGGGGAGGAAAGGCCACCCTGGGGGTGAGTTCCCACCCTACAATACTTGTCCTCCCAGTTTTGCCTGTTGCTAGGCATGGGGGTTCTCCGTCCTGGTGACCTTCCATACCTGGCCTCTCATTCCTACTCTACTCATGCCCATCTAACTGCCTACTATGTCATTTTCACTACTTACATTGTGCTTAGTGAGAGAAGGAAATTGTTCGATCCATTGCTAAGGTACCAAACTAGTCTAGTGAAAATTTATAGATGTTTTTAACATGGAAAAGAAAGTCTAATTTGAGTACTTTATATATCCTTTACTCAATAGCTTACAATAAGAATATCAAAGAAAAATAATTTTAAGATTCTAGTGCTTTTGGTATTGCCAATAATGATCATTAGTAGACAGTTTTGCTTATCTTCAGTGAAAAGAGGCCATATTACTCTACTTCCTTCCCCTGGCATTATAATACAAATATGGTAGAAGGACTGTCCACAAAAAAGAACATCCAAGCCTATAGAAAAGTTTTATAAGAGTTTGTTTTAGCCAAATTTTTGAGGACATGCCCAGAAGCAAGATCTCATCAGATTGAGAAAATGCTCTGGAACAGCAGTCGCCAACCTTTCGGAGCTCACGGACCACCGGTCGTCCGCGGACCACCGGTTGGCGACCGCTGCTCTGGAAAATGGCGGTTTTGCAGTGCCTTTTATGCACTTAGAATCAAAAAAGAAAACGTAAGGAAGGTACAGAAAATCCACTGGTGGTAGATTAAGACGGCAGGAGATAGCAAAGTGTGTAGAGGGGGAGGTGGGGTATTTCTAGGACTGCATAAAAAGCAAAATGAAGAAGCACAAACTTCTTTTACATTGCTGGGCACAGAATAGTTGATAATTAACATTTACAGTCTATAGAGATGATATGCAGGGGGAAAAGATAATAATGAGGGGTTCTATGATCTCCATCTCTGGTAGTCTTGTGCTCTGGTGCCTGCAATTGTGCCTTCGAGGGGTCTGGAAAAGAAAATTACTCTAATGTTTCAAAGGTATGTTATCCTAGATGCATAAGAACAATGGACAGGGCTCAGCTAAGGTAAAATGGACCTTTGCTAAGGAAGCTAGAGGCCTAGAATATAATTACCCACTGACCTATCTAGCTAGGAATTTGTGATCAGACTTTCTTTGTGGTTACTTTAGGTCACTGAGCTTGTCAGGCCTGCCGTGTAGCCTCCCCACTCCCACCCCCTTAGCTTGTCAGGTTTATTACACAGCCCTTTTTTGTTCACAGTACTTAAACACAGCATCCTATGCAGAAAAGAAAAAAAATCTTATAAAGAAAAATATATACAATTAAGGATATTAGTGATACTGTACAAAGAACTAAATAAAATTACAATGCATACATTCTCCAACATACCCAAGGAACAGTGGGCTCAATTAAATGGGAAAACAAGTAAGGCTAGAAATGGATGCAAACCAGGAGCTTTTGCCATGTCTCTGCTCTGTTGGTGGGTCCTCTTGTGCAGAACTGGGGGCAACTAGTACTTCACTAGGGAAGAAATTTTTAAGAACTTTCAACTAAGCCATTCAACATACAGAATAAATTCTTGCACTTTAAGAAGAAAAAAAAATCTACATTAGTCATGCTTTTAAAACTCAATCAGATAATAATGAACCATGGTTTAATGTCTTTATTGGAGCAATAATGTAGACCAGTTGCCTTTCAACTCAGCTATCTAACTCAAAAATTTTTCAGAATGATCTTGAACTTAGAAATGGAAAAGTAAGATTAAAATGATGACATTGTTCTTTCAGATGAAATTATTTCATGTGTATATTGGAAAGATACAGATATCTTGAAACCACGTTTAGGCAAGACAACATGAAAATAAAAAGGTGATTTGTTAAAATTCTTCCTCTGAACTATTTGTTGTCTCTTAAGCTTTTTTTCATTTATTAAAAAAAATGCATTTGCATTTTAGCTACTAAATCCTTGAGGATTAAGATAGATTTAAATGAAAGAGGAGCTTATGTAAATACAACCACCTTTGAGTTGAAAATGGAACAATTTTCTTCTCTGCTCAGATACCAACATCCCGTTGAGAAGAAGATTCTCCAAAATGCTCAAGCAAGTGCTTAGAATAAAAACTTAGAATAAAAAGCCAGCGTGGAGTGGAGAACTGGGAAGGCGGGGAAGATGTTTGATATCCTGAGGGGAAACTGCGTCTTTGAATTTAATAGCTTAAAGGGAGGTGCTATCTGCAGCTTAGGTAGAAATGGACTTCATTGTGTTCCTTCAATACAGTCAGTACAGTCAGGTGTAATCACTAATTTATCATTAAGAATTTAATTGCCAGGTGTCAGGCCTATTTTGTTTTCTTCCGAATTTATTTGCCACAAATGTAAATGATAAGTGATTATCCCCTGTCTTCATCACTTAGTCTCTGATCACCAGGCATGCTGGAGCAATCTCTCTCCCGATACCCTTGGGCTCTAGTTATCCCAATTCTGCATGCCCTTCGTTCACTTTTCCAAGCACAGGCACCACAGCCCTTTTAAAAACGTGTTACTCTTGATAAAAGAGGGATAATCATTAGGCTTTAAATTGGCTTTAAATTGTATGTTGTGAGGAGGGTCTGTTTCCACACTGATCCATGTTGAGAGGTAAAATTACACATCCCACTATCAGCTATCCCAGGAGGAGTTTCTTTATTCTCTGACCCTCTTTCTTTCTTGACCAATGCTCTTTTCCCCAACCCATGTCCACCTGCTGACCATTTAGGGAATAAGAAAAAAGAATGAAGGACAGAGAAGAGTTTTAAGCTGATATCAGTATGCTGGGTCATAGGTAGCTCAGATCATCCACATACATTACCCAACAGCTTCCTTTAAAAAAAAAATAACAGGAGGAATTTCAAGGCTTTAAATGCCCATCCTTCTTTACGTCCATTTATCCATATCCCTCCCACCCTTCAATACTTGGTTCAATTGTCACTATCTCTATAAATCTCTAAGCTGAAGTGATTCTTCCTCCTCAAAACTTCCACAGATATTTTTAGTATAATTAACTCATGTGGCCACTAATCATGTTGCCTTGCAACACTGCCTCCCTTTGAACCCTAACTGCTATTACTATTTTCTTTTCTATGGATTTAGGTCCTATACCATTTGACTTTAGCACCTGAGAGCAGTATCTATATCTTATATTCTCTAATGGCCTAGCACCATGCTTTATATTTAATGGACTTTTAAAAATATATATTTTTAATTGATTTTTTGAGAGAGAGGAAGGGAGGGAGGGTGAGAGAGAGAAACATTCTATTGGCTGCCTCCTGCAGGCCCCCTACTGGGAATTGAGCCTGAAAATGGGACATGTGCCCTGACTGGGGAATCAAACCAGCCACCTTTCAGTGCATGGGATGATGCCCAGCCAACTGAACCACACCAGCCAGGGCCCTAATGGAGTTTTAATAATTATTATTGATTTTAATACAAGCACCATGGAACTGGTTCACATGAGAAGTCTAGGAATTCATTAAATAACACATTTGGTGAATATCTCCATAAGAGATAACTTTCTTTATTTGATCTTGATTACCCCATTTTGTTTTCTAGAACTTTAGTCTCAAATCCTGAAATTTTTTCAATTTCCCAAGAACAGGACTTCTAACAGACAATTTTAATTCAAAACACAAAGCTCATACATATGTTCTTAACTTTCCTTAGGATTGTTATGATATAGAGTCATGATAGCCATGATATTTGGTAATTTAGTCAAGGAGCATTTAATGGACAATTTTTTATAGTCTAGTCAATGATTACATTAGACAGGCACAAAGAAACTGTCTGAAATCATAACTGTAATGTTTTATAGTTTGAATAAAAAAGGGGCTATGTAATAAACATGACAAGGTCAGTGGGGCCACATGGCAGAAATGACATGCTCAGTGAAAGTAACCACACAGGATGATCTGATCGCAAATTCCTAACTGGGCATGTGTGGTGAGCAAGGGAGCATCCCCAAAAGGAGCCACTCATACATGTTTGTGTCTTTCCACAATGCCAGGTTTACTAGGGGAGACCTCCCCAATAAGCCAAAGGAGTTGCATGCAGGTTGTACATAGAGAGGGAGCTTATGTGATAGAAGCAAGCAGAGCGAGCATCCGGTGCAAAGTCCCAGCCACTGATGAAGTGTACAGGTAGAGAGGCAGGCATGATCTCCAGCCAGGTGGGTACAATGGCAGCATGTGTCTAGTGGAGTGGAAGTCAGACAGGGCTCCAAGCATGACCTGTGGTACAGCCAAGCTTTAATGTTGGGTGGTTGGAGCTCTGAGTTCTTTTTTTTTTTTTTTGGTAATATATTTTTATTGATTTCAGAGAGGAAGGGAGAGAGAGATAGAAATATCAATGTGAGAGAGACTTATCTATTGGTTGCCTCCCACACGGGCTCCAACCAGGGCTGGGGATTGAGCCTGCAACCAAAGTACCTGCCCTTCACCAATTTGAACCCTGGACCCTTCAGTCTGAGGGATGAAGCTCTATCCACTGAGCAAAACAGGCTAGGGCGGAGCTCTGAGTTCTTATAGCCCACCAGGTGTAGAGGTTCCACGCATATCGGTGTCCAGATGGAATCCTTATCTAAGTGTCCACACTTGTAGTTTTGGGCACTCTGGGCCCTTTCTAAGGGCAGTCCCATTACACACCATTACCCCAGTCTATACATAACACTTGACATAACTATCATGGCTAATATAGAAATTTTTTGATATTTGCAACCATAGTAAAACAAAGATTTATATTTTTGATATTTGTTTTATATAGCAGATAGTCACGTCCCAGGCCTCTAGCTTCCTTAGCAAAGGTCAATTTTACTTTAAGTGAGCCCTGTCCATTGCCATCACTGATCTAGGATAACATACCATTGAAATGTCACAGTAATTTTATTTTCTAGACCCCACAAAGGCAAAACCGCAGGCACCAGAACATCAGATCACCAGAGCTTGGTTCTTTAAAAAGATAAACAAAATTGACAAATCTTTAACCAGACTTGTCAAGAAAAAAGGAGAGAGGACCCAAATGATTAAAATCAGAAATGAAAAAGAAGTAACAACTGATGTTACAGAATTACAAAGGATTTTAAGAAAACATTACAAACTATATGCCAACAAATTGGACAATCTGGATGAAATGGATACATCCCTAGAAACATAGTCTTCTAACATGGAATCAGGAAGAATTAAAAATACCCACAAACCAACTGACATGATACAATACATAAACAAAATGAAAGCTAAAAATCACATGATGATATCAATAGATGCAGAAAAGACATTTGATAAACTCCAACACCCATTTATGATTAAAAAATAAAACCTCAGCAAAGTGGGAAAAGAGGGAATATTCTTCAATGTAATAAAGGTCATATATGACAAACCCACAGGCAACATACTCAACAGGGAAAAAATAAAAGTGTTTACCTTAAGATCAGGAACAAGACAGGTCTGCTTTCACCACTCTTTCAACATAGTACTAGAAGTTCTAGCCACAGCAATCAGACAAGAAGCAGAAATAAAAGGCAACTAAATTGTAAAGGAAGAAGTAAAACTATCATTGTTTACAGATGGCATAATACTGCATACAGAGAACCCTAAATATTCCACAAAAAACTGCTAGAAGCGATAAATGAATTCAGTAAAGTAGCAGGGCAAAAAATAAATATCCGGAAATCAGTTACATTTTTAATGAGTTTTTTAAAAATTGATTTTTAGAGAGAGAGGAAGGGTGAGGGATAAAGAGAGAGAAATATCGATAAGAGAGGAACATCATCAATCTGCTGCCTCCTGCATGGCCCCCACAGGGGATCAAGCCTGCAACACTGGCATGTCCCCCACCCGGGAATCAAACTGGTAACCTCTTGGTTCCTGGGTCAACGCTCAACCACTGAGCCACAACGGCTGGGCTAATATATTTTTATACACCTATAATGAACTATCAGAAAGAGAAACTAAGAAAAAAAATTCCATTTACAATTGCATAAAAAAATACCTAGGAATAAATTTAACCTAGGATGTAAAAGAACTGTACTCAGAAAATTATAAGACATTGAAGATATTGAAGAAGATACAAATAAGTGAAAGCATATACTGTGTTCATGGATAGGAAGAATTAACATCATTAAAATGTCCATACTATCCAAAGCAATCTATAGATTCAACACAATTCTTTTCAATATACTAATGACTTTTTTCACAGAACTAGAACAAATATTTTTAAAATTTATATGGAACCACAAAAGACACTGAATAATCACAGCAATATTGAGAAAGAATAACAAAGTTGTAGGAATCACACAAGGCCATAGGAATCAAAAGAGCATGATACTGGCATAAAAACGGACATAAATCAATGTAATAGAATAGAGTGCCCAGAAATAAACCAACGTATTTATGGTCAATAATTGACAAATAAGGCAAGAACATACAATGGGGTAAAGACAATCTATTCAATAATTGTGTTGGGAAAATTGGACAGATATATACAATAAAATGAAACTAGACCATCTTCTTGTATCATTCACAAGAATAAACTAAAAATGGATTAAAGACAAATGTAAGACTCAAAACTATAAAAATCTTAGAAGAAAACATTGGCAGTAAAATTTCGGACATTTCTTGTAGCAATATTTTTTCTGATATATCTCCTTGGGCAAGGGAAACATCATTAAAAATAAGAAATGGTACTACATCAAACTAAAAAGATTTTGCACAGCAAGAAAAACAACAACAAAAAACTACCAACAAAATGATAAAACAACTCACTGAATGGGAGAACATATTCACCAATGATACATCAGATAAGGGGTTAATATCCAAAATTTATAAAGAACTTTTACACCTCAACACCAAGAAAACAAACAATCCAATTTTTAAAAAAATGGGCAAAGGGCCTGAATAGACACTTCTCTAAAGAGGACATACAGATGGCCAATAGACATGAAAAGATGCTCAATGCCACTAATTCTCAGCAAGATGCAAATTAAAATCACAATGAGATATCACCTCACACCTGTCAAAATGGCTTCTCCAACCTGCTGCTTTTCTTGTATTTTCTGTCCAGGGGATCATTAAATGTACATGAGCTCCAGGCACAGAGAGATTGTGAACACAAATGGCGGGAGAAAAAAGTGATCCCTCCAAGAAGATGGCCTTATATATCCCAGAAGCCAACAACCTGGAAATGTCAACAGTTGTAGACAAATAAAAATATCTTACATAGGCCTACTCTCTAAAAGAGCAGGAAAGGGGCAGCCTAGCAAGAAAAAACCTTCCAGGCACTAATTGCTCTATGCAATTCACATGTTTTCCTGTTCAGTAGGATTCAGTTACTGTTTGAGACCCAAATACAACACTTATCTATTTTTCCTTTTATAGTATTTTTAAAATTGAGATATATCTCATAAACATAAAATTCATTATTTTAAAGTGCACATCAGCCCGACTGGCATGGCTCAGTAGTTGAGCATCAACCTATAAACCGGGAGGTCGCAGTTCGATTCCCAGTCAGGGCATATGCCTGGGTTGCGAGCTCGATCCCCAGTGCAAGAGGCAGTGGATCAATGATTCTCTCTCATCATTGATGTTTCTATTTCTCTCTCCTTCTCCCTTCCTCTCTGAAATCAATAAAAATATATTTTAAAAATTAAATTAAATAATAAATAAATAAAGTGCACATCAGTATATTCACCAATCGCAACAATCACCATTATCAAATCCTAGAATATTTCCATCACCCCAGAAAAGAAACCCCATACCTTTTTAGCAGTTAGCCCCTATTCTCTCTTCCCTGCATCCTTATAACCCTTAATGTTTCTACAGATTTGCCTATTCTGCCTATTCATATAAATGGAATCATACAACCTGTGACCTTTTGTGTCTGACTCCTTTCACTTAGCATGTTTTTAAAGTTCATTCATGTTGTTGAATGTAATAGTAGTACTTCATTCTCTTTTATGGTTTATTAATATTTCATTGGGTATATATGCAACATTTTGTTTATTCATTCATCAGTTGATTGACATTTAAGGTTTCTTTTCTATCTTTTGGCTACTGTGAATAGTACTGCTATGAACATTTGTGTACAAGTTTTTATGAGAATACTAGAGATGTGGTGCATGAATTCATGCATGGGTGGGGTCCCTCGGCCAGCCAGGGGGAAGGACCGCTGGAGGTTGGCTGTGGGAGCACACTGACCACCAGAGGGCAGCTCCTGCATTAAGTGTCTCCCCCTTGGTGGTCAGTGCGCGTCATAGCAACTGATGGACCGGTTGTTTGGTTGATCAGTCGTAATGGTTGCTTAGGCTTTTATATATATAGACTAGAGGCCCAATGCACGAAATTCATGCAAGAGTAGGCCTTCCTTCCCCCAGCTGCCAGCACTGGCTTCCCTCTGGCACCCGGGCTCCCCTCCGGCTGCCGGGCTTCCCTCACAGCCCCGGCTTCATCCGGAAGGTCGTCCGGAAGGATGTCTGGTCTAATTAGCATATTATGCTTTTGTTATTACAGATATGTTTTCAATTCTCTCAGATATATACCAAGGAATGAGATTGCTGGGCCATATAATAGCTCTTTAATTTTCTGAAGAACTGCCAAACCGTTTTCCAAAAAATACTGGATAATCACTCCCCTTATTGCCCAGCCTAGTAACTTGATTTTTTTTTTTAGAGAAACAATTTAATCTGGCATTCTGACAGCCTTTCCCAGAAAGTGTGGGGTCTGGACTGGAGCAGAGCTTACCAATAGCTGCAGGAGTTGGAGCAAATGGGAAACAGAGACAGGATTGAGGGAAGAGGTTGGTTCAGAAACCAAAGAGACAGAGCAGACAAGGCAACAGATACAGAGGGTTTGGCCATAGAGGCCCGAACCAAGTCTGAAGCAAAGGGGTCAGGAATGACAAGCAAGGACTAAAAGAGACAGAAACTAGAAGGTGCTCCAGAGAGACTCTCAGAGACACTGATATAGACAGTCAAGACACCAGCAAGGGCTGTGGCTTCCTTTATGGACCTGGAATGAGGTGTTGGGGTATCCATTTTGGATGCTACTTCTAGGACCTTTGCTCAAGTTGGGATGATGAGGGAGTTTCCCCAGATTTGTTCAGTACAGTAGTTCTCAGTCACCTGGAGGACTTACTAAAACACAGATTGCTGGGCCCCGTTCCCCAAGTTTATGATTCAGTAGGTTTGTGTTAGGACCCAATCATTTGCATTTCTAACAAATTCCCCAGAGATGCTTACGCTGCTGGTCCAGCGGCCATACTTTGAGAACCTCTGCCATAGTGAATGGCTTTATCCCATTGGAAAGCATTTTGAAGAAGAGAGGAGGTCGTTCCCTCTATCACCCTTTTAGGACCTACCCTTACCAGTGAGTTTAGCACTAAAGTTTCCCATGGCTACTTTCCTTGTTTTGTATGACCTGTATAGTCATTTTACCTGGCTTTTGGAGAGCTGACGGGAATGCAGGGAAACGGGTCTAAGTATACTAGTAACTGATGCAGCTGTAAGTAAAAATAGGAGGAAGTGAAGTGAGAAGGATCCTGAACTGATGCTTTTATTTCTCATGCTGACCTTTAGCCAGACTGAGGGTTTCCTGGAGGTCCTTCTTGGTAACCATCAAACAGTTTTCGTAGCAACTGAGCAGCTGCTAGAGTTTCCCTCGTGCTGGGGTGAGAGAAGGGGACAGTTTGTTTGCATAGTTCTCATGCACTGAGACGTACGGTGCGGTGGGGTTGGAAACTCTATGGTGGAAAGATAAATTATTATAATTATAGTATTGTTGGTAAGGTTGTGAAGCAACATTAAGTACTTTTCAAATGTCTTGCCAAAATATCTTGCTAAGTGGGATGAAAGATGAAGTATGGGGAACTTGGAGCAGCCCAGTGGACTTAAATTCACAGGTCTTTGGAAATCTCCATCAAATACCAAGAGGTAAACTTTGGACCATCATCAGATAAAAACAACACTCATGAGGGAGCAGAATAACCATATGGATCCTGGGTCCCTTTTGACCATGTGTAGCAGAACCACCCGTTCAACCTGGACGGCTCACCCTTCTGAATGCTGAGAGAGACAATAAAACTTTTTATTAAGCCACTGTAATTTTGAGTCTCTTAATTATAACTACTTAGTCTATGTGGGATATGTTATAAATATATGCCATTATATATTTGGGGATAGAAGAACATGAGATCATGAAAATAAAGGTGCTAAGCTAGAGGAAGGAGAAATCACTTTGGGCTAGAAATGTCAGAGCAGGCTTCTTGTTTCAGTCAGAGTTCTCCAGAGACACAGAACCTACTATATATATATATATATATATATATATATATATATATATATATATACATAAAATGTGTGTAACATATGTTATATATACAAAGTCAGAGATTTCTTTTAAGGAACTGGCTCATGCGATGTGGGGGCTGACAAGTCTAAAATATACACAGGGCAGACTGGCAGGATGGCAACTCAGGCAGGACTTAATGTTGCAGGATTGAGGCAGAATTTCTGTTCCAGTAAACCTGTTGTTACTCTTAAGGCCTTCAAGAGATTACATGAGGCATATCCACATTATCCCAACTTAAAGTCAATTGATCGTAGATATTAATCACAAAATTAATCTACAAAATAGCTTCACAGCAACATCTAGATTAATTAGTGCTTGATAAATAACTCAGAACTATTGCCTTGCCAAGTTGACATGCAAAAGCAACCATCACAGCTTCTTGCAGGAGTGGTATTTTAGCTGAGCCTTAAAGAATATAGAAGATTTCCATGAAAACATGGTTTACATCAGGCTGATTTTCACAAGTTTATTATCTGGCCATGCGTTACTAAGGCTTAGCTTCATAAGAAGACAGAGATTATATAAATCCATAGTCTGGCTCAATCAGTGACCTAAATGTTGCAATTCTGAGGGATGGTTTATTCAGATAATGCAATATTGAATTGAGCAAGAGGCCAAAGGTTCTATACATGGATACTGACATGACATTTTCAGAGCTGCTTCTGTGAAGTTCTGGAAAGAATAGAACATTAGCTAGTGGAAGTTACACACACACACACACACACACACACACAGTCCAGTTAACTTTGGAGCTTTGTACGTGGTATCCACCAACTTGGATGGCATACCCTCTGGGTGAAAGTGGGTCCCAAGATTTGTGCAATTCAGATGGCTCTCTTGCCTGCCTCAAATTCTCTGCCATCTGCTGAAATTGATCAGCACTGGAGCTTCATTTCCTATTAAAATGTTTTAGACTTTCTGAGAAAAAGGTTTTGATAGCAAGAAAGAATAAAGACTGCAGGAACCTGAGGATGAAAGAATTCAGAAGTGCATTGAAATTGGCTGAAGGTAAACAGACAAATTTACTCCAAGCTAAACTACCAGTAGTACCTGGTTGATAATTTAAGGGCAATTCAGTGTGGACTGCAGATCTTGGTCTATTTGTTCTCAGCCAAAACATAGAGTACAACCTGGCTGGCGTGCCTCAGTGGTTGAGCATCGACCTATGAACCAGGAGGTCATGGTTTGATTACCAGTCAGGGCACATGCCCAGGTTGTGGCCTCGATCCCCAGTGTGGGGCATGCAGGAGGCAGCCAATCAATGATTCTCTTTCATCATTGATATCTCTATTTCTCCCTCTCTGAAATTATATGTATTTAGTATGTCAAGTACACTGGTATAATCAAATCCCTGATTAGGGAGTTTGAATGTATGACTATGGCCCTTAAAAGAGTAACTGCTACAGATCTACACTCTTCCTCATCCTCTATAAAGTAAAAAAATTAGATAATTTGACAAAAAAAGAAACAATTGTTTTAAGACATTAGAGATAATAGGCAATGTAGTACTATATCCAAGAGAATGAATCAAAAAGATAAACCCTACCATTGCCCTGTATTTACTTCTAAAAGTAATTTCTTGGCAGTGGCTCAGGAGGGCGAACTCCCTCCCTTCCACCATTAATGATTCTTGTCTTGCTGAGTTGGGCAGACAGGGATCATTAATAGTGGAGAGGAGGGAGTTTTGCAGAGAAACAGATCCAGAGACCTGCATAAAGGTCCTTTTAAGATGTTGACTATCAATCTGTACATACAAAGGATGAAATTCCCTGAGGCTGGACAAAGAACTGAGAAAAAACAATTACTGGGAAACTGTAAGCCAAATACTTCCCAAAATTCATACAGCATTGAGACTAAATCAGGTTCCCACCAACCAGATTGGAAATACCTTGTGAGGGGTTCAGTAGAGACCCCAGATAGGTCAAACCTTTATAGTGGGGCTAAACTAGACCTATATGCAATAAGGCTATGCTAGACATGTCCTAAGAAAACCTTCACAGCAAGTCTGGAAAAGATCAAGGTAATCTGCAAATAACCTCCTGGCAGAACAAAATCAAACTCTCTTTACAGGAATAAAACAATATCCAGCAATCCAGTAATGTGAAATGTCCAATAAAAGTTACTAGACAATCAATGACAGGAAAGTGTGACCTATAACCCAGAGAAAAATTGGTGGATAAAAACAGACCCAGAAATGAAGGATGATGGAGTTAGTACATAAGAACTTTAAAAGAACTATCAGAAATAATATAATTATGCTCATTGTTCTCTGGGTCTGAGTAGTGTTCTACATCTCCATTGCCCCAAGTAGAGCAATTGCTTCACATTATAACTCTGATTATGGCACTTGGTTAAAAAAACAGTGTGTGTTTTAAATGGCTTGGATAGAGTTGCTTCGTATACACCCTGTACTAGTGTAAGGAGAGTGACCAAGCTCCAGATGATCTCTGCCCTGGATAATCCCCATCCAATGTCAAAATGCACTCCTGGAAAAAGACTGAGTGGGTGGTCTAAGAAAGTCGTTCCCGGGATGTGTCAGCTGTTTTGCAGCCAAATACTTTTCTGCTCCATTTCTGTGGTGGGGTAATCAGCCCTGTGTACTGACTATGCAGAAAGGTCACTTGGATCCAGTAGTGAGAGAAAGTAGCTTCATGGGACAGACAGTAGAGAATACAAAAGAAGAAGCCATTCAAAACAGAACTGAGTATTTTAATCAAAAGAAGTCCTTAAAAATGATGCTTACCCTTGTTCATTATTTAGCCTCGTAGTTCCCTTTACATGCCCAAATATCAACAATTTGCACACACACACACACACACACACACACACACACACATTTTGTGTAATGGTAGGAAATCCAGTTGTTTATTGGGTTCTCTGATATGAGTGTTTCTGGAAACCCCTGGGAAAAGCTGACAAATTCTGTACGCTCTAACTCAGTGGTTCTCAACCTTCTGGCCCTTTAAATACAGTTCCTCATGTTGTGACCCAACCATAAAATTATTTTCGTTGCTACTTCATAACTGTAATTTTGCTACTGTTATGAATCGCAATGTAAATATCTGATATGCAGGATGGTCTTAGGCGACCCCTGTGAAAGGGTCGTTCGACCCCCAAAGGGGTCGCGACCCACAGGTTGAGAACCGCTGCTCTAACTGCTTTTTGTTAATTATCTCAACCGGCCGGCTTGCTCTGGCATACTGCTTCCCTCTCTTCAGGCCACCTCTCACTAAAATGTTTTTTAATCCTCACCTGAGGATAAGTTCAGAGAGGGGAAGAGAAAAGGGAGGGAGGGAAGGAGGGAATAAGGGAAAAAGAGCGAGAGAGACAGAGAGAGAGAGAGGAGACAGAGAGAGAAAGAAACATCGATTGGCTGCCTGCTGTACATGCTCCGATCTGGAATCAAACCCACCAATTTGGTGTATAGGATGACACTCCAACCAACTGAGCCACACAGCCAGGACGATTGTAAACTTTTTAAAGGCCAGGGTCACATTTATTTGTTTATGACTGTTTTCCCAACACCAACATGGCAAAGAGTAGGACTTAATACATACTTGTTGAGATAATGACAGAATGAACATATTTACTGGCTGTAAGTATTAATCTATATATATAAAAGGCTAATCTGCTAAGTGTCCGACTGTTCAACTGGTAGCTATGATGTGCACTGACCACCAGGGGGCAGATGCTCAATGCACAGGCATGGAAACATGGAACAGACCTATGAATCAGAGGAAAGGGGAAATGGGGGGGGGGGCAGAAAGAGATTAACCAAAGATCTTATATGCATACTAGAGGCCCTTGGCCTGGCCTACAGGGATCGGGCTGCAAGATGTCATGAAAATAAATACCTACACACTGATGTTGTGTTTTGAAGTATCTATGAAACAAACAAAATAGAAGTAATAGAAGCTAAGTACTTTACAGGTTAAATGAATACTGCAGACAGTGGATGCTGTTGGAGAGCAGTCACTAGGCTCTCCTAATGATTGCTATGTCTTGACAATCAATAGGACCTTGATGAATGGAAGTCAGTAGCTAGACAAAGACTTGAATATACTATTAAGGGTGTATATTTTGTGCTCAGGAATCCATAATAGAAGAGTTGTCAAGAGAAGAGGGTGCCCATAGGGAGAATTTGCAAACAAGGCAGGAGGGAAAGCATAGAATCTTAAAATGATGGAATTGCAGTGAGCTTGTGGTCATACAATCTAATCTTTCACAGTAAATATGGGGAAACTGAGGCATAAAGAGGACAAATGACTTGCCCTTTGTGCCACAGTCAATAGCTGAGAATGAAGAATCAGTGCAAAGAGCATATATTTTAGTGTTAAATAACTGGATTTGAAACCCAGCTCTGCCACCTGGCAAATTGACCTTAGGCAAATAACTACTTCCCTGAACTTTAGTTTCGTCATCTGTAAAGTGGTAATAATAGTTCATATCACTTAAGGGTTTTTTTGAGGATTAAATAGTGCTAGGTTTGCCACATGGTCTTCATATGTATGTGTGTATGTATGTTTATGTATATACAGGATATATATATTTATTCATATTCTGATAGGAAATACAAGATGTCTGGATCAGAGAACAGACATTTATTACCTACAGAGCTTAGCACTGGTTTCCTAAGCTCCAATCCCCACAGGACAACATGGTAAAAGCTTAATGCAACAATGTTTGTGCAACAGGGTTGCACCACAGGAAAAGAACCCGCAAATTATGAGACTTGGAGCTTATATAAGGCTGCTGATATGTACTAGTATAGATGGATGATAGCTAGATAGGTAGACAGATGATTGATAGATAGATAGATAGATAGATAGATAGATAGATAGATAGATAGATTATCTTTACTCTGTAATGTAAGCAAATGTCTCCAGGAGAGAGGGGCAAGTGGCTCCTGGAAAATAAGTCTTTAACTCTTTCCAGAGCAATATTCTATCTCTAATTTCCTAAGCAATTTGCCACTAAATCATTCTTTAACCAAGTTTGCCAATCCTCTTTGTTTAGAAGGCCCAGGTGGTACAGAAGTGTGAAAACATTCATGGAGAATTGTATCCCAACAGTAGGGTATCCAGAAAATGTTAGCTTCCTTCAGGAATCCAAAAACAGTGCTCTTTATCCTCCAAATGGCCTCTTGAGCCTTTCCCCACAGATGCCACTGTTGTGGAGAGATCAAAGGCTCATTGGCCACTATATACCCGAAGGTGAATAGCTCCACTGACTATTTCATTTGGTGAGTTCCTGGCCTAAGATTCAACAATCTGTGGACTGCTTTCTTGGGCTTCTTTCACACATATACTTTCTGCAGATGAGAGATTCTGGAGAGCAGCTGGGATGCAGTGAGATAACAGTTTTAACTATTAAATGATAGGTCCCCTGTGCATGTCTCCTGCCCTCTCCCAACTTTGGCCCTACACATAGAAGTACTGTTATTTGGGGAAATTTCATTATAGAGCAATCAGAGAACAAAGACATCAAGTTCTTCAAGAGCTCTGGTTTAGACTTGAAATCAATATTTAGAAACGACATGATCTTATAAACAAGTAATACAGTGTACTCCTTCCCTAACCTAGGACTAGATATAGAACTCTGGAAGGGAAAGTAAGAGAAGAGAGCAATAGTTAATGTATACTGGCTCCCAGCCTGGCCCAGACTGAGAGGGTAGGGAGGAAGCAGAAATAGAATCCCCCATAAGGTGGCAACTGCATATTACAGATGAAAGATGATTAAACTAGCAACAGAAATGGAGAAAGGACAAAAGGGTGCACTAGGGAGGTTTTAAGATTTTATATTTGGGTTTTATAAGACTTGGTTGGAGCACAGAGTAACTTAGGTTTCTAAGTTGGTATTATGTTACTAAAAAATTGGGGGAGGTTATTGTAATATTGGATATTGTAACAATGGGCTTTTACCTTATATTTTGATAAAAAATATTTGTGACATGTTATTGTGGAAAACTAAAACTCGAATGTTTCAATTTGGTAATTAATGTTGATTTAATCTATTTGTTGATTTTTTCATGTTTTCAATGGAAATATTTTTTTCCCTAGTTTGCAAAGTTGATAGAACATTTGCCCAATATGAACACCCATCTCACACTTAACCCAAGCTATACTGAGAGGGACATTTGTGCATCTAGTAATCCCACTGAACAGAAAATACAGTTTTGAGAGATTTGAGATAATTAAATCATTACATTTGGTTATGCATATGTTTGTTTCAAGGTCATTTTTAAAATTTTATTTCTCTTTAAATTAAATTTATTGGGATAACATTGGTTAATAACTTTATATAAATTTCAAGTGTAAAAGATTATAATTCAACATCTGTGTACTACCCCCCTGAAATCTATTTTACTTCCTTTACCAGGTATTTGATCATCTTTATCTACTTTATCCTCTCTTCATCCTCAAGTCATCTTTAGAATATACAGATGGAAAGGTCCAGAATGAATGCCAAGTGATAAGTAGAGGCTAAAGATCTAAGTTTGGGAATCATCAGTATACAAATGGTCTTTGAAACAAAAGTTGTATCCACCAAGATTCTTGGTTACAAACAACAGAAACCAGCCCTGATTAGTTTAAGCAGGAAAAATAATTTATTGGAGAGAATAGGTAGCTCACAGAATCTCTAGAAAGACAAAATAACCAAGCTCAGAGACCTTACAACAAAAAGCAATTCTCAAATCACAGTGCAGGGCTGGGCCTGCTGGTACCACCAACACTCAACACATGGGATTGGACACTATCATCAACCTCTGTCATTGCTGCCTAAGACATTGGAAGTGCTATTTCCACCTTTGCCAGAAGTGCTCCATGAAAGGCTCCTTATTCCTGCACTAGCTTCCAACTCAGTTTGGTGTGGGTATAGTTGAAATGCCTGTGTTCTAGCTGCAAGGGAGGCTGGAACTGTGACTATCAATATGGCTGCTTTTTTTTTTAAACATATTTTATTGATTTTTTACAGAGAGGAAGGGAGAGAGATAGAGAGCCAGAAACATCAATGAGAGAGAAACATTGATCAGCTGCCTCCTGCACGCCCCCCACTGGGGATGTGCCCGCAACCAAGGTACATGCCCTTTACCGGAATCGAACCCGGGACCCTCGAGTCCGCAGGCCGACGCTCTATCCACTGAGCCAAACCAGTTCTGGCAATATGGCTGCTTTAATAGGAGGCAGGGCCTCTTAAAGTGGGAAGAGGGTTAAATGTGGAGTGTGGTCAAAAAGAATAACAAATGTCCACTATAAGAATAGAAGCTGAGATTATGAAAGAGAAGATATGGAAATAAGGAGAGAACACACTGATTATAGCCAGTGTCTATTGAACATTTACATATTCTGCGTTTTATATATAGGAAATAATTTATTCCTTAAAACAACTCTCTCAATAGAAAATATTGATTTGCAGTTGGAGAAACTGAATTAACAGAATGATGAAACACATTGCCTAACGTCACCCAGCAAAAAGGGCTGACTCCAGAACATGTGTAAGTTATACTGCTTCTCCATGGAGAGAATAAAGATGAAATTCTAGGAAACACAGACATTTATGGACTAGAGAGAGAAAGCGAAATGGATGGAAAAGAAAATAAATGATCAGAGAACTAGAGGGACCTCAAGGAGTGTGCTCTATCAGAAACCCTGGGATAAGAGAGTTTCACCAAATGCTGGTTGTATTTGTTTCCTAGGGTTTCTGTAATAAAGTACTACAAACTGGGTGGCTTAAACAACAGAAATTTATTGTCTCATACTTCTGGAGGTTAGACGTCTGAGATCAAGGTGTTGGCAGGGTTGGTTCCTTTTGAGGGCTGTAAGGGGAGGATCTGTTCCATGATTTTCTGGCAGCTTCTATTACTCTGTTGGCCATCTTTGGCTTTCCTTGGCTTGTAGATGCATCACCCTGATCTCTGCCTTTATATGGCATTCTTCTTGTATCTCTTCATATAATCTTCCCTCTTTGTATGTCTGTCTCCAAATCTTCCCTTTTTATAATAACGCCAGTCATATTAAATTAGGGGCCCACCCCACTCCAGCATGACCTCATCTTAACTAATTATATCTGTAATGGCCATACTTCCAACTAAGGTCACATGCTGAAATATGAGGGTTAAAACTTTAACATATAAATTTGGGAAAGATACAATTAAACCTATGCATAATAGTGGTCAACTATACAAGTGCTACAGAAAGATCAAGAAGAATGAAGACTGCAAATAAACTATTAGATTTGGCAACTAAGAAGTTATGGAGAGTTGGTAAGAACAATTTCAGTAGCATGTAAGGGGCTTAGGAGAGGACATGAAGGGAATATGCACAGATAATTCTCCATATAAGTTTGATGTGAGAGGAAAGGTATAGCCTTCTTTATAGAGGGAGGCAGACCCCTGTGTACTCAATAGTATAAAAAGAAATGTTATGGTTTGGTGGTGTTTTTTTCCTCTGTATTAAGCCAAATCTTTAGCAACTGTGATTTAAAATCAACAACTGGTTTTGGGCAGACATCTGCATAACATGTGGTGGTGTGGCCATAGTGACTGTCAGTCTAAGAAATTCCAGGAAGTATATTTTACACAAAGGCTTCTGTGTTCCAAAATGAAGACATAATTTTATATACTAAGGACCTTTACAAAATACCCCTCCCGAATGTTATTGTTATTCAAATGAGTAGTAGAACACTTCAGACACTTTCCTTCCTTGAAAATACTTTCTTTCCTCTGTCTAGAGATACTCTTCTAAAATGCAAGAGTTCAAAAACCTGCAAATTCAAACAGAGTTTTTGAGCTGTACAGCAGGAAGGAGTTAGGATTTAGAAGGCTGATTTCAGTGCCTGCTGTGTTTTCATTTCTCTTTGCTGGGGCCAGTCCCTGTGTCTCAGAAACAGAGAAGCTCTGAAAACAGAGATGCGTGACTGAGAACATGGAATTGCTCTCCTCTGTATGTTTAAAACTCCAGTTTGAAAGAAATGCTTTATTCCTTTTCAAACTTCCCTACTGTTTCTGGTGAATTCTTTTCTTACATGATTCCGCAGGACTGGATTTTGTGCTCCCGCCTTCAGGCTGGAAATTGCTTAGTCCGGCGTGCTAATGACTCTGAGTGTGATCACTGGCTGCTGGGGCCTTTTGAAGTTCCTGCTACAGCCAAGTTGCTCATTGCCGGGCATTTTCCATTTCCTTCTATTTCTTCCCCACCACTTTCATCTGCTTATCACTGTGAGAGCCCACACTGAGCATGCTGGAACCTTACCATGAATGCTACCCCACACAAAGATGTCCACACTTTCCACGTTCCACAGACGTTCTCTGCTGGAGAATCAAGGAAATCAACCTTGGAAACTTGCCAAGTATCCCACTGATAGAGCCAAACAGATGTACAGAAAAAGGGAGCTTAGATAGTCACAAAGCAGATGCTTTTTGTTAAAAAAGAAATATTTTTAGGAAGTTGATTTCATTTGATGAGATAGTGTCTTGACTCAAAAAGAAACCGTCTCCTAGAAACATCCATGCACGTTTATTAAAATGGTGCGGTCCTATCTTGATTGTAATGATTCCAGGGGTGCATGCATCTGTTCAAACTTAACGAATTGTACACTTTAAATAAGTGCTGCTTATGATATGTCAATCACACTTCAACAACAAATGGTGTGGGCTCCTGAGCAAACTTACCTGTGTTTTGTGTGTGGTCTCTCACTGACATTGTCATAGCTCAGAATTTGGCCACTGATGTTCACACACCCATTTATTCACCAGGGGGTGAGGCTGCCAATAGGCCTGTCCTTGAGGGCAGGACAGGACTGGCAGGGGTGCTGGGACAGGCAAATACTTCACACTGCAAACAAAGCGACTGGAAAATTCCCCTGAGCAAACAGCCCTGTGCCTTCTGGCTTAGTGGATGGAACACTGAAATGATGTTTTGGTAACATTTTAACAATAACAGCTGACTGCTGATAGGTCTGGTTGCTCCCCCCTTCCTTACTTTATAAGGGGTAGTTTGATTATGCACATCTACTAGTAAAAGCAGTTCGTTCAGAAACTTTCTGTTGTTTTCCCTTTGTTATGTTTTCTCTTCTTCTTTTTCTTTTTCCAGAGCTACATTAAACTTAATGCCCCCCTTCGCCCCCCTCCTTGAATGTCTTTTGCAAGGTCAGATGGAGAACAGGGAGGTACAGGGAAAATATACAGGAACAGAGTCATTGTCTTCACGTTCTCCAGGCTTCCTCCCTAATATCCAAATGATCTACTGAGCCCTGTGCTGCACAGCTGGAAATCCCACCCAGGTTGCACGTTTCTTAGGTCTCTCAGGTGGTATTCGCACACTCTGGACTCCTACTCCCCATTTTTATCTACCTGTCTACTGCTTCTCCAGGACACGGAACCCTCTCTTTATTCTGAAACCTCCATCCCCTAAGGCAGTGAGTGCTCTCCTAAGTCTATACGTGATGACTTAAAAGTTTTGGTGGAGGAGGAGGCAACAGATGGGTGGCCATTATAAGGCAAGAAAAGAGGACACAAACAGATGTCAGGTACCTCTGTTCCTGGAGCCTGCAGGTCACCTTCCCTTTGCAGGGAGTCACTGGCTGTCCCTGGTCATCTCTCCCTATGGCTCTGGGTGGCTCTCACTGGCTCCTACAACCCTACTCCCACTATTCCCAAGCCTCAAAATTCCAGTGGCAGTGTCCCCAGGAACACTAACAAAAATCTAAAAAGACAACACAAAAGAAACCAAGCCTTTTACAACAACAACAACCGGCAGAAAAGTTTTAGCTCACATTATCTTGATTTTCCTGGATTTGACTTTAGCACAACTAAAGAATCATTCATAATACTACACCCCTACCCCAAGAGAACCACTGTCTACTCCAGAAGAAAATCCAGATCTGTGCCTTAGAAAACCAGGCTATTGATAAGAACTGTGAAATCACACTTTTTATTTATAATGTAAATATAGTACATTCATCAGCAAGACTCAAGATCAAGGTATCTGTGCTTTCCTCCCCTGTTGGCAATCCCGGAGTGAGTGGGGATGGGATGGTGGAAGATTTGTTTATCACACGCCCTATGCCCCCTCCTAAACAGGACAAACTGAAAAGTGTTGTCCCTCCTCTTTTCTACACACTGCCTATTTCCTGGGAGATGCTAATAGGCAGGCATCAGATCTAAATCTGACTTTGGTGTATCATGCATAAATTAGTGCTGGTATAATGTTAAGGGCACTAATTGCTCTCTAGAATAACTCTCCTTTTCCAGGAGGGAAGACATGGGCTTTGGAAACTGCTGCCAGCATCCTATCAGCCAGATCCTAGTGATCTAAAAGGCTCAAAACCTGGCAGTTGTTAAATAATCTTCTCCAGGATGCATAGGTCAGCAACACATTTGTTCTTTTCTGGTATGAAGTAGATCACAGTGTCCCAACATCCACACTCAGGCAAATATTAGCGGGAAGAGTTGACACTGACTTCTCTGAACTCTACCCTTTCCCTTTGGAACTCCAAACTGTGAAATCTGGAAGGATATACACAGCCGCGAAAGCCTACACCGTGCAAAGTAGTAAATAGTCTACACACAACATGGATATGTGCTTAAAGGCAATCGAAGCCACCTGATTCTTCTATAATTTTTAATTTAAAGAATACATAAAATGTTATATACATTTCAAAAGTTCTTCTCATTACATACATTTACTCAAAAGTTCAATAATGTGCTTAAGCCCTCTGGCTTATCAAGACTCCTGCCCTCGCCAGCCAGTGTTGATCAGTGGTTGAGGGTCAACCTATGAACCAGGAGGTCACAGTTTGATTCCAGTCAGGGCACATGCCTGGGTTATGGGCCGATCCCCTAAAGGGGGCGTGCAGGAGGCAGCCAGTCAATGATTCTCTCTCATCATTGATGTTTCTATCTCTCTCTCCCTCTCCCTTCCTCTCTGAAATCAATAAAAATATATTTAAAAAATAAAAAATAAGACTCCTGCCCTGCACAACCCAATGAGCACTTCATGGTCTGAACAGTTATCCCAGGACTTGTCCAGTGCACAGCCTGCATGGCAGTACATGGAGCCCCTGCTTTGAATCCTGGTCTGCTACCTACCAGCAGTGTGAACTCAGGGGAACTTTTATCTTCTCTAAGCCTCATATTCCTCAACTGTAAAAAGGGGATGATAATGATACCTAACTCTTAGGGTAGCTGTGAGGCAGCAAAATCACAATGCAACAGGGAAGATTATAGGAAAGTGAGTTACGTAAGAGTGAGTGTGTATGTGGGATGGGTAGAGGGAGGTGGTTAAAAAAAAGAGGAAAGAAGAGCCTGGCTGAGCTTCACTATGAACCAGGAGGTCAGGGTTCGATTCCCAGTGTGGGCGTGCGGAGCAGCCAATCATGAT
>NW_005871054.1:1334283-1392246 GCF_000147115.1 Myotis lucifugus | reverse complement strand
TATCCTATATAATAAAAGGGTCATCTTTTAATAGAGCGAATGTCAGAACAACCGAATAACCAATCCAAGCGTAATATGCTAATGATATGCTAAGGATGTTCAACCCCTTACTATGACTTGCTCTGACCACCAGGGGGCAGATGCTCCGACTGGTAGATTAGCTTGCTGCTGGGGTCTGGCCGATCAGGATTGAGCAAGATGGGCCAGACATGCCCTGGAGCCCTCCCGTGGTCCCTCCCCGGTCTGATCGTGCACTGGTGGGGTCCCTCAGCCTGGCCTGCACCCTCTCGCAATCTGGGACCCCTTGGGGGATGTCGGAAAGCCGGTTTCAGTCCAATACCACAGGGCACTCCCCTTGGGAGAGTGCCAGACCACGGCTCATGGCTGGTGAGCACTGCTGCGGCAGCTCGAGCCTCTCTCAATTGGGACTGATTGGGTGCGAGCCACAGCAGGCACAGTGGGGCCGGGATGAGCAGGAGTGGCAGGTAGGAGCTGTAGGTGGCGTTGGACTGCGGGTTTCGGCCCGATTCCTGCAGGCCACCCAGAGGGACCCCACCCATGCATGAACTCATGCACCAGGCCTCTAGTGCGTTAGATAAGCTTCATTCCGGGATGAGTTATAGTGCTGTTGGCCATGAGTTCAATGTTAATGAATCAATGATATACAGGATAGCAAGAACCTAACTGTATTTTCTCTACAAGCAATAGTTCAGTATTTGTTAATTCAGTGCTCATGGTGACTTTATAGAACATAACTACCATAAATAATGAGATTCAACTGTATATACCACACTTTGTTTATCCATTCATCAATTAATGAACATTTAGGTTGTTTCCACTTTTTGCCTATTATCAATAATGCTGCTATAACCATTATGTACAAGTTTTTGTTGAATACCTGTTTTTCAATTATTTGGGGGCTTGCAACCAGCTGTCCTCCGTTTTTAATCAGTATGATTTCACAAGAAATTGCTGCTTAATGGTGAAGAGGGTTTGGGGAATGAAAGGTGGAGGAAGAAGAAAGGCAGTATGCTGAGGACATGGGTTGGGCTCAGGGTGAAAATAGAACTGGGCTTTGATCTGCAGAGTAAATGAGGTGATCAAAAGAAGCCCAAGGACAAAACAAAATCAAAATAAAGGCGGCCAGAGATAGTACCAATCAAAATCAGACAGATACTTCAGCTAAGGGTCCACCCGAAATGGCCAGGCAGAAGGCAATGGGTGGAAACAGGAGAGAATTTCAGAAAAAGAGGACGGCAGGTGGAAAAACCCAGAGAGGCTTCTGGAGCTTCTGGACACAAGTCTTGATGCTCTTTTTTAAAAAATTGAGGTATAGCTCAGCTGGTTGGAGCATCATCCTGTGCACCAAAAGGCTTCCCGCTCAAGGCACATAACTGGGTTGTGGTTCTATCCCTGGTCAGGGCACATGTAAGAGGCAGATTATCTGTTTCTCTCTGAATCAATGTTTCTTTCTCTCGTTCTCTCTCTACCCGCTCCCTCCTCTCTTCCTCTCTCTGAACATATATATCCTCAGATGAGGATTTTTAAAAAGTTAGTGAGAGGTGGCCTGAAAAGAGGGAAGCAGTGGGCAGAGCAAGCCGGCCGGTTGAGATGATCAACAAAAAGCAGTTCAGACTTATGGAATTTGTCAGCATTTTCCAGGGATTCCCAGAAACACTCATATCAGAAAAGAACTGGACTTCCTGCCATTACACAGGATGGGGTGTGTGTGCTAATTATTGTTATTTGGGCATGTATAACCCGTGACTTTGGGAATACTAAGTTACATATTTCCACAGTGTCTCGATTAATAATAAATAACAATAGACATCATTTTTAAGGGCTTTTGATTAAAATACTCAATTTAATGAAAATACTCAATTCTGTTTGGAATGTTTTGGGTTTTTTTTTTGTATTCTCTGCTATCTCTCTCTCACGACTGGATCCAAGTGACCTTTCTGCATAGTCAGTACATAGGGCTGATTACCCCATCACAGAAATGGAGCAGAAAAGTACATGGCTGCAAAACAGCTGACACATCCCAGGAAGGACTTTGTTAAACAAACTGATGTTTCTCTCTCACATTGCTGTTACTCTCTCTCTCCCTTCTTTCTCTCTCCCTTCTTTCTCTCTCTCAAATCAATGAACATACTCTCAGGTGAGTATTTTTTAAAAA
Organism: Myotis lucifugus; assembly: GCF_000147115.1. Lineage (NCBI taxonomy): Eukaryota > Metazoa > Chordata > Mammalia > Chiroptera > Vespertilionidae > Myotis > Myotis lucifugus. The sequence continues at coordinate 1,390,070 of NW_005871054.1, read as the reverse complement.
TGAGGTATAATTGACATTTAACATGTTAGTTTTAGATGTATATCATAATGATACCACATTTGTATATATTGCAAAATGATCACCACAATAACTCTAGTTACAAATTTTTTCTTGTGACGAGAACTTTTAAGATTTCTTCCTGGTGCTCTTGATAAATGCCTGCAGCTGCCACTTCGAAGCTATTTAGCACAGCTATAGAGTGTCACATCCAGAGCCAAGGCTAGCCTGGTATATCAGACTAGTTGTATGTTAGTAACGTCATATTGAATGAATTATTCAGCCTTTCTCTATTTCATTTTTCTCATCTTAAAACATTACCAATAATGGTATTTACCTCATAAGGTGACTGCAAGATTTAAACAAGATAATGAATGTAGATTAATTAGCATAGCACCTGGCACATAGTAAATGCTTGATAAATATATATGTATGTAAATGTTTGTGTTCAGGGGAAGAGGGTTAGGATGGAAAGGAGATGTTAAGGTAACAAACCCACTTGGACAATTGTGCCCAAGAGAATTGTTTAAGCAGAGGCCAAGATGTGATTAGATATGCAACAGATTAGTTGGGGAAATGCTTGAGAAGGATAAAGTGAAAAGGACGAAGGAATAAGTAGGAAGCGCTTGTATCAGACCACAATGTAGGTCTGATACATATGAAAGGAGAAAGGTAAGGAAGATTGGGTAGAATGCAGTGCAGTTCTCTACAGGTTTTGGCCAGGCTGCTGAGGAGTCCCTGTGACAAACCTGCCTATTAGAGGAATCCCCTATTCGATAAGAATGGTCTAACTTGAATACAGTCACTGGCCCAGTCATTGAATAGGAGCCACTGGAGTCTGTGGGTCAGCATGCTCTCTACAAAAGGCTCTCTTAACAGGACATCTGAAGGGGGCATCTCCATGCTCCTGCTCCTCAAACCATAGCCTACCAAAACCCATTACTCATTGTTGTGAGGATAAGAGAACACTTTCTACCATATGTCTGTACCTCTAGAGAAAGTTTTATTGGAGAAAGTTCTTCTTCCCGTGTCAACAAACTTGATCCCCACAACAACTTCACCACCAAACACAGGGGAAACTCTATAAGGACCTGACACTCAGCTTCCCTTTCTGAGGAAATCTTACAAACTTCCATCTAATTGTCCCCATGAATCTGTTTGTTCCATTTGCAGTGGGTTTTGCCTTTCTGCCTAGTTCTGTTGGATGCGAGGCTGGGTCTACTTTATGAGTTCCCAGGTCTGACTTTTCCCTTGAATATTGTTCTTGCTTCTCCAATTGTTTCATGTCCATAAAACCTCAGGCCAGACCTGCACCATTTCTAATCTTAGCACTGGTTTCCAGAAACCCAACCCACATCAAGTCCCAGAGCCCCAGTAGTTTGAATCCAGTAACTAGAAAACAAATGTTTCTTCTCATGGATAAAAAGAATAATGTGCCCTAACCGGTTTGGCTCAGTGGATAGAGCGTCGGCCTGCAGACTGAAGGGTCCCAGGTTCGATTCTGGTCAAGGGCATGTACCTTGGTTGCGGGCACATTCCCAGTAGGGGGTGTGCAGGAGGCAGCTGATCGATGTTTCTCTCTCATCGATGTTTCTAACTCTCCATCCCTCTCCCTTCCTCTCTGTAAAAAATCAACAAAATATATTTTTTAAAAAAGAATAATGTGATTGACTTTGGATCATTCCTTTTCTCTTTGGCTGCAACTATGACAGGTTTAACATTTTTTTTTTCTTTTTCTCCAGATTACTATATAAACTTATATGTAGTAACCAAAACTTCCCAGGGGCTTTGGGAAATTTGACAAAGTCATTCAAAGTTTATCAGATAGAATAAAAAAGGCATAAGAGTCTAATCATTTCTGAAAAAGAAAAGCTACAGAGGGGAACTTTACATAATATAAAAACGTTTTGAAAAAGGAGTGCTACAGCGGTTTAAAATGTACAGAACAGGGGTGCTATAACTGAATTCTATTTAGCTCTTGGATTCTCACTTTTCTTGATGGTAGAAAACACTCAATCTTTCCTCTTCATTTTAACTCAGTCAGTTTGGCTTAAAATGTAGTAAATATTCAAATCTTGCTATTTTTACCCTGAGTTTACCCTTGTATAGGGCAGGGGTATCTAGTTCTTGTGCCAGCCTTTGTCAACATGAGAGTCAGCAAGTTTGCACCTGCCCTGGTCTTGTGGGTGTTTTTGAGCCCCAACCCAAGGCTGTTGTTTTTTTTTTTTGTCCTCTGGATCTCTCATCACTTTTTCACCTCCACTGGGAGCTCAGGAACTTTCAGTGTCTTCCAGAACCACCTGGAGTATGAGGATCTGCCAAGTGCCTCTGAGGCCCATCTGCCTACACACCCCTCCTCAGCATGGCTCATCTACCTCCCAGGAAGTGAGTTTCTCAGAATCCTGGCTCAAACTCACTAAACTCGGGGCTTCTCTAAGAGTTCTACAGTCTCTTTGCTGGGATTGCCTCAAAGCTTTCTGGGTATTTCTATTATACTCTTTTATTCTGGGCTTTAACTGTAGATGGGTGGCACATATACAGTGAAAAAGGGGGATGGTTCTGAAGTAAAGCCTCTATCCTTGATTTAATTCTCTTCCTGATTGATCTTCAATCTCTTGTTCTCTTTTCTTTCTTTTTTTAAAAAAATATATTTTATTGATTTTTTACAGAGAGGAAGGAAGAGGGATAGAGAGTTAGAAACATCAATCAGCTGCCTCTTGCACACCCCCTACTGGGAATGTGCCCGCAACCAAGGTACATGCCCTTGACCAGAATCGAACCCAGGACCCTTCAGTCCACAGGCTGACGCTCTATCCACTGAGCCAGACCAGTTAGGGCTGTTCCCTTTTCTTTTTATTAGGGGGAGTGGACACAGAAAATAAAAGGCTATTATATATTATCATGCACTCTCTCTACTCTGATTTTTAGTCTAAACTATACTCAGTCCTAAATGTTCGCCATTTTTTCCTCAATCATGGATGCACATTAGAATTACCTAGGAAGATTAAAAAAGATATCAGTGCCCTATAACTTAAAAAAATACCCATAACCCCTGGCTGGTGTGGGTCAGTTGGTGGGAGAGTCATTCTGTGTACTGAAAGATTGCAGATTTGATTCCCAGGGCACATACCTAGGTTGGGGGTTCGATTACCTGGTCAGGACATGTGCAGGTGGTGACCAATTGATGTTCTCTCTCACATTGACGTTTTTCTCTCTCTCCAGAGGAATAGCTCAGTTGTTCCTGAGAGTGGGTTCTTGGGCATTGCTGAAATAAGAATTTTCGGAAACCCTCACAGGAAGATGAGAGGTAGTCGAAGATTGTATTGGCATGGAGTTACATTCCTCAGTTTCCAATGTCCCAAGCCATTCCTGAAAGAGGGGCAGCTGGGAATTCAGCAGAGCCAGAAGGAGGGCCAGTGTTCAGAGTTTCTGTTCCATGTTGCAGATGGCTGTGGTTCTGTTCCATGTTGCAGCTGAATGTGTAAATAATTGATTAATCAACTAGATATGTTCTGGCTAAGATTTTGTTGCAGTTCTCAGTTGACCACACAAGAACAAAGAAGCTTTTAACCCAGCCCTGAACTTACACACCTGGCCACCAGGAACACAGATTCTGATCAATTAAGTCTCAGAAACACCAGGATGATGTACACCCGATCACCGTTTGACCGGTTTCAGAACTCTGACCATCCTGTTCTGGGAACCAGCAACGACTACATTCATCGAGACCAAAGACTCCCCACAAGGATTCAAATTCCAGGGCCAGAAATCACCAGGATCCCCTTTGTGCTCCTTACCCACATTCCCTCCCCTGATTCACCTGTACAGTATAAGCTTACTCCTAACAAGATTAAGTGGAAGGTGGATGTTAGGGTTTTTACCAGCCACCTTCCCAGATTCCAGCATCTGATCTTATTAAACACGCACTTATAACCCAATCCCTGTCTCTGCTTTTTGGCTAGGTGTTGATAGGCAGCATGAGCTCTGGACTCGGTTGACATCTGGTTTCACACTCAACATCGGGGCACCTAAATATACCAAGCAAATATTAGGAGATCTAAAAGGAGAAATAGATAGCAATACAATAATAGTAGGAAACTTCAATACCTCACTTTCATCAATAGATACATCATCCAGACAGGAAACGAACGAGGAAACATTAGACTTAAATGACACATTAGATCAGATGGACTTAAACATTTATAGAATATTCCACCCCAAAGCAGCAGAATACATATCCTTTTCAAGCGCACATGGAACAATGTCCGGGATAGATCTTATGTTAGGCTACAAAACAAGTCTTAGTACATTGAAGAAGACTGAAATTATATCAAGCATCTTTTCTGACCACAATGGTATGAAACTAAAAATCAGTTACAAGAATTCACAAATATGTGGAGATTAAATAACATACTATTAAACAATCAATGGGAGTCACAGAATAAATCAAAATCAAAATCAAAAATATCTTCAGACAAATAAAAATGGAAATACAACATAGCAAAACTTATGGGATACAGAAAAAAATTATTCTAGGAAGGAAGTTTATAGCAATAAATGCCTATATTATGAAACAAGAAAGATATGAAATAAACAACCTAACTTTGCACCTCAAGAAACTAAAAAATAAGCATTTAAAAATATTTTTATTGATTTCAGAGAGGAAGGGAAAGGGAGAGATAGAAACATCAATGATGAGAGAGAATCATTGATTGGCTGCCTCTTGCATGCCCTCTACTGGGAATTGAGCCTGCAACCCAGGCATGTGGCCTTGACCAGAATCAAACCCAGGACCCTTCAGTCCACAGGCCGACACTCTATCCACTGAGCCAAACCAGCTAGGGCTAAATAAGCATTTTTTTTAAAAAGAGTAAGGCCTTACTCGACATTTTCCCATTATTCTCTGTTAGTTCTTGGCTTATTCAAGGTTACTTAATCAGTTGTTCAATGTCATACAAAATGAAGGTCTCCAGGTATTACCAGGTTCTATTTAACCTTCCTTGCCAAGGGGCCAACTTGAATTTATTAGCACACCGTACTACACAGAAGCAAGAATGGATGTCATAAAACATCATCACAAGGCAACCAGCACAGACCTTTCAGGAAGACCTAAGACAGATGTGAGCAGTATCCTATTACTGTATGTACCTATCATCTTTGCACTTCTGATGGTGGTGGAAACCTCAGAATGAGTGTTTAAAGAGGTCAAGAATGGTAACATGAGTAGGAATCAGGCAGATTTGGCTGAGTGAAACTATGAACAAAGGATGGTCAAGAGACCATCTGTCCCTTTCATTTGTTCGGCCTGTTCCACAATGCTTAAAGTGCTTCTAATTGGTTATTTTTGCTAACTTGCAAAACAAGTTGGTGGAGTAGGTGGGAAAGAAAATTATTGTAAAACCATAGTTAAAACTGTTAAACTCAGTTGCAAAGGTTAATGATCATAATTTTACAAATGAGAAAACTGAGGCACAATGAGGTCAAGTGATTTACTTAGAGCTGGGTATTCAATCCCTATTTAAATCCTGGCTCTTTGATCTTTTAACACCATCCCAGTAACCAACAACCTTGGCCCACTGCATTTTGGTAATCCATGTTACAAAACATTAAGCATGTTGTTCTAAGTTAATAGTTGTGGATATATGTAAAATTTATCTGTAATGCTCCCATTGCAGAGCTGTTGAAGGCAAAAGTATCTACCAGAAATGGCAAGTTAAATTACAAGGGAATGTCATGGTAATAGAAACCCCCCGGCCACATATTATAAAAAAGTATAGAAACATAACACTGTATATCAACTGCGGAAAAAGAAATGCATATGCATAACCTTAAAATATATTTAGTTATGTAGCTCTGCCATGAATAACAGTAACATCAACAATGGCATTTTTGTTCACAACTACCTCATGACGGCTCCCTTAGCACTCAGATTTTAGTCTCCAATACTATTTTCCATTAATATGAACCAGGATTCTTGGAGGATAGCTGACTTCATAATTTGGGGGCAGGAGATATTATGTTGGGTCTGAGACTTCAGATTTTTGCCAGACATAAGGAACTAAGTGTTCAGAGGACAAACAAAACTACAAAAACGAGCTTCATCTGAACAGGTTGTGAACATTTAAGCATCTAAAAAGAATTGATAATAACAATAATGGTTATTGGAACAAGTTAAGACTATTAAAGGCTATAATTTCATAGTGATGCTGAAAGAGAAATGCTAACTAAAAGTGACAGAAATTTAGTTGTTATACAAAATAAGAATAAATATAAGGTTTCAGTTTACTTTGTTATTAATTTTAATAAATAGAAAGATATTGATATATAAATATTAAAATTATGTACTATAAAATATATATTATATATTTAAATATATATATTTCTATCTTACTAGTGGGAAGAAGTTTATAAAAACTTGATGAGGAATGAAATAATTCCCCAAAATATAAAGTCTACTCATTTTCTAAATGGGATTATTTTCTCCATTTCCTATTGCCAAATTGCTCTCATTTTGATATCTGGAAGAATATTTTCTGCAAGTTTTGTTTGAGTTACAAATCCCTTTGGGGAGAATCTGATCTTGTTAGATAGAACCTGACTTATGCAAACACTTTTTTTATAGTATATATGAAAACACACCATTGACCAGCAGATGGCTCTACAGAGCAATAAAAATCAAAAGAATTTAGGGTTGTTATATGTGTTGGAAATTAATGCTGGAAATCTTTTAGACACACACAGAAGTATTTTAGAATCATATAAATTTAAATAGTATAAAAGAAAATATGTAACTTGCTAAGTTAGCCTAGATAAAAGTTTAGAAATAAATATTTTTCAAAAAGTTCAGCATGAAGTTGTTATTGTAAATTTATATTTAAAAATTTACCCATTATTATACAAAAGTAGGTCAATACAGTTATCATGAGCAAATCATCTAAAATTAATTGCTGTTTTTAAGTACTATCATCTCATCAATGTAAACCAAGGTCAGGAATATTCAGCAAAATTGTTTATTCAATCTAAAAATAATGTGATGTCTAAAAAAATGAGTGTACTAAAATTTCCTTTACATAAACCTTATGTAAATTTTAGTTTAAAAATGCAAAGTAACTAATCCTATCTAATAAAAGACAAAAAGGGTAAGTAACCGTACCTCCGCTACGCTTCCCATTGTCTAATCAGGGCGATATGCAAATTAACTGCCAACAAAGATGGCGGCCGGCAGCCACGCAGCTGACGCAAGCAGGAGGCTTGCTTGCTCCAGTGATGGAGGAAGCCAAGGTTCCCTGCCTGCGGCGGCCCGGCTCTGAGCTCCGGAAGCAACAATGTTTCAATTATAGAAGCTAAACAAACCCCAGATACCTGCTTTCAGCAGGCCGCAGCCTCAGAGCTGGAGGGAGCAGGACGGCAACAAAGTTTCAATTATAGAAGCCAAACAAACCCCAGATACCTGCTTTCAGCCAGTCGCGGCCTCGGAGCTGGCAGCGCCAGTGAAGGCAACAGAGTTTCAATTATAGAAGGTAAATAAATCCCAGAATAAAAAAAAAAGAAAAAAAGGAGAGGCTGGAGCTTCAGTCCAGGCCAGCCTGAAAACGGCCCTCAGCCCCTCATCCAGGCTGGCCAGGCACTCCAGTGGGGACCCCCACCCTGAGGGGATGTGGCCAGCCTGAAAACAGCCATCATCCCCTCATCCAGGCTGGCCAGGCACCCCAGTGGGGACCCCCACCCTGAAGGGGGTGTGACCAGCTGCAAACAGCCATCAGCCCCTCACCCAGGCTGGCCAGGCACCCAAGCGGGACCCCCACCCTGATCCGGGACACCCTTCAAGGCAAACCAGCTGGCCCCCACCCGTGCACCAGGCCTCTATCCTATATAGTAAAAGGATAATATGCAAACTGACCCTAACAGTAGAAGGACTGGGAATGACTGGTCACTATGACACACACTGACCACCAGGGGGCAGACGCTCAATGCAGGAGCTGCCCTCTGGTGGTCAGTACACTCCCACATGGGGGAGCTCTGCTCAGCCACAAGCCAGGCTGATGGCTGCCAGTACAGCGGTGGTGGTGGGAGCCTCTCCCGCCTCCTCAGCAGCGCTAAGGATGTCCGACTGCAGCGTAGGTCTGCTCCCCGCTGGCAAGTGGACATCCCCCGAGGGCTGCCGGGCTGCCAGAGGGATGTCTGATTGCCAGCTTAGGCCCAATCCCCCGGGGAACAGGCCTAAGCCAGCAGGTGGTCATCCCCCGAGGGGTCCCAGACTGCGAGAGGGCACAGGCCAGGCTGAGGGACCTCCCCCCTTCCCTGAGTGCACAAATTTTTGTGCACCGGGCCTCTAGTACAGAATATAAACTTTATTCTGAAGAATCTCTCTAGGAATAACTATATACATCTTGCCTTATATCTCAAAGATATATACTAATTTCCCTTGACATTCATATATACTACATGTCATTTTATAATCATGGTCCTAGGTGTAACAAAAAGTAGCCATTGTTTTCTCTAGATTTTCATTGTAACCTATACTGTTTCATTTATTCATTCAAATAGCTAATATTTATCGAGTACTTGTTATGCACTAAGCAAGCTATTTTACGGGCTTTACATGTATGAATTTATTTAATTCTCAAAGCATCTCTGTGAAGTAGATACCATTATTATCCTCATTTTGCAGATAAGAAAACTGAGACACAAAGACTAAATAACTAGTTCAAATTCAGACAGGTAAAAAGTGACAAATGCGAACTTTGGTGGTTTACCTCCAATTCTTCTGGTCTTCCATGCTTTCATTCATCAGAAGATTTTAACTGAGGGGCCATGGAGTATGCACTGCTCTCCTAGATGTCATGAAAAAAAAAATGTATGCACAATCCTCATCTAAGGGGGGCTATAAACTAGTTAATAAAGACAATCATATATTTACCTTGGTATGATGCTTTATAATGTATAAAAGTGTGTTTACAAACCCATGAATATTAACTCTAAGGAAATGCTGCAGAAGATGGTGTAAGCTAGTCCTATATAATAAAAGTCTAATATGCAAATTGACCGAACTACAGAACGACCAGTCGCTATGACACACACTGACTACCAGGGGGCAGATGCTCAATGCAGGAGCTGCCCTCTTGTGGTCAGTGTGCTCCCACAGGGGGAGCGCCACTCAAACCAGAAGCCAACTCATGGCTGGCACTAAGGACCCCTCGGGGGATGTCCGCTGAAGGGTCCTGGACTGCGAGAGGGCGCAGACCAGGTTGAGAGATGCCCCCACCCCAGCACGAATGTTGTGCACTGGGCCTCTAGTATGTTAATGAAATACCACATTAGTGGTATAGACAGTAATTTAATAATACAGCTAGGCAAAAGAAAAGATGGCTATGGACTAGAGTGGGCAGATGTAATTCAATGAAGGTGGTGGGTTTTGAGCTGGGCCTGGCCAGTGGGAAGTATTTTGGCCAGCAGGGAGGAAGTGAAGAAGGTGGCACTCTGGCAGGGGGATGGAGACATTTTTCTAGAGCCAACAAAGAGACCTGGCCAGAAATAACTCAAGGCAGGTGAGGGAGTTACGGTAAATAAGGTTGGAAAAGTAGGTGGGGACAGACTTTTGAGACCTTTTATGTTATAGAAATGTTAGACTACAAGGGCAAGTAAGTGGTAATTGTTAACAACCCAGCACATTCCTCGGAGCTTATTTAGTTGCTACACATCACTATTGCATTTGCAGGAAAACTATTAGACTTGAAAATACTATTAGACTTGTTAAAGGTTCTGCAATTGTATAAGTCTTCTATTGATTAACAGACCTTTAGTAATGCTTATGAAGGAAGTTTTTAAAAATTATTTTTAAATTGAATTTATTGGGTTAACATTGGTTCACAAAACCATACAAGTTTCAAGTGTACAACTCAGTAAAACATCATCTGCACACAGCATCATTTCCCCAGCCTCCCAAGCAAAGTCTCTTTCCACCCCCATTCCTCCCTGCCTCTTTTGCCCACCTCCCCCTACCCCTCATCCTCCTTTTCCTCTGGCTATCACCACGCTGTTGTCTATGTGTTATGCATATATGTTTTGTGGTGTTTTTTTGTTTTGTTTTGTTTTGTTTTTGCTTAATCCCTTCACCTTCTTTCATCCAGTCCCCCAACCACCCTCCCCTCTGATGGCTGTCAGTCTGTTCCATGTATCCATGTCTCTGTTTCTATTTTGTTTGTTAGTTTATTTCATTCATTAGATTCTGCATATAAGTGAAATCAGATGATACTTGTCTTTCTCTGACTGCCTTATTTCACTTAGCATAATAATCTTCAGGTTCATCCATGCTGTTACAAAAGGTAAGATTTCCTTTTTTTTTTTTTTTTTACTGCTGAGTGATATTCCATTGTGTAAATGCACCACAGCTTTTTTATCCACTCATCTACTGATGGGTACTTAGGCTGTTTCGAGATCTTGACTATTGTAAATAATGCTGCAATGAACATAGGGGTGCATATATTCTTTTGAATTAGTGTTTCGGGTTTCTTAGGATGTATTCCCAGAAGTGGGATCGTGGGTCAAAAGGCAGTTCCGTTTTCAATTTTTGCTTTCTGGTCGAGTTTGGTGGTGCCCCAGAAGCAAATGCCACCAGATCTTGGAATCACCTGTGGGGCGATTCATATTTAATACTTTGAGGAAACTCCATACTGTTTTCCACAGTAGTTGCACCAATCTACATTTCCATCAACAGTGCACATCCTTGCTAACACTTGTTGATTTATTGATGATAGCCATTCTGACAGGTGTCAGGTGATATCTCATTGTGGTTTTGCTTATGAAAGAAGTTTACTGAAAAATTCAGAGCTATTTGATTTATGTATCTATACCAATATGGTTTCATAATGCTTTCTTTTGTGATGCATAATTTGTGATGCTTTCATGCTAATGTGTCTTTGTGCATTTTTAAATTCTCCTGTGCATATATGTATTAGGCCTTTATCATTCTGCCTCCCCTCCTTAGTGAAGGTAACTGCTAATAGTAAAAGTTATTAACACAGGAGTAATATATATAAATTATATATACTAGTATATAATTTTTAAAAGGTTTAGTCTCCATGACAACAAGATAACCAGTCAATTCAATCACCTGTGTGAAAAATAATTAGTAAAAGTTGTTGCCTGGAGTCATTTAGAAATCACTGGATCAACAATTAGTGAAGTGATTCAAGCAGAAATATACATTAGTTGGCAATATTGCAGAAAAACCACTAACTTTCTAAAAGATTAGGTGGCCAGCCTTTAAAGCAATGGTTCCAAATGTAGTTTGTTGAGACACCTTATGATATGCAGTTTCCTTCTTTTTCTCCTTCATCCTCTCCTCAAGTATTTTAGGAGATGTACTTACTGTTTAAATGCTTTTTGATTTGAGAATTTTACTCTAAAGTGGTAACACTCTGGGTGTTCAAAATTATGACCTGGAAGCCTTTGGGGAAGCAGGAAATAATTTCATTTTATTACCACCCATATATAATGGAAATGTGTCAAAGCATAAAACCTTTGGGACTTGATTCCATTTACTGACAGAGTCTAGTTGTACTAAATAATTTGTATTGGAATTTCCTCACCTTTAAGAGTGGGAAGCATAGAAAAGAAAGTGAGATGGATTCTGAAAACTTGGTTCAAAGCTACCAATTGTAAGAACCATAGTTGACATGTACCAGGCACATATGAGTTAACACTGTTGGAAAGAGAAAAGGGGAAAATGACCTGAGATCAATAAATAGATTTTTCAAGTTTAGCCTTAAAAAAAAACACTGATTATACTGAGAAGGGTTCAACTTCCATCTGGGCAAAGGTTACAGAGTTCTGAAAAAGAGTGAAATAGAAAACAGTTATATTTTTACTAAAAAATAGGAAACAAGAACACAGACAAATCAGAAATGAAATTTTCAGAAACAGCAACAAACAGAGCTGCAAATTCAAACTCAATAAATGAAAGCGTAAATTATTTTGACACTATCTTATTTCTTTGGCTTATTTGTCTTCTTTTTATTGACATGAATGTGGGAATGAGAAATCAAAAACAACAGGAGAGAGGTATGAAATGAAGGAGGAATAAAGAAAATAAAAAACTAGAGCACTTATTTTCTCAGTTCTGTCTCCTACACTTTACTTACACATTTTAATATTTCCTTCTAAGACTATATGTCCTGAATATATACCATTTAATACATATCCGTTTTTACTTTCTCATTAAATAAAATATACATATTTAGAAGATTTAAGACTAGGGTTGCCAGATAAAATTCAGGATGGTCAGTATATTTGACTTCCAGATAAAAAATGAACACTGTTTTAGTATAAACATGTCCCAAATATTACATGGGACATACTTATACTAAAAAATCATTTGTTGTTTATCTGAAATTCAACTTTAACTGGGCATCCTGTATTTTTATTTGCTGAATCTGGTAGACCTCGAAAAGAACCACTAGTCTTAACAGAGATGGATCTTCCTGTGTCTAATTTAGTTTATTAATATAAAATGTTTATTTAAATGTGTTATTGAAGTACATCATGCATACAAAATAGTACACTTATCATGAGTGTATAGTTCATTGTATTTTCACATAATGAACACAGTCATATAATCAGCACCCAGGATATTAACTCAGTTTGAAAAGTATGGTTCCGATTTTCTATCAAACATTTTAAAATCATGTGATTATACATGGAAAGAAAAATTATTGTAATGATACATGCCATAGTATTAATAATGAGAGGTCAGAGTTTAAGTGATTCTTATTTCCTTCTTTATAGTTTTCTATATTGTATACATTGTCTGTAATAACCACTTAAGACTTTTTAAGTGAGGAAACATTCTTTTTTATGTTTTTATTGATTTTTTAGAGAGAGAAGAAGGGCGAGGGAGAGAGAAAAACATCAACAAGAGAGAAACATTCATCGAGCCTGCAACCCTAGCATGTGCCATGACCGGAATCAAACCAGCAACCTCTTAGTGCATGGGACCACATTCAACCAACTGAGCCACATCGACCGGGGAAGGAAAACATTCTTAAAACAAAACTGTTTGTTTTGGCAAAATCAGCTCAATAGTGATCTTTACTCAAGGCCTTCTGGTGTGAAGTCATGGAGAGCAGTCATATCCTATGGAAGGCTTTCAAGGGACATGCCCAGATCACACTTTGCCTCAGAGAAAAGTGAGCTTCAAACTCATTAAATAACCTGGGAGGTGGGTTATGAAGAGTCCTGAGCAGATGTTAGAATGTTGAAGCTGGCAGGGACTTCAAGCTTCTCGAATCTAACCCCTCAGCTGATAGAAACTGAGGCTGGAGAGATTACCCATGGAAAGTTGGTTAACTGGGACACCCTTACTGAAAATGGCATTAGCCTTAGGGAGGATAAATGAGCAGGAGATTTCACAAGTCATTTAAAATTTAGCCACAGAATATCATGGCAATAACAAGAAAGTATTTGAACAAATTTTTATCTTCTTGTGGCCATAAAAGTCTACTGGGAGAAATCCCTATAAATGTATTGCAGCAAAGATTTATGCATATAACTTGGGAGAATTCAAAATGAGTAATGACAGAGAAGAATTATACACAGACGATGACGTGCACATGTAGTCAGTCCTCTTTCCAGGCTACGCCCACCAACAGGGCTGGGTTACATTCAATGTTTCCCTGTTGGTGCCAGTTGAGGTAACTCAGGGTTCTTAGACTTGCAGTCTCCTCTGGACTTCCTGAGGGAAGGGTAAATTGAAAAACTAAGAGTCTGTCACTCGGCCCCACCCTCTCAAGACATCATGATGAAACACAGGGTGGTGGAGAGGCTGGCAATCTCTAAGCAACATGTTTTTTCAGAGCTTGACCTTTGCAGTGGCTACTCCCAGGAACAGGGCCAATCAGTGAGTCCTGCCCATAGAGCAGCCACTCCTAGCAGCTCCCCATCCCAGCTGGGCATCTTATCTCTTGCTGATCCCATGGTTTTCTGGCCTCTGACTCACTGATGATGTACTACCTCTAGAGGGCAGTTCAGAGCACAGCTCTTACTGACTCACAGATTTTTAAAGAAACTATTTGAAATGTCCTGGATTGCATTAGCAAAACAAACCTATAGACTTTCAGAAAATGTCACAATTTTAGCTGCCTTCTCAAGGATTTGCAGGACTCTAGCAGTCCTGTGTACAGACCAAATATGTACGCAAGTATTTACACTGAAAGGAACTATGTGATAAGAGTTGCTAGAATTATAACATGCCTCCCCCCCCCCCAAAAAAAAAAAAAAAAAAACCCAGAGGATTCAAAGGGAAGGTTGATTCCAGCTGAGATAGTGAACAAAGATGGCTCATTTAGGAAGGGAGGCTGTGGGAGAGAAATACTCAGGCAGAGGAAAATGTCTGAATAAAAGTTTGGAGCTGTGAAAGAATCATAGCACAGCAACATGAGAAGTTCTGTTTTCTAGAAAGAGTCCTTGCTGTAGCCAAGCAAGGACTGAGAAAAGAGCCATATTTTATCAAATCTTTGATGTCATGATCGCCATCAATAATAAGATGCACTCTGATTTCAGAGATATTTTAAATGTTCTTTTTATTTTTAAAAAAATATTTTAGAATTGATAAACACAGTTAGCTGGGGTCAGATTATAGAAGGTCTTGAAAATCAGATAAGAAGGGTATATGGTAAGCAATGGGGAGCCCTTTTGAGCAGGGGTGTAATAGTATGTTTAAGATGACTGCTCTAGTTGCTGTGGTGAGGCCAAGGTAGGATACATTGTGCTAGAGCTACTGCATTAGTACAGGACCAAGGGAATAAGAGGGGTGGCAGTTGGAATGAAAAGAGCCAGACGCAAGAGTTATTTCCAAGGAAAAATCAACCATACAAACATGGGGTGTGAGAGAGGAAAGATGAATTCCAGATGAGTAATGAAGAAGGACATGGTATGCCTTTCATATTTTATTTCCAACTTTTTATGTTTTCTTCTTTGCATATTTTTCCTTTCCTGATTTTTGCTAGATGGTAAAATTTTTATTATTCCTTTTCTCTCCTATCTAGTGCTTTGGTTCCCGTCTTTAATATTGCTAATGGTTGTCCTTACGTATTTAACCCTACATTTTTATATTAACACTAGGGGCCTGGTGCACAAAATTCGTGCACGGGGCGGGGGGCGGGGAGGTCTGTCAGCCAAGCTTGCCCCCTCTCACGTACTGGGAGCCCTCAGGGGATGTCCTACTGATGGCTTAGGCCTGATCCCTGCTCCCCTTGGGGAGCAGGCCAAAGCCGCAGTCTGTCCTCCCTTTGTGGGAGGCGACCAGGCTGATCTGGGGAAGACACCAGCCCCATCACTCCGTTGCTGCAGCCACTGCCAGTCACTGCAGCCACCAAGGTGTTTTCATCAACACAGACTGCAGTCCCTTCACCATGAAAAAATGACAACTTTTTTAAGGTATTTTTAAGATGTGTCTTTCATAGGATATGACATTTCTTTTTTTATTTTTATTTTTATCCTCATCTGAGGATATGTTTCCATTGATTTTTAGAGAATGTGGAAGAGAAAGAGAAAGACAGAGAGAAACATCAAAGTGAGAGGAACACTTTGATTGGTTGCCTCCTGCATGAGCCCTGACTTGGGCCCCAGCCAGGGAGGAGTCTGCAACCTAGGTACATGCCCTTGGTCAGAATTAAACCCAGACCCTGCAGTCAGCAGGCCGAGGCATTATCCACTGAGCCAAACCGGTTAGGGCAGGATATGACATTTCTTAGCCCTCCAGCAGCGGACCTTCTTTTTTACTCCAGGAGTGAGATGGAAAAACCCTACATCACCTTTTTGGATTCTTATTACCCAAGTTACTAAGAATATTACCAGTGGCATACAGGGAGCTTAGCCAATGAGTGGTCAGAAAAGGTATTTCCTCTGTAGTTCACACCGATCGCTGGCTCGGCCTCTGCCCAGGCCTAAAGCCTCGGCCTGGGCAGGTGACCTCCAGACACTCTGATAGCCGGCTCCACCCCTGCCCAGGCCTAAAGCCTCGGGGCCTGGGCAGGGGACCCCCAGCCCCTTTGGCAGGGGTCCCCTTGGCTTCGATCGCTGGCTTGGCCCTGCCCAGGAGCCCCCTGGCTCAGGCCCTTCCTAGGCTGCTCAGGTCCCACACGGGGCCTCAGAGTGACCTGGGTGCCGATGATTTTCCCTGGACTCAGGCCAGGGAGCCAGGCTGCTGGGTGCCTACGTATGCGTATTAACTGCCATCTTTGTTGTGTTAATTTGCATAGTCGCTCTGATTGGCTGGTGGGTGTAACAGAGTGACACCAATTTGCATGTTTGTCTATTATTAGGTAAGATAAAAAATGAATAGCTACTCATTTGAAAACCATATGAAAGATTTAGCTGCCTTTTCTCTCCTCCATTCTCATCCTCATCCCCAGGCTCAATTAATGATTAAATGAATATAGGCTTTTTCTTTAGAGAATGGATGTTCCCATCATCAGTCATCCTAGAAAGTGGATAATCCCCATGTAGAAAATAAATGGAAACGATAAACTATAAAAGGAGAAGCTTCTATCTCTCTCAGGATCAGGGACCCATTTGGCCCTGGACTTTGAGGTATGGAGAGGCTTTGAGCAGGCTCAGGCTGGTGGTGAACTCTGCCCAGGGTAGCAGCAACATCAAGCCTCTGTTTTGTTTTGTTTTGTCAGGAATGGCAGCAGAGACAACAGAAGCTCAGAGAGGGAAACAACCAGCATTTGAGGCCCTGGGGTAAGGAACCCTAGCCTGGAAAGACATTTTATCTGCATTCTAGCCCCAACAAAGAAGTAGGAAGCATGATTAAGATGTTGTCTTTGGACCAAGGGAAAACGTTTCTTTCCTGAAGCTGAAGTGGGACAACAGTGGACATCAATGGGGAGAACTGAGCTCATGATAGCAGAACTTTTTCTGAAGGTTAAAGCGGTAAGTTAAGAAGCTCAGAGATCGCCATAACCGGTTTGGCTCAGTGCATAGAGTGTCGGCCTGCGGACTCAAAGGTCCTGGGTTCGATTCCGGTCAAGGGCATGTACCTTGGTTGCAGGCACATCCCCAGTGGGGGATGTGCAGGAGGCAGCTGGTCGATGTTTCTCTCTCATCGATGTTTCTGACTCTCTATCTCTCTCCCTTCCTCTCTGTAAAAAATCAATAAAATATATTAAAAAAAAAAAAAGAAGCTCAGAGATGGCCCTGGATAGTGGTTAGAGCATTTGCCTGTACACCAAATGTCTGGGGTTCAATTCCCAGTCACAGGTACGTACCTGGGTTGCAGGTTCTATCCCCGATCCCCGCCCACATTGATGTTTCTATGTCTCTCTCTTCCTCCTCCCCTCCCTCTCTTCCTTCTAATCTATCTAAAGTCAATGGAAAAAATATCCTTGATTGAAGATTAAGCGGGGGGCGGGGGAGGGGGGACAAGAAGGCCAGAGGGGGATGCATGGGTGCTCTCTTTTAGAGCTTTATCTATAAAATAGTACAAGTAAAGTTTCAGATATAGTTGAGAGCCCTTTGAGAGAAGTGACTCCAGCAAGGAGGCTGGTAGGAGAGAATGCTGTCCTAATTTTGGTATAACCTGGAAGGATGGATACTTTCCATTATAGTCATAGACTGAGAAGCTGGAAATAGATGTGTTACAGAAATAGCTTTTAAAGGGTGAAGTAAACCCTGTGTCTGTGGATTGATAGTAAGTTTACTGATAGAAGCTGAAACACGTCCTGACCTTTAGAGACCGATACTGGAGAAACCAGACTTCCCTTCTACAAAACTCCCTTGGTACTTCTGCTGGGGTTAGAATACAGGATTAGTGGGTATGAAAACATTTATGGATTTCTGTTTTTGTTGAGGTCCTGCAATTCATTTTCCTTGAACTGAAGACAAGAATAATTCTTGGAACTTTCACAAGGTTGATGTGATGCCCTGATTCCTATTTTGGTTTAATGAAACGGAATCTCATTAAGAGCCAAAGCAACTTTCATTAGTCATATGAGCCTTGCACGTTTACCAAGAACTTGCCCTCCACTCTGGCAAAAAAAGAAGGGCTGTGTGTGCCAGCTGACTTGCTCTAATATAAGGTGGAGGCTGGGCTAAGTTTATGCAAGCAGTGCACGCAAGCATCATCTAAAAATATCGCTGTGAGTTATTAACTTGGATAAGATACATTTCTCAAGATTTTAAAAAAATATCAAGAGTAGCTTAATATATTAAGAGGTGTTCTTTTTTTAACAGCTCAAGAAGATAAATTTCTGAGAGACTATTGACTCTCATACAAATTTCTTCTGTTCTTAGAATATGTTAATCAAACTTTAGGGGTCTAATTAGCTTAGTAAATCAAGATGATAACCTGGGAGAGACTGGGACTTAAGGTTTTAAGTAAATTCTTCTATGAACCAAATCCTCCTGAATATGGTTGAAGCCTAAAGTGTCAGGCTCTCTCCTGGTTGCTACCACCATTTATGTATGACTGGGTTCAAAAATTCCACTTCAGGGACATTTTATTTCTCCACAGACATAATCATTACTCCCTCCTCAGGAATTTGGGAGCCTACCTCAAGGAGAAGTCTTTTTCCACATGAGGAAGGAGATTCCACACAGTCTGTTCTCCCTAATCTGTTCCTATGCTATCTGACCAAAGAGTGCATCTGAGGAGCCCCAACTGCCATACCTCTCTGTCCTCTTTTGACCTTTCTACTTAAACTTGAAGCAATCTCCAACAGCATGTGACTCAGGCAGCATAATGTCAGGGATCAGGGCTGAACTATTCTAGCACAGTGGATTAGCAGCCAAGGAGCGGTTCCTCTGACTCGGACTATCCAGGGTTCTCTGAGGATTTATTCTCTGGCAGCCATGCCACTCAGGCTGTAATAGCTATGTAATTCTCAGGGGGTAATTCTGAATTAGAACATGGCAAAATCCATGATGGGTGAGCTTATTTTCTGGGTGCAGTATTTGGGCACATTACCTCAACTAGATGGTCTTCAATGAAACCTCCAAGAAAGAGTAGGGTTTTTGTTTGTAATTCCTTCCAACTTAACTCTGTTATGGTTGTCATTCCATTGCACACCACGACCAGCAGCGCTTGATCAAGCATAGGGTTACAGGGATGGTAAACTGTTTGCTACATCATGAGGTCAGACAGTGTAATGTTACCTTTAATGAGCACTACAGGATGGGTGTGGGGTGTATATCATCCAGTGCCCCCACTGTATCTTTGAGATCAATATCACAAAAGGAAATGTCTATGGGGACATTCAGAAAACTGAACATAGGCATGGATTTTTTAAAAAGATAAGTCTATTTCTACAACAGGCAAATTAGATTAGTCTTCTTCCAATTTATCAACAACAGAGTAACCATTTTTAGGCAAATAACTTCCTATGTAATAATTCAATGATAATTAAATTGCTACAATTAGTCAAACATTAATTAACCAATTAAGTTGCATAAAATTAGTCAAAGTGTGGATCCTTATGCTGACAGAAAGAAAGAGAAACAAACCTGACTTCTGGCAACCTTACACTGTTTTTCAGGTTTTTCTCAGAATAAACATCATCAGAATTGGCTTCTTCCTTTAGCAATTCTCTTAATTGGGTTGCAGCTAATTATAGTAGCAACATGGCCAAAGGGCAATAATTCTGCACTGATTGAAGCATCTCAAAGAAACCACTGCAAAAACGTACCTGGAGTTTGGGGATGATTTGAGATTTCTTCCCCTGGTACTTCATGGAGACCGTGCTTACTTTCGTTGTTCAGGGTGTATTTTGGTTCTGTCTGTCCAGGAGCAGAGGTAAGTCAGCTATGTGCCCTTTGATTTTCCAGAATTCTCCTCAGAGATTTAGAGGGCTGTGCTCCTCCTGCTAAGACAAATTCATTTCATTAATGCTGTGGTTTTCCCTTTCAGAAGTAAATGTAGAAAAAACAGTTTGAACGTTCCTCAAAAGGTTAAACATAGAATTATTGTATGACCCAGTGGTTTCACTCCTAGGTATAATTGCAAAGAGGTACTCAAATAACGTGTAGATAAATGTCCATAGCAGCAGTATTCACAATAGCCAAAAGGTGAAAACAACTCATTGATGAATGAATGGATAAATTGTGGTATCAACATATAATGGAACATTATCCTATATAATAAAAGGCTAATATGTAAATCAACTAAATGGAGGAAGGACTGGTCACTATGACGCGCACTGACCACCAGGGGAAAGATGCTCAATGCAGGAGCTGCCCCCTGGTGGTCAGTGCACCAGAAGCTGGGCTCACGACTGGCAAGCACAGCGGCAGTGGTGGGAGCCTCTCCCACCTATGCGGCAGCGCTAAGGATGTCCGACTGTGAGAGGGTACAGGCTGGGCTGAGGGACACCCCCCCATCCAGTGCATGAATTTCGTGCACTAGGCCTCTAGTTCAATCATAAAAAAGGAATGTAATGCTGATACATGGTACAAAGTGGATGAACCTTGAAGATGTGATAAGTGAAAGAAGCCAGATAGGTCACATATTGTATGAGTCCATTTGTATGAAATATCCAGAATAGACAAACTCACAGAGACAGAGAGCAGACTGATGGTTGCCAGAACCTGGAGGTAGTTAGGTATAGGATGTCTTTAGGGGGCAAGAAAAATATTTTGGAACTTAATATGAATGGTGGTTGAACAATATTGTGAATGTATGAAATGTTACTGAATTGTTTACTTTAAAATGGCTACGTTTTATGTCATGTGAATTTCACCTTAATAAAAATAATCTAAAAATAAATACAAAACAGCAATTTATTCAATTCTCTGCATGAAGTACTCTGCAGCAACTCAGAATATCCTTCCATCCTAGGTAACAAGATTATAAGCCATCGGTAGAGAAACAACTGTTTGTACCAGTTCCTGACAATGAGAAGGTACTTCAGCCACATGGAACATGCCAGATTCATCAAGAGAAGCCTGATAGTTCACCAAGGAGAGAAATGATACTTGGTCCTCTTATTTGCTGGTAGCTGTTTCAAACAGATTAGCCATTCACCTCTCTGACAGCTGTAGAGCTTGAGATTAAATTTTTTTCATGCTTTTAAAAATGTATTTCCAATAGAAAATTGATATACTGGTTCTTATGAAAAGAAATCTTGCAATTGGTGATCTGCAAAAGAAAAAAATGACCTACTTCTGCTCATACATTCCATTGCATTTAAATTATTAGTGCAAAGATAAAGTCAAGAATTCTCTACTTTTCAGGGTCAGGGGGTGTCAGAATTGCCATTCACCATAAAATCAAAGGGGCAACAACAATAATTAGGATTAGGGGGGCCAGTGAAAGGAAGAAAGGCAACGGTACAGGGATATAGTGTTCAAAGCATGTCACATGGTGTGGTGATCATCTGACCTCCCTTTCCAGAAGAAAAAGGAAGCAAACTTAAATGCACAGAGGAGCTTTTATGCAGCATTAATATTTTCTTGCTGCAAGAATTAAAAGAGGCTGGAGGAAGACACTAAAGGAGGCTACAAATTTCTTCAGGAGGTATTTACACTCTAGGAAGCTGATAGCTGTGAAGTGACCATTCACTTCTCTGACGCTGGGATTGCCGCAACAGATCAGATCAAGATCTTTTTTTTCTTTTCTTTAGAGAAGTTACCTATATGACTGGTATCTTTAATAGACCTCTCTACCTGTATCTAGCCTAATTCCCTCATGAATACTTTACTCTGGTCCTAATCTTTGGGGATAAGACACAAAGTCATTATTTATAAAACAATCTTTCACAGTTGAAGCTGACTGCAAATAGCTCATCCCTATCCCAGATAAGTTTCCCATTCTATGGGTAAAAGAATTTTAGTTCTTAACTTGATCATTTTGTGGTATTCTCATCACTATTTTAAAACTTTTACTAGTATTATCCTCTGAAATAATCTATATGTTTGGGCAACCTAACTTGAGAAAAGAAGCATAAAAGCTATCTGAATAAATTTGCAAAAAATAACAAAATCTATTTGAGTAGTTCACATACTTGGTTCTAAGGACAGTTGCTAGTGTTCTATGAGCCTCGTTTGGAAGAGGCTGGGATGGGGATGAGGGGAAGCCTGGGAGCAAGGAGGAGAAATGCTATGGATGTGCTGCCACATGAGTACTTTATTAGGAAATAAAAACTAGTCCTGGAGCCAAGAATTGACCCTCCAGCCAAGAATTCCTCAAATTAGATATTATGAACTTAAATGGCCATGTCTTACTCTTTTTCTACTTTCATATTTTACAAGGCCAAAGGCAAAGAAACAACAAATGGTTTACTTATAGACAGCCAACCAGTAGTAAAATTGAAGTTAGAATTTAGAAGTACTTCAATACCAATCTAGTGCTCAGTCTACTGAACTAGGTAGAATGCTCATAATTGGAAGCCCAGTTAATATAATACATTGTATTGATATTCGCATTAGCACTCTGCAAAAAGTATCTTGTTATCTCATTCTGGTAGTAATTTGATGTTTTGATCAAATTGACATCTCCACATTCCCTTAATTACAAGATTTCTTAAAAGGACTTATAAAGCAATAATGCAAAGCCAGACTATAAACTTCAATATCTGAATAACAAGTAATTTTCACAATACTTGCATTTATTGTTCTTATGTGTCTTTATGGCACAAAAGTTATATTGGTGATTAAAGTATGAAGTCTCTGGACACCTCTTTGGTGGGGGGAAAGATCAGCATGTAAGTCTGTCAAAATCATGTGATACACTCAGTTTTAGGATTCTAGTATAAGAATCTCAGGCCAAAGGCTAGATTTGCTTCCATACCTTTCAGTTTCAAGAAGAATTACAGTGCATCACACTTTGGAGCTAATAAAATTCTTAGCTAAGATCTGAGTCATATGGAAAAACAAATGAGCTGGAAAACAGGGAATAAACTATGATGAAATTTATTTTCAAAGGAAAAATTATAATCGCTTCATTATGAAGGGAGGATGAAAGGGAGCATCATCACCAAGAGAGCAAAAGATAAACAAGAAAAAGGAATGTGAAATTTGGACAAGAAAGAAACAAGATGGGTCTATCTCAAACTATCTTTGAAATCTATTTTTTAATAGGGTAAGTCCCAAGCAATCAGCAGCAGTCCTTTTGAGTGAAAAGAACTCCAGGATAAAAGGAATCCATGGAATAGTAAGGCTCTGGCAAACACCTGCTTTCCATCACCACGGGGGAGTATAGCTCCATATTAATAAATGGGGTTATAAATCTTTATGAGCACAACTCTAGGGAGGCAGTGGTTTCTAGCTTCACCCAGGATATTTGGAGAACTCTTGGAAGGTCACTGGGTTATGCCCTTATAAAACAAGGACTTGGCCAACTGAAACACTATGGGTATGATGTACTGGTAATAAGAATGGCCAATGGGGTAGCAAGCCATGCTGAGCATAGCAGGTGGCATCATGGACGGGCTTCAACGTCAGTAGAAGTCATTCATGCAAGAGGCAATACTAAGAGTTACTCTAGGAGTTAAGACAAGGTGAGAACCAAAAGGAGGAACCAGATCATGGAGTCAAGAGCAGAGCTCAAGTCCAGTGGCAACATTTGATTGAGAGCTGAAGCAGTGGTAGCCAGATATCTTAGACAAGAGCAAAGAATGCGATATTGGGGAAGTGGGGAGAATTAAAAAACAATTACCTAATATTTTGATTTTGGCTGCTTCTTTTTTTTTTTTTTTTTGCCTAACCAATTGTCATGGGTTGAATGATAGCCCTCTAAAAGATATGTTCATGTAGCAACTCTTGGGACTGTGAATGTGCCCTTATTTGGAAAAAGGGTCTCTGCAGATGTAATTAAGTTTAGGATATTAAGATACAGTCATCCTGCATTCGCTGGGTGGGCCCTAAGTCCAATGACAAGTATCCTTATAAGAGATAGCAGAAAAGAAAACACAGTCGAAGAGGAGGAGAAGGCCATGTGAAGACAGAAGTAAAGACTAGAGTTATGCTGCCACAAGTCAAGTAAAATATGGAGCAACCAGAAGCTGGAAAAGGCAAGGAGAATTCTCCTCGAGAGCCTTGGAGGGAGCACAGTCCTTCACGTCAGATTTCTGGCCTCCAGAACTGTGAGAGAATACATTTCTATTGTTTTAAGCCACCAAGTTTGTGGTCATTTGTTATGGCAGCCCTAAGAACGAATACACCAATTATACTGTGATTCTTATGAAAGGGTACCCTGAAAAACACAATGACTTCTATCACCAACATCTATCTCTTCAGTCTTCCCAGCCAAACACACACACTGCAACAGCCCCAAACAAGGGCCCCTAAGGTGGAAGACGGGTGTGTCAGAGTACCGAGCAGAAATATGCCTGTGCTCAATCTATCCTTTAGATCTATATCCCTCCTTCACTCCTAACTGCTGGGGGTTTTTGTTACCTACTACAGAAGTAGCAGAAATGGTATATACAGGAGAAAACAAATGTGTTATTACTTAGTAAGTGTGATTTGTTTAAAGTAAATGAGATTTGTTTAAAGCATTAAATTTTTCAAAACATAGAGCATAAGATTAAAAAGAGTCCTTAGTGGTAAGAAGAATTAGAACTACAGTTCTAATTAACTTGATTTTGTGATGATCTATGGGGTGATGATGGGATCTCCTAAGATCAGGTTCAAATTGTACCAAGACAGGGCCATTCTATACACTGGGACTGTTGCATGTATTTTTTATTGTTGAATGTATTAATTAAGGGAACTCTTGAGAATAAAAAGTGCCTGGTAATTTGGAACTGTGCTAAAAATTTATATCATTCTTGTATATCAAACACCCAAGCCTTCAATGAATAAACTTACAATGTGAGTTCCAATACCAAAACAACTGCAGTTAATCTAAAGCTGGACTATAAAGTCCCTGTAGCCTGGGATCTTTGTTTTGCTCACTGATGTATCCTAAGCACCAAGAACAGTGCCTAGCACTAATAGGCACTCAATATTATTAAATGAATTCAAATACACTCAAAATCCATTTAAAGAAAATAAAAATATCTAGTATATAACCAAACATGTTATAGGAATCAGACATGAAAAGTATTAATGTTATTACAATTAAGTATATATGTTTCTATAATATGAATTCATTTTTAATCCTCAGTTATTGAGTGGATTTTCTATGGCCTGTTCCTGTATGCTACCCAATGAAGCTGTAAACTCTTATCAGTTAGGCCAAGACTGCTGGCAACAAGTGAGTGGAATCTCTGATTGCATTCCAAAGACAAAATAAATTATGTCTGAGTAATTTGTCATTTTATTTTATTTTGTTAATCTTCACCTGAGGATATTTTTTCCATTGATTTTTTTGAGAGAGAGAGAGAGTGGAAGGGAGGAGTAGAGACAGAGAGAAACATCGATGTGAGAGAGACATATCGATTGGTTGTCTCCCACATGTGCCCTGACCAGGGCCAGGGATGGAGCCTGCAACTGAGATACGTGCCCTTGACCCGAATCGAACCTTCGACCATTCAGTCCAATTTGTCATTTCAGATTATTGCCACCTCTTCTCTTTTTTGTTAGCACTGATAACTTCCTCTGCTGAAAGTATTGGAGTTAGAGATGAAGCCAGAAATATGGGCTGGTGTTTTAATAAAATTAAAAATAATATCCAGATAAAAAACCTTACCCAGGAAAATAACAAGTCACATCCCCTTTCCCTCAAAAGCAACTAACAGTGATAGAATTAAAACAGTTATTCTTCACATTTTCTGATGGGGATCCCTTTAGATGTTCATTCTAATTTTAACTAATTGGTTTTGTGACTGTACTTATGACTGACTATTTCTCCATTAGTCATTGGGCATGCCCACACTCTAAAGGACTGCTAGGTTGGCCACAAGAAAGCAAAATAAGAATAAGCCTTTTTTTCTTAGAGTAGTTTAGTTGTGAATCTGGTGCTGGAGTTCCTCTCAAATGCAGCTGAGACTAACAGATGGGTGTTTATTGAGCCCCCATGTGCCTGATACTACATCAAGAATGGTACAGTGGTTAAAAGCATGAAATCTCAGGTCAAACTGTCTAGGTTCAAACCCTGGCTTTGTGTCTTATTAGCTGTGTGTCTCCAGGTGGGTTAGTTAACCTCTCTGTACCACTTGCAATAATATTATTATTACAATGAGAAGCAGAGAAGAGGTATATGTGCCATAGATAGAAAGAGACTAGGCTGAAGAGAAAGGAATAATGTAGTATGGAGTTGACAGGGTCAGTTCATGTACACCTGCTTATCTGACCTTTACACAGTCAGTCACATATTTATTAAATGGCTTCTTTGTGTCACTTTAGTATTTGGCTAAAGTTTTTGACGGATTCAAAACTGAATCAGGCATGGCTTTGCCTTCAAGGAATATTTAGGCTACAAGGGAAAATAAATTATAACTCAGGTATTTATCTTTAAAAATGCCACCAGAGGGGTAGAGATAAATTATGAATTCAGGGAAAAGTGTGATTACTTCTAGTCAGTTGAGGTCTAGATTCAACATGACCTGTTGCAACCCCATCCCTATTTTTCCCATTGATTTTTTTTTTAAAGAGAGAGTGGAAGGGAGGGGTAAAAACAGAGAGAAAGATCTATAATCTTTCAAATAAGACCAGTTCATTCAGAGTACTGTCCACTGCCCCCAAACTGAAGGGCAGACAACAAGTAGGAGGATACAGATTAGGACAGGGAAGAGGCCATGGGGGGGCGGTTTCACTGTCACCCCAATAATTAGAAGATGATCTGAAATATTTTCCTCTAGTATAACAGAATCAAATGTGATTGACTTTGCTCTAACCTCATTAGAACCGTTCACTAAACACCTGAAAAAAAGAGAAAAATATCAATCTGAACCAATTATTCAAAACTGAAATAATCACTTGGTTTTTGAAATGATTATATTATACTAACAGTGTGGGTGGCTCCTACTCAAGACATTCCCAGCAGATGAGAGAGTCTAGTAATTAACTGAATATATTTAGAGGAAGTTAAAAGTAAATGAATCATTTAAAAAAATATTTTGATTTCAGAGAGGGAGAGGGAGAGAGAGATAGAAACATCAATGATGAGAGAGAATCGTTGATCAGCTGCCTTCTGCATGCCCCACACTGGGGATAGAGCCTGCAACCTGGGCATGTGCCCTGACCAGGAATAGAACCATGACCTACTGGTCCATAGGTCGATGTTCAACTGCTAAGCCATACCGGCTGGGCTGAATCATGTTTTTGAAAGGTGCTTATTTAGATATTCTCTGGCAGCTCCCTGAGAAGGACTGTTAAAACATAGAATGCTTAATCAAATGTTCTTTCATATGTCTGAATGTATGTACCAGCCTGGGTGTTACTTAACACATATACACATGAGGTAAAAGTAGGTTTACAGTTGTGAGTACACGAAACACAGAGTTTATTCTTGTATTATTCTTGATTATTGTATTATTTTCCATATGAACTACTGTAAACATACTTTTTCCTACCCTGTATAATCATCTTCCTACTCCCAATAAACTGAGAGCATCAAAACAGCCCTCTGCAACCTCACCAACTATTGTGAGGGTCCCCTTTCCTTTACACCTGCAAAACTGGTTGTTCTCTGGAGCATTTGAGATCTTGCACTCTGGCATATGCCAACAGTTTGGCTCAAATAAACTCCACAGGTTTGGATGTTTCTTACATCAAAGAGGGTAACATACTGTTTGGGGTTTTGTTTTATTTTGGTATTCTGAATCTTTTCTATTATTTGTACCATTACTTAAAAAAAATTCCTAAAACAACAAGTGCCAGTGAGGATGTGGAGAAAAGGGAATCCTAGTACTCTGCTGATGGGAATGCAGATTGGTGAAGCCACTGTGGAAAACAGTATGAAGTTTCCTCAAAATATTAAAAATGGAACTGCCATTTGACCCAGTGATCCCACTTCTGGTTATATATCCTAAGAATCCCAAAACACCAATTAGAAAGAATATATGCACCCATATGTTCATAGCAGCATTATTTACGATAGGTAAGATCTGGAAACAGTCCAAGTGTTCACCAGTAGGTGAGTGGATGGAAAAGCTGTGGTACATTTACACCATGGAACACAATGCTGCTGTAAAAAAGAAGAATCTCTTACCCTTTGCCACAGCATGGATGGACCTGGAAATTATTATGCTAAGTAATAATTTTGCAATTATAGCTATAATGGCATCATTTGGCCAGGAAAGGAGTGTGAGTACTTAAAACAAATAGAGAATGAGCAGGATGAGCAGGTATGGATGCCAATAAAATTAAAAGAGGAATTCAATCGCACTGAAGATATAAAGAATATAACTGGCATACACTCTGAAAGGAAATGCAACAATTGGATACCAAGCTTCAAATTCCATCTGTCCAAGATAAATAGAAGAGGGATATCTTTGCAGAAGATATGATAAAGGATCATCAATGGAAGGTAAAGTATTGAGGACCTAAATAGTATGATAGTCAAAGAACTCTTAAAGGAGATGTATATTTATAAAAGAATAAATAATAAATGTGAGTACTAAAAATCCATAAGAGGCTACAGAAAATAAAATAATAAATATAAACAAATATAGTTTATATTAAATATAAAACAGAAAAATCTTACAAAATGATTTAACAAATGGTTCTACAATAAAAATGCTCAATATAGTGCAGCAACTACCATTACATAGGTTATAATTAAATATTTTTGGAGTCATCTAGCCAAAATGATTTCAAAGAAAAAAAATTTATGGATATAAATCAGAAGAAGAGGAAAAGATGAAGAACAAATCACCATCTTGAAAAATAAGGCTCGAAAAGCAGAAACATGAAGTCAGGAAAAGTGGACATACATGGGTACAATAGATTAGTATGGGGGGAATGAAGCAAAGAAAGGGTCAGCAAAGAAATCTAATAGAAATATACTGCATCTATAAGAAATAGAATTTTTCCATTTTCATGATGGATGAATGATTATAAATAAATAGGTATAAAATATAAATATGTTTAGAATAAAACATAAGACTCAGATGAATTAATGAAGATGAAAGTACTTAAAAAATTATAAGGCAACACACAAATAAAGGTTTTATTTCACTGGAACACAGCAGCTATGGACTTTTACTTTCAGCCCATACAAGGAGGGAAGAAGGATTTGGCAGATCTCTGCTCAACTATCATAAAACACAGTGACCATTAAGAGCAAGTGTATTGAAGTCTCAATGACGACCATCTTTTTACTCTTCAGTACTGGCCGGACAAAACCTCTGGAAAACCTCCTTGTACAGAATCTTCTATTGGTATTTTTTTATTCACTTACCATAATATTCACCCCTCTAAAGTGTGCAATTTAATGGTTTTTAGTATATTCACAAAGTGTGCAACTATAACCTCTAATGAAGTCCAAACATTTTCATCACCTGTTAGTATACACAAGACCCAAGGAAAAGCCCCAACATTGAAAATGCTGGGCAGGGAAAGACTCCATAAGTGGAGGGCAGGGAAAGACTGAAGGAAGAGATTGGCCACTCCAGTCTGGTAATTAGTAGCGTTTCCTAAGGGAAACTTACATGTGAGGCATATCTTGGGTGGCTGAAAGGTGAAGTGGATCCTGGCACCACTTGGCAGGCACCAGAGAATTACTAGTATACAGGGTAAAGTGGGGGAATGTCACGGGTACTAGTACGTGAATGCTACCAGACACAGAAATTACCTTACATGCTGACCAGGTCAGGACAAACAACCAGCTGTTCCAGGAACCAGCACATTACAGGAGTCAATTATGATCAGACAGCCTCTAGGAGGGGTTTGTGGAAAGCAACTTCTATTCTGGCCCAGGTTCAGCTTGTGGGAAAGACAGAGGTCACGTTGTGGAACAATCTCTCTTCTAATTACTTCAAAAAGAAACCACACATCTTTAGCCATCATTCTCATTTCATTCCCTACTCCCTACCCCCAGCAGCTGCCAACCAAGAATCTACTTTCTGTCTCTATGGATTTACCTATTCTGAAAGTTTCATATAAATGGAATCATCCTATATAGTAAAAGCCCAGCGACCAAACAACGGAAAGACCAGAACTACCAGAACAACTGGTCTACTAGTCGCTATGATGTGCACTGACCACCAGGGGGCAGACACTCAACGTAGGAGCTGTGCCTTGGTGGTCAGTGTGCTACCACAGTGGGAGCACCACTCCGCTGACCAGGATGAGCAGCTGCTCCCGCTGCGAACCCCAGGCCAACAGGCAGGAACCCAGGCTGCAATCATTGCCTCCTTGCCCCAGGCTCCTCCTCCTTGCTCCCTGCTGCCTCCTCCGGATGCCCACAGGCTGCGCAGAGCCACTGCTGGGCTCGCAGAGCTGACCCCAGAGTCTGGGAGGCGGGTTTGTGGCCACCACAGGACTGAGGCCTATTCCGCCGCCTCTCAGTGCTATTGTCCCTGGGCCCGGCCCTGACCAGGTCCCTTGGAGAGGTGAGTGCTCCAGCTCTAAAGAAGATGCCAGACCAGGGAGCAGCCACTCAGAGCTGACCTGTATGAGCTGCACTCCCACAGTGGGCGGATCCCCGCAGGCCATGCCCCCCACCAGTGCACGAATCCCATGCACCAGGCCTCTAGTATAATATGTGGCCTCTTGAACCTGGCTTCTTTTACTTCTTCTAATGTTCTCAAGGTTCATCCACATTGTAGCATGTATCAGTAATTCATTCTTTTTATGGTTCCATTGAGTTGATGGACTCTTGGTCCCATCAACCCCCCAAAAACAAGGCCATGACTTTTCTCAGTGCCCCACATATAGCAGTGCTTTATCTCACTGGATCAAAACTTGTATGCAGCACCTACAGAGTTAGTGTTGATTTTTCTCATAGAGTTACATAAGCTTTAACAAATATTTGAGCATCACAGTACACAAACTCATGTGGATCTAAATCATGAAAGCTGACTACAGCACAGTGACAGCTTTTGAAAGCTGACTACCTCACAAGGCTTGAAGGAAGGGAACTGGATACTAATTACTTGCAAAATCTGTAGTTTTTATATCTTTCACATTTTTCTTTTTTTCCTTAATAAAATCAGATATAAGCTGATATAGACAGATAGATAGACAGATAGATAGATAGATAGATAGATGAGAGATGGTAAATGGAGAAATTTCTCAATTTAAAAAATTCCCTGTGAGTGGTTCTAATTTTGTTGAAAGCGTTGGGATAAGTTCAGATTTCCATGGTAACTACAATATCATTTATCCATTGAACAAACATTTGTGGAGGAACTACTATGTGCCAGGTACTTTGCGGAATAGCAATATAGAACAGATATTGCTTCTGACTTCATGAAATTGATTATCTAGTAAGGAAAATAAGATACGAACATAAATATCTAAAATATAGAGTAGAAAGTAATAACTGCTATAAGAAATATGAAGCTAAGTTGCCACAGAGGTTCAGAAAAAAGATAGATTGCCTGCACCTGAGAGAGACCAAGAACAGCTGGGAACAGAATCCTGGCCTTAAACTTTAAAAATAGGTAGAATCTGAACAGGTGGAAATCGGAAGCAAGAACCAGCAGGACAAAGGCACAAAGCCAGAATATGAACATTTCCGAGCCACGAGGATGGGAAGCTGGGTGGGTCAGATGGCACAGGACCTTGTATGCCATGAGGAGCTTGTATTTTATATTGTGGTAAACAGAGAGCTATTAAGGCTTTTGACAGGAAAGTAATGTGAGAAGAACCATACTTGCGATTAATTTGATAACCCAAGTATAAGACCATGTGTAAAAAGGGTTTTGGGGGAGGGTGTATAAATAGGACAGGCGAGAGTCTGAAGGAGTAAAAACATAATTCAATAAATGTTTGATATTCTTGTTATTAACTTATGTTCCAAGAGACTAAATTCTATTAATTTAATGTAGAAACAAACTTCTGATTGACTGGTAACAACATCAGTCACTTGTACCCAACTCTCTATAAAGAAGAAATCTATAATATCAATAGACTCTGAGAGTCCTCTCAAGGTGATTTTTCTTTCAAATATTTAATCAATCATTAGAATCTTTCAGGGAGCGTTCTCATAATCCAGTGATGGCGAACCTTTTGAGCTCGGCGTGTCAGCATTTTGAAAAACCCTAACTTAACTCTGGTGCCGTGTCACATATAGAAATTTTTTGATATTTGCAACCATAGTAAAACAAAGACTTATATTTTTTATATTTATTTTATATATTTAAATGCCATTTGACAAAGAAAAATCAACCAAAAAAATGAGTTCACGTGTCACCTCTGACACGTGTGTCATAGGTTCGCCATCACTGTCATAATCTAAAGATTAAAGAATTCAGAACTCATCCTGGCCAGTGTGACTCGGTTGGTTGGTCGTTGTTCCTTGCACACACACACACACACACACACAAAAGATTCCTGGTCAGGGCACATGCCCAGGTTGTGGGCTTGATTACCTGTAGGGGGCATGTATGAAGCAGCCCATTGATGTTTTGCTTTCACATCGATGTTTCTCTCTCTCTCTCTCTCTCTCTCTCTCTCTCCTTTTCTTTCTCTCTAAAAATCAAATTAAAAAGTCAAATAAAAAAAAATTCAGAACTCTCCCCTCAGAACTCTGGACTAATTACAGAACTTTAGGCCAATTTGCCCCACCTCCAATTTTACCAATAGTGAAACTGAGCCCCATAGTGGGAATTGACTTATCCATGAAAACAGGGCTGGATGGAACTCAAATCTCCTGATCTCTGCCTCCACGCCACAACCCACATTCCACTGTGGATAGGCTGGGTTGGTTAGAACTAAAGTGTCAAAACAAAGTCATTCTTTCCGTTTGCCTGGGCTTGAAAAGTTGGTTTTCAATAAACAGTAATAAAAAAACAATGACTCCACCATAAAATCGGAAATCCGCAAGGTGTTGCTATCTAGTTGGAATATTGACATACCAAACACCTTGCTCATTGGGTACAGGAAACACTGAGTTAAGTGCAGTAAAGCAACTAGACTCTTACAGTGAAATGCTGGTTACTCAGGTGCATTCCTTGTCTTACAGAGACTTGTGGTCTTCAAATTCCCAAGCATGTTTTGGGAAAGAACAACAAGTATGTTTTTAATAGAATTCAATTTGGGATTTCAGGAAGTATCTGAAAATCTGCAGCAGATAGGCACTGCAGAAATGAAGAAAAGGGCATCAATCTCTCACAATTCTGTCAGAAAAGGAGTGGCTGTTTCCAAAGTTCTTTTTCCTTTTCAATACGCAATAAGCTGCCTGCCAGGGCCAAAGAACAGCTCGTCAACATGTTGTTTCATTTTACAGGTTGTTTCATTGTGTAGGGATGTTTTGAAAGAGGAAAAAAAATTAGGAATATGTGCTGAGATTTTTTTTTAAAACCTCATGTCCCAGAACCTATAATAATCTTGCTAGGTTTCTTTTTTATTTAAAAAAAGAAAACCAAATGTTGAGATTTAATCTTTGAGTCTACCATGTTCGTTGCACTCACATTACCTCAACCTTATCACAAGAAGCAACATGTAATTTCTTTAAATGTTGCCAAGACCAAAACCAAGTCATAGATTCCCTTAAGGACTCAGTATTCTTCTATGTGTAACATATGTTACATAGAGTAACAACCAAAGCTCCAAAATAACATTTCCCTACCTCTGCTGGAGGTTCATCCCCCACTTCCAATAGGTCAGGGTGCTCCGGGATGTCTCAGGTGTGCTCCAAGCACAGTTCTGCCAGCTGCCAAATTACAATCCTCCTTGCCTGATGTAAGCAGCTACTGCCAATGTTCCAAGCCAGATCACCACAGCCCACCAAAGGCAATGCTACCACTGTTGCAGCTGCTGATGTGTGCAAGGAGGCCTCCAGGGCCCGAAGTCCAACTTCAAGGGAATCAGAGGTGTTGAGGGTCCTGGCACCAGCGCTGCTGCCCCTGGCACCAAGAATCATGTCACAGATAAAGCTGCATTCTCCATGACCTAAGATTTGCAAAACAAAAACAAGACAAAACAGAAAAAAATTTCCTTTAGCTTTTACTAAGTGTTATATACAGCCACCCTGGGGGTCACAGGGCTTGGGGACAGACTAGGTTGGTGCTCAAAAGCTATTTGTTGAAAGAATGAATGAGTCTGCAGGCTGAACTGCAAACAATCTGAGTGGCAGACACCATGATGTACTCAGACATGTTCAACTTCATCTACTGCTCTAAAGCAACCTCTGTACCTTTGATTTTTTCTTCCATTGGGATTAGTTCTTTCCTGTAGGTTGCTAGAGTTGTTTTATAAATAGAATTCCAGAAGGCCGACCCCCACCAGGCCCCAGGCCTGCCTAAATATACCTGAATTCTAGGGAGGATAAAACTGAGGCAAGAGCATTCCCACATATTATTATTATCATTATTTTTTAGAAAAAGGAAATACAGAATTGGTATAATTATACAAATAATTTAAGTTTTTGCCCTTTCAGTTTATTCTCATCAGGAGTTACAAATTAGTGACCTGTGGCCAAATCTGGCCAGAGGATTTTTTAAAGCTCACATGAGTTTTAAAAAACTGTTTTGATTTAGAATACATCTAGATGAGTAATTCTCATACATGACCATGCATCAGAAGCAAGCTTGTTAAAACTGGAGGGCTTGTTAAAACTCAGATTACTGGTTCCATTCCCCGAGTTTCTGATTCAGTAGATCTGGGTTGGGGTCTGATAATTTGAATTTCTACCTAGTTCCCAACACCAGACCCCATGGTATTGCATCTAGCTTTACTTATTTGCATTACCTGCCTTGCCTCTGAGTTTGAAAACTCTGTGAAATCTCAATATTCTGGTGAAAACCCTTTTTCAGACTGATTCATGGAGGTGATTATATTACCCACTTTTTATTAAAGTAAAACAAATAAACACAATAGTACATTCATCTTAGGTATACAACTTATTGAATTTTTACAAATTATACACACAAATCCATGGATTTAAAAAAGGGAAGGGGGTTCTATGGGTGATCTGTTCATAAATTCCTAACTGGGCAGGTCACAGTGGGTAGTCATGCCCTAGACCCATAACTTCTGTAGTGAACAATTTTAAGCCAGTCCTGTCCATTGTTCTTGTGCATCTAGGTTAACACACCTTTGAGATATCAGAAGTAATACCCCTCAAGGGGGTGTTAACCCTCAAGAGAATACATAATCTTGTAAACTATCTTGTAACCAAATCCCCGCCTTGCTTTCTCACCTCCATGTACTTTCCCTCTTCAATGCAGAAAAGAAGCTACAAACTATTATTTTCTGGAGCATTTGAGATCTTGTGCCCGGCATATGTCTTCAGTTTGGCTCAAATAAACTCTTATAAAAATTCTCTACAGGTTTGGATGGGATTCATCTAACCGACACGCAGAACAAGAAAGAGAACATCACCAACCCCCAGAAATCCCTCTCATGCCTTTTACACAATGTTAATCCCAAGGATAACCACTATCCTGACTTCTAACTTCATAGATTTGTTTTGCCTGTATTTGAAATTCATACAAATGGACTCATACAAGTATACACTACATTGTGCCTGGCTTCCCTTGATCAGTATTATGTTTATGAGAGTCATTCACATTGTTGTATAGAGTTGTAGCTCGTTCATCTTCATTGCTGTCCAGTATTCCACTGTGTGATCATTCTATAATTTACCCTTTCTACTGTTGATGGGATTTTGGGTCATTTACATTTTGAGGCTATTAGAAAAAGTGCTGTTACAAACATTCTCAAATACATCTTTTGCTGTACATATAGATGCATTTCTGTTAAGTATATACCTACAAGTAGAATGGCTGGGTAATAGGGTATGTGTATATTCAGCTTTAGGAGATGCTGCCAAACACTTTTCCAAAGTGCTATACAAATTCATACTCCCCCTAGAAGTGTATAAATGTTCCCATTTCTCCACATTCTCACCAACACTTCATATTTCTTTTTACGTAAAGAAATATAGGCTTCCCTGGATTTAAGTCATTAGTGTTTTAAGTTGATTTTCATACATCATGAGTTTATTGCACAACCTTTATCACTTTAAGCAATTGAGGCATTAATCTTTCTTCTATCCTATATCATAAAAGGCTAATATGCAAATTATCCCCTCAACTGGGAGTTTGACCAGGGGGCGGGGACAGCTGGCCAACTGCCCTTGGCCCCTCCCCCCAGGCGGACCCCACCTGTGCACGAATTTGTGCACCAGGCCTCTAGTCACCTTATAAATAGGTACCTTAAATTAGTGAATTTGCTATCTAAAGTGAATTTTTCCTTCTGCCAGTATTGTCTGCTGTTTGTTTGTTTGTTTTTTTAATATATTTTATTGATTTTTTTACAGAGAGGAAGGGAGAGAGATAGAGAGTTAGAAACATCGATGAGAGAGAAACATCGATCAGCTGCCTTCTGCACACTCCCCACTGGGGATGTGCCCGCAACCCAGGTACATGCCCTTGACCGGAATCGAACCTGGGACCTTTCAGTCCCCAGGCCGATGCTCTATCCACTGAGCCAAACCGGTTTTGGCTGCTGTTTGTTTTTAAGTCACAGAATATATTCTGCATGGGAAGAGAATGATTCTCTGTATTTTTAGCTGTCATCTAAAGGTGTAACCAACAGAACTTTGCATTTGGTGACTGGCAGATGTTGTTTGTAGTAAGTATGTCTACTTTCTGTCCATTTTCTGGCCAAAGGTTCACTCTAATGGTCAGTAACAAGTTTCTTATATTATGCAAACCCCTCTTAGTTTGCTGTAAAACACTGAGACTAAGCATTAACCAGGGCACCTTTTGTGACACAAAAACTAGCTAGAGAAACAATCTTGGGCCCCTGGGGCCTTTTGTTTGTTTATTTAGGCTGGTTTTCTCCCCAGGATCTCTGGTAACCAAATGTAATAAATAAACGTTTATATAATTGTTTCATTATCAGGAAATGGCCTTAGCAAAATCAGTCTTATGATTTCACTATAGCTAAATGTTTATTTCTTTTCTTTGCTTGCCTACTTTGAGTGATTTCTGGTTTTGATGCACTGCATCTTAAATTTTGCTGGTTCACCTGGGCAATTAGAATATTTATACTTGTTTCCTCTTAATATTTAGTTGCTTAAGAATGTAACTTTTTAACTTTTAACCAGAAGCTGGATTAGTGGGAAATCAATGATTTTATCTTTCAAAAGAATAAAAACTTTGATTTTTTAAAGATATGTACTTATTTTTAAAAGTTAAACAGTTAAGAAAAGCATAAAATATAAAGCAAAAGATTACTCCCTCTTAGCACGGAAAAGAACCATCTATATATATAAAAGCCTAAGCAACTAAACAACTGAATTGAACGACCAGTTGACCGGTTGCTATAACGCGCACTGACCACCAGGGGGCAGATGCTCAAGACAGGAGCTGACCCCTGGTGGTCAGTGCATTCCCACAGCCAACCTCCTGAGGCCCCTCTCCCTAGCCTGCCAACCTCCCGCGGCCCCTCCCCCCAGCCGACCCCACCCGATTGGCACCCCCACCCCGACTGGGGGCAGGGCCAGCCAGCCAACCTTCTGCAGCCCCTCTTGCCCCAACGCTAACCCAGCCCTTATCGGGGGTGGGGCCGGTGGCCAACCTCCTGTGGCCCCTCCCCCCAGTTGGCCTGGCCCCGATCTGTCCCGTGACCCTCCAGTGCAAGGGGGCAGTGCTCTAACCATTGAGATTACTGGCCAGGTCAAGGCTTCTAATAATATTAATAAGATTATCTTTAGATCATCAACACAACACCCCAGAGCAAAAAAACAAAACAAACAACAAAAAAACAAAAACAAACAAAAAACACACATAAAAAATGACAAAAATGTTAATCCATTGTTTATTGTATGCTCTGCACAATAACACAGACTATGCATGACCTTGTAGAATGTCTGTGCAATGGACCAAGCAGCACCAGGGAAACTCTATACTCAGGCCTTCCATTAACAATACAGAACACAATACTATCAATAACATCTCATTAACTAAAGAATCAAAGAATGACATAACTGAAAATGAAGTGAAAATTTAATAAGGCCAAAGTGACCCAAGCCAATGAGAGAAAGGGAACTGACATTTCTTGAGCTTCTATTTTTATGCTAACTAGATCATTTACATCCTTTTAATCCTCAAACAACCCTGTGAAATTGGTATTTGTATTTTCTTGATACAGATGAGTGAACAAAGCTCTGAGGAGTTGTGATGGGCTAGAATTTGAATCTAGATCTGTTCAACCCCAACACTTTTCTCTGGAACTGTTCACCTTTCCTGCAAGTTGTTATCCCAACAAAATGTCAAGCCAGACACTAAATGAAGCTTGGTGGGAGTGTGGTATGTGCAGCCTGCTACATGGCTTCCCTATTTGATCACTGCTCAGAGTATCAGACCCAACTACTTCAGTAAGGTCATCAGTGATCTCTTAGAGTCACACGTAACGCTAATAGATTTGGTTACTGCCTGTCCCTGCCACCTGATGCTGCCAGGGAAAATGGAAGAACAGCTGCTGGAAAGACATTAATTCATTTGAATAGTTTGTGACATTATCTAAACTTTAGATTCTAAAGGGATTTTTAAATACTGCAACTTAAAGTATACATGTTACATATATATATAGGGTACCCTCCAAAATGTATACACACACTTTGAATAATTATAAAGGCAGTGCTTATTAAAATACATTTCATTTTCAAAATTGACCTGTCAGCTGTTAAAGTATGAATACATTTTGGGGAGACACCCTTTACATATATCAAGATATGTCTGGGAAAAAGGAATAGGATTTTTTGAAAATTATTTTGTTGGTATTATGTCGACTTCTCAAATAATGTATATGAAATTTAATCCCAAATTAGGAATACTTGGGTGACAGTTCACAGCATTTAGAGATCAAGTTCTATTTGAAAGGTCATGTGCACATTTGAGCAACTTGATACCAAGTGACCTTATTAGGGAGCTTACATTGTAGACCTTGTGATATTAAAAGCATCTTTTTAAAAGTCATGAGCTGCTTAAAGGTAAAAACTCATTATCTATGTGATATTTTTATATTTCTTACAATTTAATACCATGGGAAATTTAAAAATGCACTCACCGTTTGTCACTCTTAGTGATTTAAAAATCTCTCTGAAAAATTACTTGTGTAGAAATCTTGAAGGAAGCCTTGATTAAAGTGTAATAAGCCACTTGATGAATGGGACAACTTTTGTACAACATGTTATAAAAAAATCATCCATTACTCTAATTTATATTCATAATATGTTTCAGATGTATGAATAGTGGGGTACGAAGGGATGATGGAGATAGGGTCATTTCCTGTTTTATTTTATAATGGCAAAAACTGAGATAGAAAAGAGGTAACCTGTGGAAGTCTTAGTGCTTTTGGATGCATAACACACTTCTAACTGTAGTCACTTTCTCTCTAAGCAGAATACTGTATTAACTCAAATGAAGGAAGCCATGCCTTTTCCCTTGTTTCTAATCTACTCTAATCCGAAAACTGCAGTAGCTATGTAGTCTCCTCTTGCTCCCTGGCCTTCTTTTATACTGGTCTGTGGTTGGGAATTAACACTTCATTCCTTTTTTTTTTTTGCTTTAATATACTAATATACTTAATTATTAAAATTAATTACTGAACTAGGATTCAGAACATAATTACCTTAATGTTGCTGCCATCAAAGCAATTGGACACCCTTTTCTGAATAATTATGTTCTTCCATTGTTACACTTTTCAGAATTCTCTCAATGTTGGAATGAAACAAGTTAGTCAGACCAAGGCACACAGGATTCAGACTCACTCTGGAAAGCTGTGGGTCTTTCTTATATACTGAAGTAAATAATTAAGTTGCAATTGCTTTATAAAAATAAATATAAGAAACAAAGAAAACAGCTATATCCTAAAGAAGTCTGCTGTATGAGTCTCCCCTTTTCGCTCCACAGCCTGCACAGCCCAGAAAAAACCCCTCTGATTATAGAAACTTTCCATGTGGTAAGATTTTAGGTCCCCCTTTCCCCTAGCCACCCCCACCTCCTGCACAAATAGTTTCACCATCTGTCCATAACACTGCCTGAAATTCCATCATTAAATATATTCTTTCAGATTAAATGTGTACCTACTTATTTTAAAAATCATAATCACTTCATTAAATAGTCCCATAAACCAAACACAACTATTTATATCAACTATCTCTGATATTTACAATACTTCTGAAGATATTTTTAATACTTCTGAAGATACAGACAGCCTACTTAGTTCTGGTTGTTCATTTTGTATTGTTTAATATATCCATATACCAATACAAGACATATTTTTATCATATTATTTCTATTGTCGATATGCTACACTTTAAGAATTTACAAAGAATAAGGAATTTGAATTATTTTGGTTTTTTTAAAATAAGTATTTCTGCCTTAAACATTATTGTACACATTGGCTCAATTCTGACTTTTTAAGATGATTTTCTTATATAACCTTAAATTTCCCAAACTAGAAATCCTGAGTCAAAGAATAGCAATTCTTTAACGTACTACTTTATACTTCTAATATGATTAAACCTATTCCACTGAAAGACTATAAATTGCAATGCTACCAGAAACATATGAGTGCCAGTCTCTCTACACTGTTGGGTTATTACTATCACTTTAGTTAAAAAATATGTACACAGTGTTAATGTACATAGCTAGAACTCATATATGTTGATTTTATATTTTTACTGAACAAAGTGATGAATTTTCATCTGTTGCTTAATTAGCCCTTTCATCTGGAAAGTTTGGAGTCTGGATATTGATCTTATAGCTCCACATGAAGATCATACAGCAAGGAAGTGACAGAATTAAGATGTGAATTTAGGTTTGTCTGACCTCAAGTCATTCCACCATAAGGAGGGGGGGGGATTGGACTGGAGGGTGTGGGAAGCTGGTCATGAATAGAGAAATGCTCTCTGTATATCTTATACATTAAATTGTTTTTAATATTATGTTAGGTTCACTGTAAAACATACACATACAGAAAAGTATATGTATGTAATTATAAAGCGAGCTCTGGTTATGAAATAGAACATTGCTAACATCTTAGAAGCTCGGTGTGTCCTGTACTCTCTTCCAGAATAACCTACTCCCTGTCTTTTGTAATTTTTTCTTTGCTTTTCTTTATAACTTTACCCTTTATGTATGCCTCCCTAAGTTGCATATTGATTGGGTTTTATCTGTTTTTAAACATCAGGCAAATAGAATCATACTGTCTGTATTCTTTATGACTTGCTTCTTTAGCTCAACATTATGTTTACAAGATTCATCTATATCGACACATGTATCTGTAGACTTGATTTTTATTTCTGTGTAGTGCACTACTAATTTTATATGCCATATAACAAGTTACCACAAATGTGGTGGCTTAAACCATCCCACATTTATTATCTCACATTTTCCATAGGGTCAAGAGTCCAGGTGTGACTTAACTGGATCCTCTACTCAGGGTCCCACAGGGCTGCAGTCAAGGGGTTAGCCAGGCTGCATTCTTATCTGAAAGCTTAACTGGGGAAGAATCTGCTTCCAACCTTATTCAGGTTCCTGGCAGAATTCATTTTCTTTTTTGCAACTTTAAAATTCATGGAAGTTTGCTTCTTCAAAGCCAGCAGGAGAGAGGAGTCTATAGAGAGGAGTCTATATATATAGTTATATACTTACATATTTATATATTTATATTTAAATATATATATATATATATATATATACATATATATGCATAAATAGAGAAACACACACAACCATGGGCATGATAGCTCATCACTTTTGCCATATAACATAACCTAATCAAGAGAGTAACATTATGACTTTTGTCACATTCTATTTGTTAGAAGCAAGTCATAAGTTCTGCCTGCATTCAAGAGAGATTATACAGAGAGTAACAGCATGGGTAGAGATCATAAGGGCCTATTTAAAATTCTGCTTACCCCAATAGTAATTT
Source organism: Myotis lucifugus (assembly GCF_000147115.1). Lineage (NCBI taxonomy): Eukaryota > Metazoa > Chordata > Mammalia > Chiroptera > Vespertilionidae > Myotis > Myotis lucifugus. Next base: position 1,348,136 of record NW_005871054.1, on the reverse strand, counting down.
AGTATTTCATTATATGTATGTCCTAATTTACTGTAGCTTGTCATATAGTCTACCACTGATCGACATTTAGATGTTTCTAGTTTGGAGCTTTGATAGCTAATTTTAGTTAACTTGGCTGGGCCATGGTGACCAGATATTTGAATGTTTCTGTGTGGGTGTTTTTGGATAAGATTTAAATTTAAATTGGCGTATTCTGAGTAAAGCAGATTGCACTCCATAATGTGAGTAGATCTTATCCAATCAGTTAAAAGCCTCAGTAGAACACAACACTGACCTCTCCAGAGCAAGAGCTAGTTCAACAGGTTGCCTTTGACTTCATGTGGAACATTGGCTCTGCCTTGTTCGCCAGCAAATAGCCTCTAGACTCAAACTGCAGCTCCTTCCTGAGTCTTCAGCCTGCTGGCCTCCCCCATCAGATTTTGGACTTGTCAAGCCTCCACAATGGCATGAGCCAATTCCTTAAAATCAATATCTCTCTCTCTCTCTCTCTCTCTCTCTCTCTCTCTCTCTCTCTCTCTCACACACACACACACACACACACACACACACACACACACACACACATTATTGATTCTGTTTCTCTGGAGAACCTTGACTAATACAAGGGCTATTGTAAATGCTTCCATGAATGTTCTGTATATCTCCTGATGAACATGAGAAAGTTACTGGGGTACATACATAGCAGTGGAATTCCTGTGTTGTAAAGTATGCCTCTATCCATGTTTATGAAGTAGTGTCAAGCTATTTTTCCAAGATTTTGTGCCCATAAATACTCTCACCTGCACAGCTGAGTTCCCATTAGTATAAATGCTCACCAAGATATGGCATTTGTCTATTTTTAAAATTTTGCAGTCTGATGGGGTATGAAATGGTATTTCATTGCATCTGCATTTCATTGATAACTACGTAGGTTAAACATGTTTTCATGAGTTTATGGGCCATTTAAATTTCTTCTTTTGTTAAATGTTTGGTTAAATGGTTTCTTGCCCATTTCATTACTGAATATTTTGTCATTTTCTTACTGATTTGTATAGTTCTTATATATTCTAGATATTAGATTTTAGTAACATGTGCTTCAAATATCTTCTGGTTTGTAGCTTGTCTTTGCACTCTCTTTATGATGTCTTTTGATGATCAGAAGTTCTTCATTTAATATAATTTGCATTTCAATCTTTTCCTCTATGTTTGACTTTCTTGTGCTTTGTTGAAATTCTTCTGGACTCTGTTGCCATGAAGATATTTTCCTATATTACCTTTCAAAGGCTTTAATTTTGCCTCTGACTTATTAGTCTTTATTTCTTTCAGAATTTTATCTATTTTCTATATATGCCAGTGTCTACTTTGGGACTTTGTTTCTGTTCCATTGATTTATTTTTCTATCCAGCACCAATACTACATTATCTTAAGAACTAATGTTTTAATGTCTTGAAATCTGTAGCCCAAGTCACCTAAACTTATTCGTCCTCTTGAAGAATGACTTGGCTATTTTTGGATCCTTTGTATTTCCATATAAATTTTAGAATATAACAATGAGCTTCTACTTTTAAAAAGTCTATTGGAGATTTAATTGAGATTGTATTGATTCTGTAGATTCCATTGGTGACAACAGTTATCTTTATGATATAGAATCTTCTAGTCTATTTCTTTCTTTAGAAGTTTTGCATTATCTTTTGTCAGGTGTACCACATACTAGTAGCAGTTAGGCAGTCATATACTTTACAAAGTTCCCCCCCCAATATTGTATGACACCATACAATATTATTGACTATATTTCCTATGCTGTACTTTACATCCCTATGACTGTTTTGTAACTACCATGTATACTTCTCAATCCCTCTGGCAACCATCAGTCTGAATATTTAATCACATGTCTTTTAAAAAATATACATTTTTATTGATTTCATAGAGGAAGGGAGAGGGAGAGAGAGATAGAAACATCAATGATGAGAGAGAATCATTCATTGGCTGCCTCCTGCATGCCCCAGAGTGGGGGATCAAGCCTGCAACCTGGGCATGTGCCCTGACTGGAAATCGAACCATGACCCCCTGGTTCACAGGTCGATGCTCAACCACTGAGCCACGCCGGCTGGCTTAATCACATGTCTTAATTTTTAATTACCAAAATAATCCATGCTCAGAGAAATAAAATCTTCATAGATACATAATAATGTAAGAAAGAAATAAAATGCAAAGTTGGTGTATTAGTCAGGATAGAATAACCTATTGCAAAATTCAGACCCCAAAATGTAATGGCTATAAAGAAGTTTATTTCTCTCTCAAAAGTCCAGGTTGGTATAGGGAGTGGAGAGCCTAGAGGAGAAGGCTCTTCTCTACATGGTCATTCAGGAGCCTGAGTTAATGACAGCTGTATACTCCTTAACATGTGGCTGCCAAGATTGCCATGAGCATCGGCATCCAGTTGACTAGATGTGTCATTTGTCTATTCCTGCATAACAAACTTAGTAGCATAAAACAAAGAATTTAATACTTATTATCTCAGTTTCTGTGGGGCAGGAATTTCAAAGTAGCTTAGCTGAATAATTATGGCTCGAGGTCTTTCAACGAGTTTGCCATCAGGTGTCTGCTATGGTTACAGTCATATGACGGCTCTACTAGGGCTGAAGTATTTACTTCCAATGTGGCTCCCTTAGTGCTAGTTTTTGGCAGGGGGGGCCTCAATTCCTTGCCTCTCTACTGGGATGTTTGCACAGGCCTGTTGCACAGGCCTCTCTACTGGGATGTTTGAATATCTTCATGACATGGCCGCTGGCTGCCTCAGAGAAAGTGATCTACTAATAAAAGGGCAAGATGAAAGCACAATGTCTTTTATGACCTAGACTTGGAAATCACATTCCACAATCTCTGCAATATCCTATTGGTTATATAGGTCAGCCATATGCAGTGGAGGAAGTGATTACATAGGGATATAAATGCCAGAGTCAAGCATCATTGGGGGTCATCTTGGAGGCAGGCTATCATCCTAGAGAAGCATGTATGAGAGGTTTTTATGGGCCACGGAGGTTTTTACTCACATGACCATATCTAATAGCAGGAAAAGAAAGGACATATAGTATAGCTGGCCAACCATGTGTTTTTTATTATAGTGGAAGGAGGGGGGATGCACATCTGGCAGTCTCTACTACAATTGGGAAAATGAATTAGGAAGAGAAAATATTTAAGAGATGAGTAACAGAAATAAAACAACAAAAGTTGATCTCAGTGAGCAAATTTCCAACTGCGTGGATCACGACAACATAATGCTTAAGATTTTTTTCTGATTTCATGAAATTGTTCTTGCCAACAGCATCTCACAGGCACACACTTTTAAATACCAATAGGTTGTTTGAAAAGCCAACATCCTAGTCTTGGCTTTAATAAATGTTTTCAATTTATTTTAAGTTATTACTTAAAAAATAGTACAAAGATTACCAGTGTTCATTCGTGAAACCCAATACACATACACAACAGGGAAAATATAATTTGTACACTCACTACCTAGAAAACTAGTAATTAAAGAGCAGGTTTGAGAATTTCCCTTGGAGAAAAGGTTCCTATGCACTGATTTAGGTCACAGACAAGATAATTCCCAATGCATTTCCTGTAAAAAAAAAAAACAGTAAAACCTCAGATAGAATATTAAGTATTCAACTGCAAGGCATTTTCAATTAGTTTTGCTTAATGAGGAAGAGATAATCTCTTAGTTGTAACATGAACCTCAAGTGGGGGAAATTTTTCTTCCTAATTTGCCCCAAACGTTGTTTTGGCTTTGTATTATATTCTGCATCAATGAACTGGAATCCAGAATGTTATTCATTTGTCCTAAATATTTAACAACTGTGAACTAGTTTAGCCCATATCAAAGCCCATATCAATACTGAGGACAGTATTACAGGTGTCTCCCATCCCCATCCTCTGTTACCACCCTCCGCTCAAGGATAATATATATTCATTTTTAAAAACATAAGCTTGCTTGACTGTACTTGGTTGGAATGATAGAAGTAGTGCTTTGTAAAACTTCTATATTCTCTAAATTGTTGCATGTTGCCTTGTTACTATAACAATTTTTTTAGAAAAAATTTACTGATTGATTTTAGAGAGACAGAGGAAAGGAGATAGAGAGACATCAATTTTTGTTGCTCCACTTATTTATGTATTCATTGGTTGGTTCTTGTATACAACCTGACAGGGGATGGAACCCACAAACTTGGTGTATGGGGACAATGCTAAGCTATCCAGCCAGGGCCTATAACAACTTAAGGAGACTACAGCCAGGTGCAGGACACTCACAATAGGAAATTAACCCTTCTTTGGGGAAAGGAGACTTGAGAGCAGGACCAGCTATATAACTGTAGGGCCTGGAACAAAATGAAAATGGGCTTTTCATTGGAAAAATAGAAAATTTATGTTGTTAAAGAGACTAAATTTTAAATCTTTTTATTTTCTCCCACTTTCTCTATCAACCCCTCACAGTGCAGTGTTTTTACTTTGCTAATGTAGGGCTCCCTCAGGCATGGGAACTCTGGTGCAGTGAATGGACCCTCAAGCAGGACCCAGATGGACCACCAACTGCTGGGTCCCTTCCTTCAGTCACTGGATCAATGCCAGTCAGGGGTGAAAAGTCTCCCCTTCCCACTGGCCTACTGGCCCCAACCTACAATGGAAAGAGACCCCGGATGCAGTAGGCTCCTGAATCAGGGATAGAGGCTCATTCTGCCAAATCTTGTCCAACATGCTATGGAACTATCAGCCCAAAGTGGGAATGGCACTGCCCATGTCTGCCTGACTCCAACTTTCCTGTGCCTGCAAACTGGCCCCCCACAGAGGGGCAAACGGCAGCAGCCACTGTTGCCAGGGGGTGGTGAGGGGGGAGCTGGATGGGACTCTGGGAATCAGGAAACATGGGGGTGGGCAGTGGAGAACCCATCCAGGGAGGTGTTGAGTGGCGGGATTGTGCGTGGGCCAAGGCTCCAAGCCCTGGGCACATGCTTTACCACCCCATCAGATTTCATTTATAAAACACAACTTTGAAGATGAAAGTATTAAAAATTTCAAGATGATGATCACAAAATATTAAATCCTAAGCATGGAGATCCTGTGAGGCTGCACTCATGAAAGTGGTCCTGCTTGAGAGCTGAATGTGCCATCCAGAGTTGAAGCTGATAGCCATTATTGCCTATCAACTGATATAACTCTATTTCAGGAAGGCTTGATTAGGCCTCAACTCAGAGGATTTAGACATGAAAGGAATTTATTTTTCTCCAACCTTTGCTTTCAACAGAACTCTGGAATCTCCCCCTTCCTGACCCTAACAATTTCTAGAACTTCCAGGAAAAATGGATTCCTAACTTTCAGATTCCATAATGGCTACTCATTTTGGTTATTACAACGCTATTTAAAGATGTTAATCTCATTCTCAATTGAAATCTCATGTCCCCTCCTGGGAAAATGAGAACTGACTAGGGGCCCCAATTACTAGAGAGCCTGGTTCTGAGATGTTGCTCCCCTTTCCTCTTCCAAAGCTGAACTGTGCAGTGTTGGGCAGGACAAGCAAGTGACCCAGACAAGGATCTCTTCCTCTCTCAGTGGGTTGTCACTTCTCTCTGGTAACACTGTGGTTCTTTAGATGCCCTCTGTGTGATAGTCCCCCAAATTCTGCTTTCCTTGTTCTCATACAGAGAACATGTATGAGTTCTCTGCAGTGGCCAGGCCTTGCCTCTGAAGAACTCACACGTGTATCCCACAAGAGGAAGATGCCACCCAGCTCCACCTGTTCCACAGACAGCCACCACCCAGACCCTGGATGGTACATCTCACAGCCTCTTATCACTGGGCTTCTTCTTATTTTGTTTTGTTAATCCTTACCCAAGGGTATTTTTTCCATTGATTATTTTTTTCCAAGAGAGTGGAAGGGAGGGGAGAGACAGAGAGAGAGAAACATCAATGTGAGAGACACATTGACTGGTTGCCTCCCGCATGCACCCTGACCAGGGCAGGATCAAGCCTGCAACCAAGGTATGTGCCCTTGACTGGAATTGAACCCGGGACCCTTCAATCTGAGGGCCGACCACTGAGGGCTCTAACCACTGAGCAACCGGCTAGGCATCACTGTTTTTACTGTGCTCTCCTGCTCCTCTCCTGCCATTGGCTTGGGGTAGGAGAGCAAGTCTCCCCTTCTTCCTCAAAGGTGATGAACAAGCCTGATAGTCTCCCTCCTTCTAGTATCTTCCTAACATAGTCCAAGTGTGAGATGGGTGGGTGAAATAATGATAGGGATAAATCAGTTAGTTCAGACCATTTTAGGACTCTTGGAAAAGGTGTGTTGTCAACATTGTTGGTAACTGTCTTACAATGAATGTATGGTATTAACCCATCTTGTTTGGGACTGGGCCTTAGTTGCTAATTCCTGGGCAATAGTACTAACCTTTAAAAAACAACAACACATGCATCAAACAAATAGGGATATTAGTAAAAGTCTTAACCTGGTTCTTCAGGACCATTTCAAGATCACCACTTCTTTCAGGGCAGGATTGACATTTCCTTGAGTGGGGCAAATCAGGGCAAGCAGCTCAAAACCAGGCCACTAAGTCCAAGGGCCTGGGCTGAGAGTAGAGGCTGGTGTGGAAGTGAGAATCTTTGGAAAACAGAGAGGAGTTAAGACAGAAAAGAGTGAGGAGGCTACAGAGGAGGAGGATGCCTTTTCCCATTGGTGTTGTTCTGTGGCCCTCAGCCCACTTATGTGAGAAGGATAAATAAATTAAAAGCAGACAACCTAAACATTTGACATGGCAATGATATCTGCACACTGGGTAAGAGGAGGGTAAGAAAGAATGCACTCATTATCCTTTCCAGATTATAGCCAATAAATTAGGCATTTCTGGTTTGAGTTAAAGCTAGACTCTATAAGAACCACATAAAACTGAAAAATAGAACATAATTTGTGGAAAGCTTCATTCACTTATCAAAAAATATTTGCTGAGTTTCTTCAATGTGCCCAGACCTATTATGGATGCTAAGGAGTCAGCAGTGTCCATGACAAACAAGCTCTTGACTCCACGATGCTCACCTGCATCTTCTGATATAGCTTTCTATATTTGAAACATGATCATCTACATAATTAATATGATTAGATCATAAATTTTTGAGTTGGGGGTGTGCCATATTAATCTCTGTATTTCTAGCATCTAATATCCTGACTGACACATAGAAGGTACTCAAAAATATTTGTTGATTGAATAAATAAATTCATTTTCAGTGAAAATAGCATCGTAGCTTGAGAAATTAATCCAAAATGAATATACTGTTAATTTAGTATGACTAAAACTTCATGAAACCAAAATCTATCCCACATATTCTGAAATGTAACAACAACAAAAAATATTTTGATTAACAAAGTTAAGTAGAAAAATAGCCTTATAAAGGCTATCTTCAGAGACTAGTCAGGAGTTATTTTCATTTTCTTCCATTATGGCTATTCCTCTGTGCCAACAATTTGCTGCTAGAAGTTGTTTTAAAAAACATAATCTTTAAGTAGTAGATTAAATCTAGCTGGCTTCAAATGATACCTGGGGTGAGGGGAAGAGGTGGGTACAAATGCCCACCCACATTTCCAGGGAATTCTATGACCTCAGTGATGACTGATTAAAATGATTAGACTTTTCCCATGAGAGAAATTCTTATGTTTCCTGAGAATAATTGTTAATATTTTTTATTGAGGTAAAATTCATATTACATAAAATTAACCATTTTAAAGTTAACAATTCCATGACTTTTAAATGCACAATGTTGGAAACTATCACCTCTATCTAGTTCCAAAATATTTTCATCACCCCCAAATGAAACCCCTTACTTATTGAACAGTCACCCTGAGAATTATTTAATCTTTGTCTGCAAGTAATAAGTATGTATCCTATCAACTCTATAATAGAGAACATGGAAATTATTTTTCTTCAGAAAAAGAAAAATAGTTATTCAATAATAGGGTTTACAGGGCCAGCCAGGGGCCAGTCTACGATCCCAAAGGTGACGCTATCCTCACCTCTGATTTGAACATGAGAGTAAGATCTACCCTCCAGAGGCGCAGCAGTTATATCTCTGCACAGACCTTACAGCTTCTGAGAAAGTTGCCTGGGTGATCCTAGAAGATCACAATGAAAACTGAATTTTCAAGAATACTCAAGGTTTTCAGACATATGTGATTTTAAATTATCATTAACCAGGCAATCAGGAAATACGGTAAGTAGTTAAAAAGAAAACTATGGCTTCAAAGTTTCTTAATGGGTTGGAATGTGAGAACGTCACAAACACTGCACTAACAGATTCCAGGAACTGCCTCTCCACAACCCTGACTCTACTGATGAAGAATGTGCTCGGGCAGGGCCGCACGTACTTAGGGGAAGGACCGAGAGACCTTGTGGAGGAAAAAAATCCATCCTAAGGGAAGAGCTTGGAGGAAGAGTTTGGACCATAAACAAAGTTTGAGTCACCAGAAGGGCATGGCTTTTCTGGTTCCAGTGTTATATTTGTCATTCAGACTCCTTCTCTAGCCCAGATTCTCTTGGGGCTCGTGTTGGTTTAGGACAGGGTGGGGGACATGGTGAGTAAAAAATGGAAAATTAAAAGAGCTGCTTTGCTAAAAAGGAGGAGTCCTAAACTAGGCCAAGATAGTTCATCCATTCAACAAATATGTGTGGGAAGAACTAAGTGCAGGGCATTTGTTGGACATGAAGGATATAATGGTAAACAGTCCCTGATCTCAAGAAGTTTACAGTCTAGAGGTTGATACTTAAGATCAAACTACATAAATATGCCCAGTCGGCATGGCTCAGTGGCTGAGCATGAACCAGGAGGTCACAGTTCTATTCCCGGTCAGGGCACATGTCTGGGTTTCGAGCTCGATCTCCATGTGGGGCGTACAGGAGGCGGCCGATCAATGATTCTCTCTCATCATTGATGTTTCTATCTCTCCCTCTCCCTTCCTCTCTGAAGTTAATAAAAAAATATTTTTTAAAAAACTACATAAATACTGATCATCGTAAAATGTACAAAGGAATAGTTCAGTAGGCCTTCACAGTGTTTCACAGAGGAATCTAACCAGGTCTGGAAGGACAGAGAAGGCTTCCATGAGGAAACAACATTTCAGCTGAAAACCTGAAGGAAAAGGAGTTGGGAAGAGTGTGCAACCCTTTGTGAGGTGGGAGGATCTTGAGTTTGAGGCCAGTGGGCTCAAGTTCACGGGCTTGAGAGGGAAGCAGCTAGACACAGCTTATGAAGGAGCTGGCTATTGCCCTGCACTTGCACAGTCGAGTGTCCTGCTACAAATGCATCCAGCCCCAGGCAGGGTAGAGAGTCCCTCCTAGTTGTAAGGCTGTGGGATGTGATCTGAACTAGGGCCTTAAGGGCTTGGAAAAAGAATTTGGCAGGTGCCCCGTCTTTTCCTTCAGCTAAACACACTAGGCTACTAGTTTGGCCTCCTCACATGCCTCAGGCCTCTAGGTAACATTGTCCCCAAGATATAAATTCAATATCTTCAAGAAATTGCAGGGTTACTCTAGAATATTGATCAAGTCTCAGAGCAGGAGCTAAAACGAAGGCACATGCTGGCAGGTTAAACTTTTAGCTCAATGTGTCTCTCCATCTGCATGAGAAACCCCTCACAACATTAACTCCTCTGTGGAGGAAGGTGTAGCCATGTTTGTGCTTCCATAGCAGAGAAGCTCCACCAGGAATGAACAGCCTGATGAGTCATAATACTCTCAGCTACATCAGAGCCAGGTTGCCTAACACATATTTGGTTAGAACTGCTATGGGTGGGAATAGCACCCCTAGCCATCCTTTGCTCCATTAAGCCGTGAAGGCTGTCCATCTTATTTGCAGCAATATTCTGGTACCTGGCCCAGTGCACACTGCATGGTAGGGAGCCAATAAATATATTTGTAATGACTGAGTGGAGGCTGAGCACAGGGCAGGCAGTTCTGCCAAAGCACTTCCCAGCTAACCCAGAAGATTAGCTTTCTCTGCTCACAGAGATGTGAGAAAACAGCAGCTAAAGCAGTGGTTCTCATCTTGCCTGCACATCATGGGAATTAAAAAGAACACATAAAGTTTTATTTCAGATATGTTTTAAAGTATATTTATAAAGAAATTAGACTGAAAGTAAATATACCCTAATATTAACTTTTGACAATGAGATTATGTTACTCTGTTGTGCTTCTGCACTCCAAGGTAGGACTGTTACTTATGAAAAAATAAAACAGCTTTACTGAGGCATAATAAGCATACAATAAACTTCATATATATAAAGTGTCAATGTAAGTGTTAACATATTAATGCACTTCTGAAACCACCACCACAATAAAGATAATGAACAGATGGATCACCCACAGAAGTTTCCTCATATCCCTTTGTAATAACCCTTCCCGTCCCACCCTACCCCATCCCCAGGCAACAAGTGATCTGTTTGCTATCATTATAGATTAGTTTGTGTTCTATAGAATTTTTTTTTAATCCTCACGTGAGGATATGTCTTTATTACTTTTTAGAGAGAGGGGGAGGGAGAGAGAGAGAGAGAGAGAGAGAGACAGACAGACAGACAGAGACAGAGAAAGAGGGAGAGAGAGAACCATGGATGTGAGAAACAAATCAGTTGCCTCCTGTATGCATCTTGACCCTGGATAGAACCTGAAACCTAGGTATGTGCCCTGACCAGGAATGGAATCTGCAACCTTTTAGTGAACAGAATGGCGCTCCAACCAGTGAGCAACTCAGCCAGGGCGCCAACATCTTTAATGAGACCAACATAATCTAATACCAAGACCTCACAGGGACAATATAAATAAAGAAAACTGCAGGCCAATCTCTTTCAAGACAGATGCAAAAATACTAAACAAAATATTTATTAGCCAGTGATGCATAATAGGAGAATATATCACAATGAAGTTGAATTTGTTCCAGAAATGCAATGTTGGTTAATATTTGAAATTCAATCAATATAATTCATGACATTAATAAAATAAGTGATAGCATTTATATGTTTAATTCAATATATACAGAAAGAGCATCAAAAATTTAAAAATTCAATAATTAATCATGATAGAAAAATAAAAAATAAACAACAACCTCTTAACAAATTAGGTATAGAAGGGAACTTCATTAACTTGATAGGTGATAGTTACAAAATACCTACAGCAAACATCATACATAATTTGAGATACTGAAATCTTTTCTCCTGAGATTGGGAATAAGGCAAAGATTCCCACTGTTACCATTGTTATCCACTATTTTTCTGAAGGGCTTGGCCAATACAATAAGTCAAGAAAAATATATAATAAATATTAGAATGAAAGAAAAGTGATTGCTTATTCATAGATATAATGATTAAATATGTATAAAATCCAAAAGAATCTTCAGAGAAACCAATAGCACTTATTTCTTTACATAGTTTGACTACTGCATATGTATTCAATAAAAGTGTATCTATGTGTACAAAAAGACATTTACAAATGTTTACAATAGTCAGAAACTGGAAACAATCCAAATGCCTATCAACAATATAATGGAAAAATGGGTTGAGATATATTCATACAATAGAATACTATACAGCAACTAAAAGAAACAAATCAATGATAAATGCAACAACATTGAGAATCTCAAAAGCATTATGTTAGATGACAGAAGCCAGACACAGAAATACATTTTGTTTTGCTATTTATATGACATTCAGAAACAGGATATAAAACTGACACTCGTGGACACAAACAGCAGTATAGTGGTTGCCAGAGGGAAGGGGGATAGGGGGTGAAAGAGGCCTAATAAATGGTGATGGAAGTAGATTTCATCTTCAGTGGTGAGCACACAGTGCAATATTCAGATCTTATTTCATAGAAATCTACACCCGAAACCTATATGATCCTGTTAACCAATACCAGCCCAATAAATTTAATTAAAAAATAGGCAAAACTAATTTATTGAGTTAGAAGTCAGGAGAATAATTACAGTGGGGCCTTGACTTACGAGTTTAATTCATTCCGTGATAGAGCTTGTAACTCAAATTACTCGTATGTCAAATCTTAAAGTGAACGAGTGAGACACGTGGTAATGCTGGGCTGATGTTGTGGCATTCACTGTGACGTTCGCTGCGCCAACTAGCGGTGGGGTATCCGAAGCTGGCTCGTAACCCGAATTTTAGCTCGCAACTCAAAGCAAAAAATCGGCCGAGAGATGGCTCATATCTTGAAAAACTCGTTAGTCAGGACACTCGTAAGTCAAGGCCCCACTGTACCATTTAGAGAGCAGGGAGAATGAGTAGGAAGGGTACAAGGAGGGGATTTCTGAGGTGCCAGTAGTGGTTTATTTCTTGATGTAAGTGTAGACAATATGGATATGTTCCTTGTGTAAAAATTTATCAATTTGAGCACTTATGAATTTTGTACTTTTATGTGTATATATATTATACTTCAATAAAATAATTCCTAAATATATTTGTACAAGATATTGAAAGAAAGATTTCTTTTTTACTTATAGAGGCAAATGAATGACTGTTGAATAAAAAGACTTAGAGAAATTTCAGGGACGATACAAAAATATTTTTGAGATCAACCAAACAGTGCCATTATACTGATCAAAATATAATTATATAATTCAGCTCAACATTAGTATGAAAGAGAAAACAACTTTAAATATTTAAGTTTTGTTGTTGTTATTGTTAATCCTCACCCAAAAATATTTTTTTCATTGATTTTTTTTAGAGAGAGTGGAAGGGAGGCAGAGAGAGAGAGAAAGAGAGAGAGAGAAACATCAATGTGAGAGAAACAGACTGGTTGCCTCCTGAACCTGCCCTGGAGCCAAGTATTGAACCTGCAACCCAGGTACTTGCCCTGGACCAGAAACAAATCCAAGACTCTTCAGTGTGTGGGCCGGCGCTTTGACCATTGGGAAACACAGGCCAGGACTTAACATTTTGTTTTAGCATTGGAAACTGATAAAAATGTGAGCATTGTTTAGAAAATCTACACTAATAAAAGACAAACATGCAAATTGACCATACCTTTGCTATGCCTTAAGTCACGCCCACCAGCCAATCAGAGCGACTATATGCAAATTAACCCAACCAAGATGGCGGCCGGCAGCCATGGAGCAGGAGCAAGCAGGAGGTTGGTTGCCCCAATGATGGAGGAAGCCAAGCTTCCTGGCCAGCTCTGAGCTCCACTCAAAGCAACAAAGTTTCAATTATAGAAGGTAAATAAACCCCAGATACCTGCTTTCAGCCAGCTGTGGCCACGGAGCTAGAGCGAGCAGGAGGCTTCCCTCCCGCCTTCCCTGGCCGGCTCTGAGCTCCACTCAAAGCAACAAAGTTTCAATTGTAGAAGGTAAATAAATCCCAGAATAAAAAGAAAAAAAGAAAAAAAAGGAGAGGCTGGGAGCTTCCGTCGCCAGGGGGCTTGGCCAGCCTGAAAATGGCCCTCAGCCCTCACCCAGGCTGGCCAAACCTCCATGGGGTGAGGGTCCCCACTGGGGGGGGCTTGACCAGCCTGCAAACATCCATCAGCCCCTCACCCAGGCTGGCCAGGCACCCCAGTAGGGACCCCCACCCTGAAGGGGGTGTGACCAGCCTGCAAACAGCCATCAGTCCCTCACCCAGGCTGGCCAGGCACCCCAGTGGGGACTCCCACCCTGAAGGGGGTGTGACCAGCTGCAAACAGCCATCAGCCCCTCACCCAGCCTGGCCAGGCACCCCAGCGGGACCCTCACCCTGATCTGGGACACCCTTCAGGGGTAACCAGCGCAGCCCCCACTCGTGCACCAGGCCTCTATCCTATATAATAAAAGGGTAATATTCAAACTGAACCCTAACAGCA